>NC_051159.1:28041806-28407198 GCF_013339745.2 Dermacentor silvarum
TCTGCGCTCCAAAACTCCAAAAACTCACTTCAGCGCCGGTATTGGCCTGTCTCCAGTCCGAATTAAGCGGTGCACGCGTAATTTCGTGCCGATTTAACGAGAGTTCGCTGCCATAGACATATGTACATTTTGAAGGGAGGGAATTAGCAGGCCGAATTATCCGAATTTCCGAATTAACGGGGGCCGAATTAACGAGCTTTCACTGTAGAGGCAGCTTGGGAGTGAGGGTATGGGGAAGAAGTTGGATTCCAACAGAGATGAGCTCTGTGCGGGGTCGGGCGGTGGAGGCAGGCTTATGGCTGGTACCGACGGTGCTCCAGGAGCTTTCCAGGGTTGGCGTTTTATGGCCGTGAAATTCATCTCCGCTGATGAGTCATCAGCCTGAGATGCGGAAGGAGAAGAGGTAGGGGTGAGAGGAACACAGCTCGGAAAAGTGGGAGTATCATTGGCGGGCATAGAGTTTACATTGGCCAGCACGGGAGAAGTCATAGATTCGATGGAAGCGGCTGCAAGAAGTGTGGCCGGCTCGATGTAGATGTCGGGCTGTAGCTCTTTGCATCTGGCGGCAATGTGGTTGGAATAGACGCGACGGCAGCGGTGGCGGCAATGGCAAACGCACTTGGATGCGACACAGCTGGAGGTCCAAAGCTCTTGGTGTCGCTTACGGCATGGAGCTTGGTCGTGGTAGACATTGCGGCGACGAACGCTGGCTACGACGCGGCTGTTGCCCCTGAGCTCTCAGCGTCGCTCACAACGTTGAATGTGGCCGGAATATGCACGTTGTCATGCGTGGAGCTGAGGAACGCAGCCGGTTGAGACAGGGCTGCTGGCCTGGAACGTTGACATCGCTAGTAGCGTGAGAGTTGAGAGAGTAGGCACGGCGGTGCTGGTGGCGGGAGAAGAGGAGGCGGGCTGGCCATCGATGGGTGCCGGCTGCAGGGGCTTGGTGAGACGCTGCATTCCAGAGGTCCAGGCGCGGTGTCTTAGAGTTAGCGCGGCGCCGCGGCGCTTTGGATGTTTGGAGGGCCAGCCTGGTGTCGGACCGGGATGCGAATGGTGTCCACGTGTCTCGGAAGTCTTCGTGAAAAGATGGAGAGTAAATCCAGGTGCGAGCAAGGCCCTGGACCGGGCCAGGCGCAGTTGAAAACAGTGCACGGTAGGCAGCCAGCTAAACAGGGCGGCACCACCTAGTAGTCTTCCCACTTTAAGTACATTTATAATATACTTGACCAAAATGTATCATATCCTTATGAATCACTTTGTACATTGTGCATAGACTATAGAAATTGAAGCTGAAATTGCAAGAAACTGCACAAACTGCGTTAAAATGTGCAAAACAAGTTTGTAAAATTCTTAGTTTGTAAAGGCAAGTATTGAAAACCAGACAGAAGTGGGCGCCACAAATGCAGACTGCCAACTAGAAGGTCACTTAAGGCTAGAAGGTGCAGAACACAGACATGAAAAAAGAACTAATTGCAGATGCTCTGAGGTAAGTAATGATGGCTCGTCAATCATAGATGCAGTCGTGTGCACCCACGAAGAAGGCTGGCTTACACGTGGGCTACCTCAATACTGATATGGCATGCCTTGACTATAAGACATGCTTCTTCATTCCTTCTGTTTCAATAAACTTCACTGTTCTTGAAATTGGGAGTACATTTGCATATATGACAGTGCAGCAAAGCATCAGATTACTATCCACCAGTCAACAACCGATTATGCTCTATTAATCTCCGGTTGAGGCAGTGACCTGTCTGCCCGACATAAAAATGACTGCAACTGAAAAGAATTTTACAAACTATTCTGGCACGCCATTTTATGAACATAACATCCGTCGGGTCTTTTTTTCTTGTTTCATACCACTGCTATTTGTCTGCATGGTGACATGCATCTTTCTGAACTTACTGCCAGCAGTAAAAACAAATGCTGACTCCATATTGACTACCTGCTTTACAAAGTCTGTGTTGCCGACCAACAATTTGATTGTGCTTAATTATTTGGATCATCCCTCACCCCATAGACGCAATGTAGAATGACGACCAATATTTCTGATGCTTTACTTTGTGTTGTTTTATATATCATGCTCTGCCTGCCTGACCGTGGAGTACTTAAAGTCGAGCAAGATGTTTTGCTAGGCTAGTTGGTGTTTGTGATGATGTGATGGAAAGTAGCGCAAAGTGTGAGGGAAAAAAGAGCGCAAAAGAAAAGAGCTACACTCTCAACTGAATCTCTCATGTGCCTGCTTTTCCAATAAAGATTCAGTTGAGAGTGTTCTGCTCTGCCATCTCCTTTTTCCTCACTTTTTGCGCTACTTTCCATCATTTCTATCATGTGTGCTAATTAGGCCACCAAGATAAGCAGAAAATGCATTGTCTCTGTTTTGATATGCTGCCAGCATCTCCTCAAAACATAAGCAGCAAGAGATGCTTCCAGCTGTACCCAAGCCACAGGACAAGCCAAACCAAGCAGCAGAAGTTAATGCTGCATTTGCATGTTTGTCGCATTTGATTGTTCAAATCGCAACACAGTCTCTGTGGTTGCTGTTACAAATTTTTTATGCGTTTGCATTCTTAGGATACTTCACGCACTTTTCCCGGGGCAATGTATCTATGTGTGTATGTACGTGTTTTCCTGCCTACCTGGGTTCATGGTTGAATGGTTAGCACATTGGGCTGCTGTTGAGGTAACAGGGTTTGAAACCAACCAGCGGACCAACTTGGGTCACCAAGTAGGTGGCAATGTGTACATGTGTGCCACCATTCAACGAACCTCTTATCATGCCGACATGGGTCACTATAGATGGGGGGACTGGGTAGGTACCATATTCAAGGAAGCGCTTCAACGCCGACTTGGAGTACTGGGTATGTGCCACTCGGTCTGTGGTATTTAGGTATGTGCCACTGGCAATATGCTGCACTACAGTGGCGAAAAAAATCTCTTAAATTTCTCTGATGCTGAGTGGAGTCGAATCCACATAGCAAGGATTCCTCAAGGACAACAACCCATTGCATTGGCAGGCTGCACCACAAATGCACTGGGTGTGGGCCGCTTTTCAATTAACATCTTTCGCGCCAATGCTTTCGCCACTTAACCCATCAATGCACTGCGTATGTGCCATTCTTCAATAAACCACTCGCCATCTCAGATCACTCAGTATGTGCCACTGCGTGTGCGGCAAGCAAGGGAACAATTTTCAGTGTTCACAGGCACTGGTGCACCGTGCTTCTCGTCTCAGAGGTAGCACGTGGACTTCTCGGCAGTACCACTAGATGACACAGTGTATCCAAAAAGAAGCGCGAGAGAGGAGCCCGGTTGCTGCATGACGTATTTCTCAGCATTCCCACACACCGGCACCATGCATTTCGAAGGCACACGCCAAAACTTGCGGCGGCAACGCTAGATGGCGCCGAGTGTTTCCTTTCGAGTTGCTGCTGTCCACCTCTCTCAGCTGGGTCTGGAGTTCAGTGCCAAGAAACCTCCTGCTCCGGGACAAAGGAATGACAACACAGTAGTGCAAACAATCAAAAGGGCATTTGTTGCTCCTTTCATACACTAATGCACGCTAGCTGAATTACTACGCCTATGTGCCCGCGACAAATCAAGGAAGTCCGACTCACCGCGATCGGATAGCGGGCAAATATGTTCACCCACATGCTAGACACATACCTGCTGAGTCTCCCGGATTACCCGGGAGACTCCAGGATTTGGACAATTTCTTCCGGTTGTACGGTTGACAGGAAAATCTTCTGGAAATTGCTGTTGTGTCCCGTTCCCACGTCCACCGCTTTGTCAGACCACATTGGCGAAAAAAAAAAAGACCCAACCTAATCTAATCCAGTTAGAAGTTCATCGCGCAAAACATCGTTAAGAAAGTAGTAGGGAAACCCTATACATACGCGATTTCATTAACCGCAGAGCAGCTCCTTATGCTGACGTGGTTGTTGGGTGCCCTAGTGGTCCTAGTCTCATTAAGCTAGCCAGTGAATGCCGTCTTCCGCAACTAGCAACACTAGACTCTCCATCGTTCTCCTCGGCATCAGCCGCTCTGGCATTGCGTAGACCTACGATGAGTCATGGCTTTAAAATCAAGGAGCACTAGCGCAAAAAATATCTTCAAGTACTTTTAATGTAGTGCTCAGCCGAAGTGACACTGGGTATTTTGTTGATACCACAGAGCAATGCAGAGTGCAAGCGGCAATTTAACATTGAAAAATACGAGGACGCAGTGCCGCTCGTCCATGTGTCGCTCGTTCAAGGCGCTGGGAAACGTCAACCTCGCAAAATGTGAAAGAAATGTAATTTCTTACAATCAAGCATTATCTGAAGAATTTTTGACAACCGCCGTGCTTGCTTAGTGGATTTGGCATTGCGCTGCTAAGCACGAGTTCGCAGGATCAAATCTCGGCAGCGCAGCCGCATTTCGTTGGCAGCGCAATGCAGAAAACACCCGCGTACTTAGATTTAGGTGCACGTTAAAGAACCCCAGGTGGTTGAAATTAATCTGGTGTTCCCCACTACGGCGTGCCTCATAATTAGATGGTGCTTGTGGGACGTAAGACCCGACAATTTAATTAAATTTTAAAGAAATTTTGAAGCCAAAATTAGCAACAAGGAAATGCTTGCAAAAGTGATACCTTGATGTTCACGTGGTCATTTGTATGTCTGTAAACAAAATTGTAAAATCATTCTGGGAGTACTTGAAAATGTCGACATGGGGGGGGGGTGCAACCGACTGTTAGCAGATAGACTGTTAACGTCTATGGCTATTCGAAGCGTGCCCTCGAATACCTTGCGCACCCAATGCACCGGCGTATGAAGGAGGTATGAATTTTTAATAGGGGTCTTGGCACTTGTCGCATCACTGTGGCTAGAAAGCAGAGCTAGTATAGTAAATAGTAAGGAAATGCCTTTGCCATTCGCACCTCACTTCTTTAGTTTATTGAGTGGTTATATACAATTACAGCAAACAATTTGTCTAATTCTAAGTGACCAACTTATTTTTTAACGCGATAGCGTTTAGGGCCCCGTGTCGCAGAAAATCTGGCGTCGGCAACCTGTGTGATCGTGGGTGGCGGAGAAAATCATCCAACCACATCAACCGCGCCGGCCCTCCACGTGGTGCAAGGTTTTGGTGAACAAAAATTTAATTTCTCACAGTGAAATCCGTCAGAAAAATGGTAAAGTACGACTTTACCATTCAGCGTCAGATTCGCTGTCGGATTGTTTACCAATTGGCGTCGGATTGTATTTTGAATGCACAAGAAAACCTAATTCTTCTACGAGGAGCCTCAAACATGTCTACCAGACCGGCGTGCGTCTGGGCAATAGCAAACAATTAATAAAATCATAAAAAAAGGTGCTAGGGCCTTCACATTTTAATATAAGACCACTTATATTGCCCCTAGAAAAATGTCTTTCCAGCAATGCATTTCAGTGTAAAAGTGAATCCGACTTTAAGGGGATTGGTGTAAGCTTGGTCTTTGTAAGCTGGCTTTCCCACGTTCAGTGTTGCAGTGAATGAAGCCTACTTGCCGTATACGAACGATGCAATGCGAACGGGTCCCGATAACGCTGTCGCGTTCTACTCTTAAAGGCAAAGCTTAAGCGTCCTCCAAGTTTTTGTATCATTAACCAAGGCACTCGAGAAAGTGGTTGATTAGGGTACTTCAGTCAAAACATTGGTGCTCTTGGCCTATAAACATTGCAATCAATATCCCATCTCAGAAGGACTGGGGACCCAACACTGAACAAACACCCTGTTCGGGTCGTTGCGGGAATCACAGGGCTCCTGCGCCAAGGGTAAAAAATACAGAAAGAGGGTGCCGCTAGAGTGTAGCTGTGGGAGGATAGCTCCACGCAACACACCGCTAGGAAAAGTCCCTGCAGCTATGCTGCTTGCTCTTGCGATAACCAATGGGCCCACTTGAGAGAGCTCGTGCAATCTCCATCAGCTTGGGCCTCCGAAATTTGTGGCTCGGCGCAGCATGATCATGCGGGAGCACTAGGCACCAATCTTCGGCTTAGCACTCAGAAAAAGGAACATCACGAGATACGTCTCAAAGGCATTGAATAAACGGTACTCTGTCTGCAATATTGATACTTGTGCTTCAGTTACACTGCTTATTTTTTCCATCTTTCCTAGCTTCACCGTCTTTCTGAACTTTATTTGAGGAGCTGTAATAGTACCTTATCTTAAGTAATCCCAAAGTGTTAAATTACATTGAGTAACATTTGCTGAAGATTGTAGAAAATTGGAACAAGATTTGCACAACATGAGTCTTCATGCTATCACAGGTGTCTCTTTCTCTGTGTTTTTCTTGTTTCACTCCTAGCTCACTTTTTGTCTTGTTTTTGCAATCTCTTTGCCACGATTCAGTTTGCACGCCAGTGGGATTTGCCCGTCTCTTCACGGTGCTTGGAGAGCTGGTGATCAAGCCCAAGGTATGGTGGACACATGCGCTGAACAATCTCTTGGTAACTGTCTTCTGTTTTGGCAGTTCCTGCGGGACATTCAGGACTGAATACCAGTGTGCCGTGATGGAAGAGGAAAACCTGCGTCGCAGGGCCCTCGTCAGTAGCCACGGTGGGTGCTTCGCAACATGCCTCCAAAAGAGGGTTCTTCCTGCTGGGTTGACATGTAAACGGATGGATTAGTGCTAGGGGTGTGTGAATACCGAGTACAGTAGAACCTCGTTGACACGATCCCGTTTTGTACGATTTCTAGGTGCCAACGTTCGCTATCAGTAACGCAGAAAATTACCCAATACATTTATGCTTATTTTTTACTGGTTCATACGTTCCCGGAAAACGCCATATTTCGGCACCAACTTTCAGTAGATAGCCAAACTGCGATCGTACGATACTTTTTCCAGCCACTAGGTCCCATGTAAACAAGAGAAGGCATGATAGAATGTGTAAGCGCAACTGAACGAGGACGTAGAAAGAAACAAACACAGAGACAGCAGGTATGAGGCGCACACGATTGAGAACAGTAGCTGCCCACCGCAGCAGCTTCCCTGCAGTACTTGCCCGCCCATCTCACGTGAAAATGCTGGTGTGCACTAAGTTTCTTTTCTGGTACCAGCTAATAAATCTCCTCCACGGTCGTTGCACACCGCATTCACAGCCATCACCGCCAACCCTATTGTGATTAGCATCTTCACCGATCTGTTTCACAGCGGATGGGCACAGTGCCATTGGAAGTGTACTGTGCGCAATTAATAGGCGATAACTCAAATGCCCTGCAGTCGCAACGATTCACGCTGAATGGGCAGGTCAAAACTTCCCACCAAAATTTTGCCCCTCTTGGAAGAAGCTGCCGACTCAGGCCGAATTTAAGGGGGGACGCGGCTTTCGCATCGCGAAATTTGGCCAAAAAAACGATTTTTTGAAAATCACATTTTCAGTTTGTATGACTTCTTTTCTATTTTATTTCAAAATTTCGTCACGGAAAATCGCGCGGAAATGATGTAAAAAATGTTTATCGAAGCTAAGGTGGCGAGTAGTTTCTCAAAAATAGTGAAAAAACGGCATTTTTCAAGCCGCGATATATCCGCAACCGCGTAACCTAGCGCCGCCATCTTGGTCTCTATGGATAGCGCGATTCTCCGTCTTCAAATCTGGCGCCTCGGCCAGCTGCACCAGGCAAGAGCAAGCGCACAGCAAGCAAAAGTTTCAAGGTCTCGCGGCAGTTTCTGATCGGTAGCGCGCGCCACGTGACTGTACGCGGCTCCGCATTGGTCTCCCGGGCGGTTGCCCTTAGCAACCGGCGGAAAGGTCGTCTGCTCGCCGCGCTGACAGCGCTGAGGAGCCGATTTCGCGTCTTTTCAAGTCGTCGCAGCGTGGTTTGGAGATCGTATCTCACTCATGATAACGGACCGGCGCTCGCTTGTTAGAGAAACGAAAAACGTTGTCAAGCTCAGCCCTTCTTAGCTTGGAGAACGGCTCTGGTCTGTTATCATGGGCCGGCGATCGTTCAAGAAGAAACGCAAGACTGCGCATCAATTTAGTGCTCGTAAGTCGAAGCCACCGATCTCTAAAACAAAGTTTGCTCCGGCGACTTCAGCAGTGACAATGACGATGGCATGCAACACGACGCGGACGTGCAGCTAAGCACCTCAAGCACGGATGGAACATCGTCCACGCGTATTGGCGAAACTGTTCAGGAACCCAGCCGAAAAACATACCATGCGGAAAAAGAAAGCTGCAAAAGCTCATCAGACCATCAGGTCAGATGGTCAAGCGATGCCGCATCGCAAAGGACACAAAGGACTATAACCCTGGTGCCTATTAAATTTTGACAACTTTGAACCTTGTTTTCTCAGTACAGTTTTTTTGGCATGTTGCTCAGCTCGTGGAGCAGATATCTTGGTAACTACTTTACACATTTTGATTGCGCTTGTTTTGTCAGACTGACTGAACTGTACTTTAGGTGATAGCGCTCTTCTTTTTTTATCCTAGTGTTTTAAGAATTCGTAGTAGAGTTCCTTGTTTGCAGTGCAAGCGTGCTCACTGCAGTGGGACTGGAGAAAACATAAACTACAAACTTTAGTGTTGAAAAAAAATTATTTCGAGAACGCTATCTCCTTCTGCATACATTTGGCTGTGCATACAGTATTTAACAAACTTTTCACTCGATTTCGTAAATCCTCCCGTCCCTCCACGAGGTTCAAGAAAGAAATAATTTGTCTAGCAAAAAGTTTTCATGGTACCGCTTTGAAATTTTTATGAAAGCATCATAGAGCCATTCTTATTCTATGTACCAATTTTCATTGACATCCACCAAGAAACAAGAAAGTTGGTACCGAAAGCCGCGTCCCCCCTTAAGGAACGCAAATGTGTCATGAGTAAGACGCCGGCGGCGACATAAAAGAAGAAAAGGACGAAGTAAACAGAGCGTTCTGAACGGCGCGAGCGCGCGAGGCACGTGACCCGAGGTATGGTCGAGGGAGAAACGGCACTGAGCGAGCATTATCGACGTGGCTCCGGGCCAGGAAGGTCGCATCGCCAGCTCCGCTCTGGCGACGGGAGACTTGGGGGTCTGGCCGAGTCCGTGACGTTGGCCGTCCATGGTGTGGCCGTCAACCTCGGCAAGTTCGAGTGAGGCTCCTGGACTGGCTGCAGCCTCTCACGGCAGGACCGGGCACCCCAGAGAGGACCCCTCTTCCACGGCAGACCGGCACGTTTGATGATCCCCGGAACGCCACGTCGGCACTCGGGAAAGGAGCTAGACGGAAGCGGCGGCCGAGCACGTCGCTAGGCCAAGCCGTCGCGCCTCCCTGCCACGTCAGCAACAGCGACCGGGTTACCCAGGCTCCCGAGACGAGCGAGTTGAAGGACCGACTGCAAGGCAGCAACGACTATACGACAGTCGGCGAAGGCAACGACATTAAGAGAGGTCCAACGAGATCCCCGCCGGGAGAAGACGAGCAACGAGCACGAACTCCGTAAGGACGATCCTATTCTTGTAGTAGGCCAGAGTTGCCAGACGTTTGCGTAGGAAACGCCCAGGATCAGTGTGGTCTGAATTAAGGACACGTTTAGTGATTATTAAGGATGGTCTGAATTAAGGACATGTTTAGTGATTATTAAGGGTTAGGTTGTACATGTGTTAGTATTTTTCCTGCAGCGTGTCTTAGTGTGCTTAAGTTTATGGTTATGAATTTATTAGGTTGTACATTTTCCAGCATTTATTTGTTTAGTGTAGTTTGAGTTCTTAGTTTGAGGGTTTTGGGTTTTGTGTGAGATTAAAATCTGCTTGCTGTGTTGCCATGCGTCTTCCCTCTCCATCTCTCATAACACCCTCACGCTCCCGAGATCGGTGACGAAACACATCACAAAATGTAAGCTTGCTAAAGCCGTAAAAATTCTCGATTTCAATATATCCGCTTGATTTGTACATTCTCCTTGCCCTTTGTGGGTTCTTGGTGTCTCACAGGAGACCAACCACCGCGGGTTCGAGCTTAGCGAGCCACAGGGCCGCGTCAGCCGTCGCCTCCAGCACCGCTCGCGCGCGAGCTCAGAGGCCGCAAGGGGCTACCGAGCGACGCACGCAAAAACACAGTAAAGCCCTGAGTTGACGGAAACCGTTTACTGAAACCGTCGGCACCAGCACTGCACAAACGCCCGCGCGGTGGGGAGCCAAAGGGCGAAAATACAATAACAGGCGCATATAGCACGTCGCGGCGAGAGCACAGGCTCAAGCTGGGACACGCCGCTAGGAAAAGTCCCGGCGGCTATGCTACTTGCTCTGGCGATAACCAATGGGTCAACTCGCGAGAGCATGGGCAATATCCTTCGGCTTAGGCTTTCGGCAAGTGCGGCTCGGCGAGGTACGACCTCGCGCGAGCACTAATGGCACCGCTCGTCGGCTTAGCGTCGGGAAAGGATCAGCACAAAGTATGCGCTCCCCGCACGGGCAAAGGCACCGTGCGCGAGCTCCAGTCCTAGTCACAAAGGTGTCGGCGGACGAGAGGAAAGCATGAACGTACCGTGCGCTGGTCCCGGAGAGAAGTCCCGAGGCACGCTCCGCCGCTAGCAGCCGACAACCGGCCGCGTAGTGACGTCAGCGTCCCGCCCTCACCCGAACCGCCGCGTGCGCAGCGCCACCGCGGGAACCGGTTAGGCGGCGCGGGCGAGGAAGGAGGCCAGCGGGGAACGATAGCGAGGGATGGCAGAGCCCGCGCAATGGCACTGGCGCCTCCCTCAATCCCCACACCTTTCAGCCTGTTGTGTCATCCTGTCCTCCAAAATGTGCCAATTTGGATGTCTTCTCGCTTTCGATTCTATGCTGTGACCTATACTGGTGAACGAACATGTTCCCAAGTCTTTCATTCCTTGTAATTTACATCTCATCTGGCATTTGTTACTTTAGAATTTAAAATTCACGAGGTGAGGGTTGGGTTGCTGGAAAAAAGCTTCTCAAAGTGCAGAACTTCGCTTAAACTAATTGGAACGGCTATTGCTGCCATTATGTGTACAGAACTGTTGCTGCAATAGTCGTGACTGTGCTGCCTTATGTGTTCACTTAGAAGTTTCGTCGGCTTGTAAAGCAGACAATAGCAGACACCAAATGACAGCGATTTCAGGACTCAAAAACCGCTGAGGGGAGCTTTATTGGATGTGCCATGTCTGTCGGGAAGAACGATGTATATCTCTAGATCTGTGTCACGAATTTCGGCGCTCCAGAAATGGACAGAGACACAATGCAAATATATTAAAGAACATTTATCTCAAACAGAAAAATTGTAATGAAGAAAAACAAACAGCAAACTACCCTGACACACTATAAACACTATACACACACGAGACACTCCAAAAACTAGCTATACACAAACAAGCTCTCAACTACATATTGTTCCTCCGCTCGACTAACCAATGCAAAGTCACGAACAAACGAACGTTCTCACTGTCGTCAGTCGTGTCGGACTCCGGCCCAGCGTGGCAAAGGACGTTGGCCTGCGTGGTTCCGACGCAGCGTGGGCGTCGACCTCCGTCGAGAGCGATGAGGTTATGGTCTTCCGCAGAGACCCGCGTGGGCCAGGACGCGGTCTGGGCCAGTCGGCCGTTGTGCCGCTGACGTGGCCTTGGCGATTGCCTTCGTGGCACGGGACAGCAGCCGGTTACGGCAGCGTGGGGCTGGACCGGGGCCGCGGAACACAGCCACGGCGACGCAGTCGAGGCTCAGGAGCTGCTGGCCAACTCGCGAACGTCCCCTCTCCGGTCCGTGGTCCACGAAGCTGCTGCCTCCCGTCTCCAGAGCACAGCTGGAGATGCCACTGTCTTGCTTCTCGACCACGTCAGCAATGCCAGCTCATCTCCGCCTGCGTCTCCTTTTTCTTCATTTCTTTTTTCTCTCGCGCTTCACGTGCTTCTTGCCTGCGGGTCCCTTCTCCGTTTCGTCGGCCGGCGTCTTCGTCTTTATCACATTATCACACGTCTTGCCGGTGACTCATAACAATCTGTGTAGTATGCACAACTAGTGCCGAATAGACATTTCGATGCATGGGCGCACCTTAGTCACACGCATACAAGAAAAAAAATCAGTAGCCCCTCCTCTGTCGAGGAAATAGGGGTAAGCGAAGCTTGTCGTGTGTTTCATTGGTGTTCCTCCGAACGAATTGCACTGACGAGTACCACATTGCGCTCGAACCACAACCAGTCACATGCACTGCAGCTGACTCCGAAGTTCCGGTTGAGAAAATCGCGTGAAACCTGGCCGTCGCACCGGGGAAGTTGGCACTAGCGTTGCCAAGATGACAACCGCCGTTGTCGGGTTCCTGGAGGGCAAGACGATGCTGACGTTTGGCCTCAACATCGCGCTCCCGCAACTTGGCGTCGGCGACTCTTCTCTGATGTTTGGCCTCAACATCACGCTCCCTCAACTCGGGGTCCGCTGCTCTTCGCTTATGTTTTGGCTGGGCTTTCGGAAGCCTTCACGCTAGAATCGGCATGTTGACGATGATCCCTTCCCGAGTGCGTTCGCGGCGGCGTTGCTCAAACGCGTTAGGACACGTCGTCAGTTGCTTATGAATGGCTCATACCCCCTTAAGCAATGGCTCATACCCTGTAAACGCAGCCTCCCCATTACGACGACAGAAGGGAAGTGAAATTCTACGCTGGAATGATTAGCGGCAACGCAGCCAGCTGTGGTAGCAGACGACAAACGCTGGAGTAGTGGCACGAACGCAAAGCAAGGGGTGCCAAGCAAGTGAAAAACCGGGGAAGCTGTACTACTAGACAAGGCAGTCGTTCGAAATAGACAAGACAGTGGTTCCATATAGGGCTCCATAGAAAATGCATAGGGAAGCCTATAGTAGAGGTGGGTCAACTGAAATTTGGGGGCTAGCCAACTTGAAATTTGGGGACTGACCAACGTAAATTTGGGAAATTCAGGGGTGGGCCAATGAAATGCTGGTGTGGGTCAACTGAAATTAGGGGTGGTCCCACAGAAATTCAGGGGTATACGAACTTGAAATTTGGGAAACAAAATCAAAAGCAGCTAAGTAACAGCTGAGCTAAAGAATGCTTACGTATTTGTAGAAAATTCTCAGAATTTCTGTATAATGTTTCTTCCACATCTGCTTCTTTCATTCTTTTTCCATCTTTTTTTTTTTCTTTCTTTTTTTTGGTGTTCAAAAATGTTGTGAAAAGACTGGTGGCTTCAATAAAAATCTACTCGCTACAGCTGGTGTACTTTGCCTTTTACAAACTTTTAAATGCAACAAAGCTCATCAAAATTGGTGCTGCGGTTGCGAAGAGAACCAATTTCTCCACTCCCATGACAAAACCTACTTAGTGTGGGTGTTTTATGGGTGTTTTGGCTCCTCTTGTAGACACTGGACTGGTGCTGATGTAGGCACTAGGCCGTGTCTGGAACAGTTGCCTAACTCTCTCACAGCAGCGAGGCTTCTTGGAACAGTCAAACCTCCATATAGCAGATTATCGGATATAATTGATTAAATGTAATATGTTTCAACCAATATTAATGTGTAGCAAACATATGCTTATATAACAAAAATTGGATGTAACATATGAATTGTCGTGTCAGATCCGACTTGGTAATTTTAACGAGGTTCAACTGTACTGCACAAGCAGTGGTGTGGTCCCCGACACATCAACAGCCTGCCACAAGCTGTTTGCTGCAGTGCCTTGCTTCGTGACTATTTTTTGTATATCTCGATGGGCATTTGTTGTGAACTCAAATGATTATTGCTGGGACAGTGTTAGTTGCATGCATATCAGTGTCTTATCTCGCCTGCATCTCGAATGTTTTGCTGCAGCTGTAGTCGTACACTATTTTTGTTGCCGAGAATATTTTGTGATTCTGTGGCCTCGGAGAACACCGTCATTGTGTCTGGCCAGAAGCATGTTGTTTACCGTAAGGAACTTGTATGTTAAACTAAAAACCAATGTAGCACTGTGGCAAGATTTTCGTGTACTGCAATGTGGCAATAAAATCCATCCACGGCCTGGTCATAAAATAGAAGCACAAGCACATTAATATGTTGAAGTATGTGGCGCTACCATACATCGTTTGTACGATCTATAACTGCAGCCATGCTTGAGATGACTGTAAGCTCTTTTGCTTTCAATTAAATGAGAGCGGTCATAGGATGGCCCTCCAAAAATGCAATTTGTGTGCAGAGTTCGAGATCCACTACTCCGTGCCTGCTCACAGAAATGGAACAAATGGCTGTGCGGCTTCTGCCCTTCAACGAAAACTGTTGCAGCTCGGCAAGATGCGCAGAGAACTAGGTGGGTGCATGTTTTACTTCGTGGTATATTAGAAGGGTATATAATACGTCTGGATTCACCCGGATTGTCACTAAAACAACACCTTCTTCAAACTCTGTCTGTTGCCCTTGTGTATTCCAGGTTGTGTTGCAGAAATGACTGTCAACTTCTTACTGTGCTTTGCAGGTTCTCAATGTTTCCTGATGAACAGTTGCCATCCGATAGAAATTTTACTTCATCACACTATTTCCTTATACGGTGTAATCTCGGTGATACAATCATGCCTGATAATAATTTCAGGGCGAGTTCAGAATGATTGAAATTTTTTTTTATTTCTGCATGGAGAAATGCAGCACTGCGGCTATCTGAATCTCCGATCTCTCGTGTTGCAAATATGGTGGTGCTGCAGCAATGGAAAGTCGTGCTCGTGCAATTGGGTGCAGTAGCACTCAGTAGAGACCGGAGCCTGTGTCCCCAATGCCTCGAAAGGCGCGACCCCCGGTGGCGAAGTGATCCCCGGATTTCCAGCCCCGGGAGAGGACGTTTACCTCGTGGGGGGCCCCCATTATCTCATCGGGTATCGTCTTCAGCAGGCAGGAGTTACTAAAAGCACAGCAGTGCGATCCATTTTGTTGACAAATTGTTGACAGGCTCAAAGAGCCGAGCTCCCAAGAGGAGCGGGGCGGCAAAGCCGCCGGAAGCACCCGGTCACCTGGTATTGCTGTTGGCGCTGAGTGCGACGCAGTTGGTATATTGCTGCGGGCACGTTGGAAACGTATCTGCTTGAAGCCGATAAAGTTCTCCTGCGCTATATCCCATCTGAGGAGGCTCCCCTGGAGTCTTTTAAGGTGGTGATACCCCGCAGTCTAAGGAAAGCCACCCTGAGCTATTTCCACGACTCGCGGGTGGCCGGACATGCGAGTGGCTTTAAGACTTTCCAAAAGTTGTGCCGCTCCGCTACCTGGCCAGGCATGACGCGTGATGCTCTTCACTACGCCCGCTCATGCCGCGTGTGCCAATGTGTGAAGCCTCGCGCCGGCAAACCCCCCGGGCTCACGCAGCCAATCGACAGCCAGCTACCCTGGCAAGTCGCGGCCTGTGACATTATGGGACCCTTTCCCAGAAGCCGGTGAGGCTACGTTTTTCTCTTGGCTGTCACAGATCACTTCACGAAATGGGTTGAACTTTTTCCCCTTCGGAAGTTAACGGCACGCGCAATCTGGGACAAGTTGACCGAGGTCTTTAACCGCTTCGACTTTCCGGTGGAGCTGATAACGGACAACGCGTCCTACTTCACGGCCAAGGTGTTCGTGGATGCGTGTGCTGCCTTTGGCATTAAGCACCACAAGACAACCACGTATCACCCACAGAGCAACCCGACAGAGCGGATTAACCGGAACCTCAAGCCCTTGCTCGCGGCCTTTGCCCAGCAACACAGGGATTGGGATGTCTGTCTTAACGAGATAGGCTTCTCCTTTCGGTCCACAGTGAACCGTTCGACCGGCTACACACCCGCTTTCCTTAACTTCAGGGAGAGAGCTGCCAAATCCCATGGACGGTGTTCTGCGGCCCGGCAGCAACGTGTGCGCCACGAAAGCCGGCCTTTCCGGCTACGCGGCGGAACTCTGACACGGATGGACGCGGCCCTTGACCTGGCCCGTTCCAACCTGACTAAAGCGCGAGCTGGACAAAAGGTCCAATACGACCGGTCACATCGGGACGTGCACTACAGTGTCGGCGATCTCGTCCTCAGACGCAACCATGTCTTGAGTGACACCGCCAAAGGCATCTCTGCCTCCCTGTCGGCCAAATGGTTGGGCCCGTACCGAGTGGAGACCGAAATGTCCCCTCTGGTATACAAGCTGGCTGACTCCCAAGGGAGACCAGTCGGCGGTTCAGTTCACGTCTCGGACCTCAAGCCTTTCGTTGCACGTAACAACGACTGGGGAGAGGCTGAGACAGTTAACAAACCGCAGGCAAACCGTGACACACCTGGCCCCAGGCCACGCCACCGGTACAACCTACGGAAATGCACCTAGGCAGGCTTTCTCCCTCCAGCTGGTAGCCGGACTTTATTCCCTACCAGGCCGGTGAACGGAGAGACCCAGCTACGGTACGAGGGCGCACATCGAAGCGGTGACTGGTCCATGTGGCCTAGTATACCCTCTTATGTGTTGCCCAAGCCTCAGCCTGGCAAACACCCCTTTTTGGGCAGTCAGCCAGGCGGGCAGCTTTCTTGGCGCGCCGGCTATGCCGGGGGGCTTTTCTGTCCTTTACCTTGCGTCGTCCAGTCTTCTCCCTGTGCCTGACTCCACTGTGCCACCAGTCTTGCTGACCATGAAGCCAGCTGTCCCTGGTCCTACCATGCCAGTCTGTTGCTGACCTCAAGGCCTGCTGCTCCTGGTCCTTCAGCCATGACTGACTCCCGCCTTGAGGGCCCCAAACTCGAGCAGCCTTGCCTCCTGCTTGCTGCTTTGGCTGCCACTAACTGCGGCTGGTCTGCCCAGTCAGACGCTGACCCCTGGCCGAGGATGGTCACTCCGGCTTCCGCTGCTGACCTGGCTGCCAGTCATCCCGGCCTGCTGTTCCTGCTAGCGCACAATCCGGGGAGCCCTGTGACCTCCGTGGTGGCTGCTGCACCAAAATGGCAGCCATGCCGCCCGCATTCTCGGCCGCTTCTGCCCAGCAGACCTCAAGCGTTGCTGGCTGTCCCATGGTGCTGCCCTGCCCCATCCTTCCTGGGCTGCCTACCCTTCCTCCTGGCAGTAAGCCTTTCTTGGTGTGCGGAACTTTGGTAGCCAAGGCAAGCCCCCTGGCTTCGTATCAAGGAAGACGACGCCACCCTCTTGGACTTTCCCCGTTGGCTTAGCCCTCTTTGGCTTAGTCAACCTTGCCACTTGGCCTCAGTCAGCCACCTTTGGAGGCTGGCCTCGGTCTTAAGGAGGGGGGAATGTGGGGATCGAGGTGCCTTCCTGCGCCTCGTCCCCATAGCTCGCGCATGGCGCTTAGTTTGATCGCCGGGAACCGCCGCCGTAACGCCAACATGGCGGACATGGCTAGCGCGCCGGACCTACTTTTCCGCGCAAACCGTGCTTCTCCCCCACCCTCCCGGGGATTGGACTTGGCCCGCGAGAACACGTCATCGGGACGCACCCTGATTGGCCTCTCGAGGGCGGCCCTGGGCCCCCTCTCCTCTCGTCCGCTGAGCGCTTCCTCGCTGCGGCAGATGCTCACAGACCCGCAACGAGGTGATTACATGAGACCTTTGTTCTCGCAACTCCTTGTTCTCGCGCTTGGCGGACCACTACCCCGTTAGCCCTAGCGCAGCGGGCGTGCATACTCGATCAGTCTTGCGGCGAGCCTTGGCCCGTAAGCACTGTGACTGTCGCACTGTGCTGTATCTCGGGTGAATAAACCCGTGTTTGTCGGAACCTTCTCTGCGCTGTGTCAGAGAGTCGACGAACCCTGACGTAGCGCCTTTGTGTGTTGCGGAGTGGAGGAGCATCGTGCCCTTGCCTGACTGCGGCTCATAGGGTAAGCCTTGTGCAAACCCATCTCCACATGGGTGAAATTAATTTTAAGCGATACAAATTTTTCCACCTTCCCCAGAGATTTGTATCATTGAGATTCTACTGTACCAGCTCATTGCACGACTCCCATTGTTTTGCAATAACATGTTGGCACGTACTGCTTTGAGAGATCCTTGTAGACAGATTAAAGTATCGTAGACCGATTAGAGGCATGAAGATCCCGGACAACCCAGAAACAACCCAGAACTACCGACATTGCAATGGCACACTTGACTGGCTTACTATTGCAACCAGTTATACTGCAGCAAGAACCATGCACGATCTCCGGCAATCTGGTTGAAGTTGTAAATAAGTAGCTCAAGCATTATCAAAGAGTGTTGCTAGTACAACCACTGCAGTGGGGGTGCACAGCTTGAGATGATGGCCTTTTTTTTCCCCTGTTTGTTTGGTTCAACAGTGGGAAGCCAGGTAGCGAACATCAATGCAGCTAGGCCTAGCATGGCAGAGCGCACGATAGCATAAGACGACTTCACACCAAACACCCTGTGGCCTAACACAAGTGGCTACACTGATCACAGTGGCTACAGCTGCCAGTGGATTGGTGTGCGAAAGTGCTGATGCAAGGCTGCGAGGTAATCAAAATGGCGGCGGCGGTTGCTTCAATGCTGTTTAAGGGCACAGGGTAGGTCCTATACCTCCCATGTATTTTGAGCCTTATTTGAGACCCATTTTCTCAGCAACTACTGCGTGTAGCGCATTCGGGTTTGTTTCATTTGATTCGTGATCATGTCGTCTTGCAGTGGAACTAGAACTAAGATTATTTGTCGAAGATCAACAGTTTCGCAATTTTTTTACTAACACAGGCAGCTTTTGTTGTTTTTTCCAAAGAAAACAATTCAGAGAAAATTAACTGTTGAGTGCATGTGTACCATTCTAGTTCAGTAGCTGTGCATAGGTGTCTACTTTACGGTGGCTGAAAATCAACCTGCTGTCATTTGAAGTTTTTATAAAAATGGGGCAAACGTAACACAAAAAAACTATTTCGAGATATTGAGGGTCAAAGACAAAAAACATGTTCACTTCATTTTCTTTCAAAAACAAGATGCACTGAACCATTTGCCTAATAGCCACCAGCCACATAGTCACTGCCAGAGTCAGCGTTTCGCTTCTTTGCTTGTTTTCTGGTTTCTCTGGCTTGTTTTGTCATGTGTTCGGCCTCTCTTTTGGCAAAATACAGTCCACAACGGTCCACTTCACCCAACCACATCACAGTGTTACGCACTGGTGATATGCCAAATGCCTTCAGGACATTAACTCTTGCCATGCAATCTTCATTGAACGTGAGCACACCATCAAAGGTGGCACTTTTGAGCATCTTCATTCCGAGGAACACATTTTCGGTGCGCGCTCTCACACGACATGGTTAAATGACTCATTAGCAATTTGTGTCTTGCCGTGTAAGCACTTTTTCAGCAGGTGTGGGTGAGCTTACTGTTGGAATATTCACTTAATGGCATGAAGGACTGGTGCAGGCAAGTATTCTTTGTGCACAAAAGGCTCCTGTGTCAATTGAGCCTTGTTGTATGCACACCAAGTGCCGGCATCTTTTGGGCAGAGCCCGTGACTTGGGTCGATATCCGTAGCCAACATGTGAAAATATTTTGCCCAAACAGCTTTCCGCATGCTTTCCAAGTCTCCAGTGTTTCTTCTTATGGCTAAGCCATATTAGGTTTATCTTTTGTCAATGCAAGTGTCAGTCAACCGCCCCCGTCCTGACAGACATTTGCCAACAGATAGCTTTGTGCCCTTGCTTTCTTTCTTCAACTTTCTGAGCCTGGCACCCATTCTCTTTTGTACGTGCCCAATGGACTCTTCTTTCGTGATTTCCACAAAATTTACGTTTGGAAGAAACATGAGCGATTGCTAGGTTGTGCTAGGTGAAAAAAGGGGGCGTGGCCGCTCGTCACTTGGTTTCGAAAACCGGGTCTTTTTGGCTCAATCAAAACGCGGAAAAACATGTGGGGCACTGGATATTGTTGAGGAAGGCCTGAGCATTCCAAAAAAGGGAAAAACCCAAAATCGAATTTTTAAAAAATTTTGCCCTACCCTGTGCCCTTAATGGCAAAACGTCTGAAAAATCAAACGGCGAACAGTTTTGGCATCCGGAATTTCAGACTTCCCTATATGTTGGCTCTATAGGGCACGTGGCGGCACCATGAAGGTGTCCGAATTATAAGGCATGTCCCGAAAATAGGGACGTCTGAAAAATTGGCCGTTGACTGCAGTAAGAAAAGCACATACAAATACAGTAATACAGAAATGAACAATAACGGATGTTCAGAAAACATTATGAAATCAAATTACACGCCAATTTGGCATGTAATGCAACAAGGTAAATGTAGGCAAACTTGAGCAGGAGACATCATGTAATGCTGGTTGGTGCTGCTTCACGAAAGTGTCCTATGTTAGTGATGCTTACTGATTTGGCAGGCAAGTGATTCCAGTTATGACTTGCTTTTTGCCTGAAGTGTGTCTGGGTGACTGTGATGTGACGTGGTATGTCGACCTTGTGGTGGCAGTGATCTACACGATGGGAGGAGAAGCTTGTCTTTCATCAAGAGTGGTCGTGGACTGAAGGGATGCGCAACTGTCACACATCCCCGCACGGCTCCCGTCTCCTGTAATCCGGCTTTGCCATGTGGCTTTACGGCGGTCGGTGTGGTTGCGGAGTATTACGGGAGATGGCCCTAGTGTTGCGCTGCTAATGCCGCCTAACGGCGGGATACTTGGGCGGTAAAGGGAGAAGGCGCTGGCTCTTTGTCGTGGAGTCTGTGAGCGATGCGGACATTCCGCGCGTGCGCTGATCCACGCTTCGCGAGACCGTCTCGCGAGGCTAGGATCAGGGCAACGATATGGACGAACACGGATCGTTCGAACGCGCCACTGTTCGTGTGACCGTACACGTGCACGACTAGGTGATGGTGTCATAGCATGGGGCGAACATATTCGCTCGCTATCCAGTAGTGGTGAGTCAGACTTCCTCGATTTGTCGCGTGCCCATGTGAATTTTCTACGTGTAGTAATTTGGCTAGCGTGCATTAGTGTAGGAAAGGTGCAATAAATGCCCTTTTGTTTGTTTGCACTACTGTGTTGTCGTTCTTTTGTCCCAAGAGCATGTCTGAGACTCCACAGGACATAAAGTCTGCCTTGTCTGATTTTTAGTGTACACTGTATGTGCAGCTCTGCAGCAGCTGGCGTCCCCGTGGAGGAGGAACCTGGGCTACCCATTGGCTATGCTGGCTCTGCTGAGTCTCACGGTGAGCCTGGCCTCCTCTGCGTCTAGTTTGAGAATAAAAGCCTCGTGCTTTACACTGCCATTCAATTGAACACAGACTCTTTAAATTAAAGGAGCAATAAAGAGCAAGTCAGTTTATGCTAATAAACCTATTTATAATGAAATTGTCATTTGTCAAAAAAAGGTTTGAGTATTGCAGTGGACTGTCAGTAACTCCAACTCTGGTTAATTCAAATTTTCGGTGAATGCAATCCCAGCTCAAGGTATTGAGCTGACGTGTATACATTTCTACGTGCCAGGACTTAATTACAACTTCAGTTATTTTGATCCTGCTGGATAATTCAAACTTGACCAGTCAGCATCCACGTACCTGACGTAAATGGCATATCCAACCGTGGCTGCAGTGTCTGTCTTGGAGGCATCGGGGGCAGCCAATGTGTCAAAGACATGTTCTCCCATGCTAAAAGTGCAATTATTTAGCCTGCTTTGTGCACTTCTCAGCGAAAATGGCTATTCAGAATGTGTTATTTCTGTATTTACCCCATTCCAATCTGGACAGTAAAAAAAAAACAGGTGGTCTGAAAATGACCTGCATGATGCAATCGTATGGATCTGGAAACCGCATTCAAGGAATGGGCAACAATGTACCACCGAAACTAGCGTCGTCATCATTGGCATCACAGAACAATCTTTTACGTAGGTTGTCATTATTAAAGACACTTCACTTCATTAAAGACACTTCACTTCTGTTATGAAAGCCTATTCAAAAGAGAAGTCTACATGCTAAGCTGCAGCAGAGCTCTGTCGCATGTTTTCGGCATGTCGGAGTCTCGACTGCATCACAAGGCAAACAGGCAAAATGATTAAGGCGTGGGCCACCATCCCATTCACAGATGTCCAAGTAATTGCTCATATATTGAGGCCATCCTCTTGCAGGAAGGGTTCTCAAAGCTGTGGTTCTTTTAGAATGCAGTGGGATCCTTCTTTACCAATAAATAATGGGCTAGACCATAGTAGTTGCTGTCAAAATTCACAATGTCAATGGGGGGGACACTTCAGGGCAGTGGAATTATCCATCTGGTTCTTGCTGGTTCTTTCTTGGATTTCATAGCCTCCTCTTCAGGCAAGAACTGTTGCTTCATTGTTGCACGATCATAATTTACTTGTAGTGTCATTGAGCAGAATTACGTGCAGGAAGAGACGCTCGTCTCTTCCTGCACGTAATTCTGCTCAAGGACACCACATGATGCACCAACTGGCCCAACAGTCTACGCTTCTGAACTTCATAATTTACTTGTACAGCTTAGCCTAATGAAAGGGAGTCATCCACCAAATTTGTAGCACAAAGCTACCAAGAAAACTTATGCAGGTTTCTCAAAAAGAAAGCTTCGCAGTTCCAGTTCAAGAAAAATTCATCCTAGTCCCGCTATGGAATCCAGGACCGGGGTGGTTGCTCTACTGTCTGAGCCAACCCGGAGGCTAGCAGATTGCAGAGCGAGAACGTGAAGAGCAGGGCATAATAGTTAGGGTAATATTTTCTAGGAAAGGTGAATACATATTGGCACAAAATAGGTGATGAAGATGTTGATGAAGGTGATGAAGCAGTCTGTGGGGTGGTGACATAACCTGTGTGCACCAAGCGAGACCACTCTTGGCTCATTTCGTAAGTGAGGGTTTCTTTAAACAGACAATGTGCTAATGTACTTTTACTGAATTAGAAACGCATGATCTTAATCTGGAGCATGGCGAATGTTTAACTTGGCCAAAATGTCTGCTTGGCTTTGACGCCTTCAACCTGGCTTTCTCCAGATCATTTCTCTGCTGATGGTAATCCACAACACGCTGCAGCTTCTGATTGGCATCAAAGCTCTGCCAGTCTCTCCTCAGGTTGAGGTAAGTGCTCTTTAGTAGAACTATTTGCATTTTGACTGGCCCTTGGAACAAATGAAGGCAAAGAGCAGGCACTGATCACACAATGCAAGGCATAGTGCATGCACTCCTTCTAAACATGGGTACAGTGGCCTGAATAATCAGAGAGAGATTCTGAACCTAATTAAAAGCAGTTTTTTTTTTGCCATGATAAGGGCACCAGCCCATTTGGTTTGACAGCATGCTCTGCAATGGCATTTTGCTCTAACTGGAGAGCTGGACAGTGGTAAGAATTCGTTATGCGAATTCAGAGAACATGTTCATACCTGTCAACTCTCCTGAATTTTATGTGAACTTACACATTTGGGATTGTTTTATAATTTTACGAATGTTGCACCAAGTTCAACTAAAAATACTCTGTCTTTGAACCTTCCATCGAATGTGAAAGAATGCCAGATGGATACTTACTTTGAGCAAGTTTATACAGACAAGTTCCTGAAGCAGACAAAATTGCCAACAGCAAAGTCATGAATCTCTAAAAACAATGTGTTGCTTCACATTCATTGCTGTTCTAAGTTTGCTGCTGATTGCGTGCTCTGTCTAAAGGTAAAGAATCGTTGGTAAGTGTTGCACAAAAGGGGTGTGCAGGAAAAGCTTTAACAAGAATGTGTGCTGTCTCTCTCCCTCTCTCTCTGCCCCCTTATCCACCCCTTTTTTGGTGTCATGCTTGCAGAATTTCTTGCAAATTTTTTCACTGCTTAGCAGGTGTACATATGCACATGAGGGAATAGTATACAAGTGCTAGTAGCAGCTGATAAATTTGATGGTAGGATACAGCAGAGCATGTGTACAAGCATGTATGTTCAGAGCAGTTGTTTTGCGGTGTGCCTTGTCTGCTTCTTTCACAGCATGTGCCTGCACGTCCGTTCATTCTCCACCACTTGCTTTAGTGGTCTGCGACTACTGAATAGCAGATTTCGAATTGAATAAACAAAAAAGGCCAAATATCGAATATCAGATAACTTGACACAATTTTTTGTGCTTACAAATTTTGTGCTAAAAACGCGGTGCTGCACAAGCTCGGGAAGCTACTCAGATTATGTAACAAGAATCTTGCTAGATTTCAGTAAATTAGCTACCTAGGAATTAAGATGTATAGTATCCTCTACTCTTATTGAAGAGAATACCAATTTAGTATTCCAGGTTTGATCGCAACTTAGTTTGTATGCACAAGTCCAGAAAATATTTTTTATTGATAGAATGTCTGTCAAATAGAATCAAGTGCTTTCTTTCGTCTGAAGCTGAAGAAATAGCGAAGTTGTCCCAAATACCAGTGGAGTTTTCAGTCTAATATCGGGCCATACTGTCTTTAGTGGCAATCTTCTATTGCTTATTGCAGTGGTGGTCCAACTGCACCATTTGCGCCATTTTGCTACAATTCTACTTGTTTGTGCCTTGCTGCGCCCACCGAAATGCAACTTGTGCCAAGTGTGCCAAAGCGCCACCTTCGCCTTGGGCGCTACACAGACATCGCACTTTAATAGCAGTAGCGTGGCCGGTCCCACCGCATGTGGACAGACCCGCGACTAAGCATTCCGAGCATCGGTGACATGGACTTCGCGACCAAGCTTCGTGCACGGAATCCTCGATCGGATACGCAGCTATGCCTTTCAGCACTCAATGTTTCGGAATTTGCGACTAAGCACATCGAGCGTCGACTCCTCGGGCCCGCGGCTAGGCATTTCGCGCATCGGCACTTGGGACTGTGCGACTAAGCACATCAGGCGTCGACTCCTCTATACCGCGGCTAGGCATTTCGCACATCGGCACTTGGGACTGCACGACTAAGCACATCGAGCGTCAACTCCTCGAGCCCGCGGCCAGGCATTTTGCGCATTGGCACTTGGGACTGCGCAACTAAGCAGATCGAGCGTCGACTCCTCGATCCCGCGGCCAGGCAGTTCGCGCATCGGCACTTGGGACTGCGCGACTAAGCACATCGAGCGTCGACTCCTTGAGCCCGCGGCCAGGCATTTCGCGCATCGGCACTTGGGACTGCGCGACTAAGCAGATCGAGCGTCGACTCCTCGATCCCGTGGCCAGGCAGGTCGCGCATCGGCACTTGGGACTGCGTGACTAAGCAGATTGAGCGTCGACTCCTCTATCCCGCAGCTAGGCATTTCGCGCGTCGGCACTTGGGACTGCGCGACTAAGCACATCGAGCGTCGACTCCTCTATACCGCGGCTAGGCATTTCAGCGCATCGGCACTTGGGACTGCGCGACTAAGCAGATCGAGCATCGACTCCTCTATTCCGCGGCTAGGCATTTCATGCGTCAACACTTGGGACTGCGTGACTAAGCACATCGAGCGTCGACTCCTCGATCCCGGCAGCTGGGCATTTCGCGCATTGGTAGTTGTGACTACGCGACTAAGCACATCGAGCGTCAACTCCTCGAGCCCGCGGCCAGGCATTTCGCGCATCGGCACTTGGGACTGCGCGACTAAGCAGATCAAGCGTCGACTCTTCTATCCCGCGGCTAGGCATTTCACGCGTCGGCACTTGGGACTGCGCGACTAAGCACATAGAGCGTCGACTCCTCGGGCCCGCAGCTAGGCATTTCGCGCATCGGCACTTCGGACTGCACAACTAAGCACCTCGAGCGTCGACATCCTCGGGCCCCCGGCTAGGCATTGTTGTTACACAATATGGAATTTCTGCATTTCTAGTCGCTCTTGTATTATGTCTGATTGCATAAAACTATTCTCAGTAGTCTACAAGTGCTATTTACATGGGCAAATAAAGTCTGTTTGCAACGTTTTCTGCTCTGGGCACGCGAGCTAAATGGCTGCGTCAGTCTGTCTTACTTGTGTCCATTTGCTCTAAAGAAGTACTTAAAAATTGTGTAGTAGTACTAAATGTCATGCACTTGTTTTTCTCCTGCTCCAACTGAACCAAAACGCAAAATTTTGTGCTGCATAACTGTTACAAAATGCTAATGTGGCTGCTCCTAAATTGCTACAAAACAGCTTTTTTCGTGTTTCAAAAATTGATCTAATTCTTAAACTGGCTGGACCACCACTGCTTATTAAGTTCTGCTTTCCTGTTTTCTTCTAGAAAATGGAGGGTCTTTCCACCTTTATGACAGGTGGTTTCTGTGGGTTATTGTCAGCTCGTTAAGGCCAGTCTGCGTGCCAGACTAGAACGGGGAATGCGCATCACATGACTCGGCACCACTCCACACGGTCATCGGAGCCGCGCGAGTCGACTGCAGTCGGTGCCAACATTAACCCTTTGAAGGTTTTTGCCGTACCTGTACGGCGGCGGTTTTCTGTCCTGCAAGGTCTTTGCCGTACGGGTACGGTTTCGATCCTCCGATTGAAATTTCGCGCCATAATGACGATGCATGCTCACCGGGAGGTGTTGCCACCTTTTAGGACTTACAAGAAGCGTTTGACATTTGTGCTATCTTCTTGCGAGATAAACAGAACTGATTTCTAGTTTCAGCGCGTGCGTCGCGCAGACTGCGGCAACACCCCTTTCGCGGTTTCGGTTTCGCCGCGTGATCGCAACAGAAGTGCGCGAAACGTTTGAAGGGGCGGCGGAAGTTGATTTTTACCTTTATTGGCACTGCTCTTAGCTTGTTTATCACCATCGCTCACGAGGTATTCTCGCTCTCTGCGGCAACGCGCTTTTGGTTCCGCTGCGTGATCGCAACGGAGGCGCGCGAAACGTGAGTTTTCTCTTTGTCGGCACTGTCTTGCAGTGGCGCTGAAGTTGATTTCTATCTTGATTGGCGCTGTCTTAGCTTGTTTATCAGCGCCACTCACGAGGTATCCTCGCTCTCTGCGTCAACGCGCTTACGCTGGTTTCGGTTGCGCCGCGTGATCGCAACGGAGGCGCACCAAACGTTAGTTTTCTGTCTGTCGGCACTCTCTTGCAGGGGCGGCGGAAGTTGATTTCTATCTTGACTGGCACTATCTTAGCTTGTTTATTAGCACCGATCACGAGGTATTCTCGCTCTCTGCGGCAACGCGCTTACGCGGTTTCGGTTCCGCCGAATGATCGCAACGCGAAACGTGAGTTTTCTCTTTGTCGGCACTCTCTTGCAGATGCGGCGGAAGCTGATTTCTACCTTGATTGGCGCTGCTCTTTGATTGGCGCTACCTTGATTGGCGCGATAAGGCGCTGTGCGTAGAACCGTGTTTCAAGGAATGCCACACTCTGAAATATTATTGAACATTTGGAGTTCTGAGTGATGCCGACATCAAAATACTGTTTCTAATTTTTTTTCACTATTTATTCCCGACTTTATACATTTTGTACATTCAATATCCGCAATAAAGTAATTTGACCATCTGGGAAAGTTTTTTTCAAAATAATTCGACCTTCAAAGGGTTAAGAGTTCTCAAATCGGGAAGCCCATGGCAAGTTCACACGATGCCCCACCCTCACCCTCTCTTCCTCCCTCCCCGTTGTCTGGCCACGTCCGTCCGCCATCTGTGTAAATACGCCTGCCATAGGGGTCAACGTGCTAGTCACATTACACTTTCAAGCCCGCCATGTAAATCCAAAGCTAGTCTTGTGATGGGTTGCTCGAAGCTACGAAAAAAGACTGTTGTGTGTCTACGAACGGCATTTGGAACGAGGGGCCACCGTGTGGTGTTTTGCAGAGATGGCATGACCGTGAACAATGGTCATCCCGTGCACTCTTTCATTGGCATTGATTCAATGTGGAACTGTAGCTTTAGTTGCCAACACCCGACGATTAGGCCTAATGGGCCAGGCAGTGTTGCCAATAGTGTGGCCTTGATGAAATAATGCTGTCGGCCAGTGTAAATGGGCCACAAACCGTCGCGGAAAGCTTGTTGCTGCATGTTCCTACGGGTGGCTCATCAGTGATTGGTTGCGACCTGACGCGTATGGGTTAGATTAACAGCCGTCGAAACGGAGTTTGGGTGCACGGTTGATCAGCTGGCAACTACTGTGAGCACGCGTGCCAAGCTCGTCTATGCTTGCATGCGGGCAGAAAGCGCCGAACTGTGCGAATCTGCGTGCGTGAGCATAGAACTCGCATATCTGATGTGATCAGCTTGCATCCTATGGCTGATCGGCCCGATCTTCACGCGTGCTTCCATGCTTTCTATGCACGCTGCTTTTGTTGTTCCTTTTGTACGCGTACCGTTAATCATTTCTATTGGCCCGGTTGACGTGGTTGAACTTTGTGTCGATGGAGAACACTCGCTATGGGAACGCGATGCGTGTCAAGGTTACCAACCACGGCTGGGTCACTCACCTAATATATTAAATATTCAAAAAATCGAATATTCGAGAAATTGAATACTAGATATTTGATTCGCGTTTCGAATTATTCAAACATTCACTATTCGATTCGAAATGAATATTCGAGTATTCACACACCCCTTTTGGAAATAGATCGCGCAGATGTTAATTTGTTTATGACTCTGGTCAAGCTGTCTGAGGTGGCATTTAACTCAGCGAGTGCTCAATTCTGTCATAAGGTGCATTGGGAGCTAATGTTTAAATGATAACAATAAAATGTGAATTTGTTTCGCTGCTGTAAATATTAAAGGAAAAAACACAACTTGTACACCAGAAAATATGTTACATCAGCTCCTGTCACCTGTGCTGTGGTTTTGATTGTATATAATTTGTGCATGGAAAGCTTTTTCACTTACTGACTCCTCCTTTCTGAAGAGTAAGCAAGCGTTGTACCCCTTCTGGTGGCAGTTGCCAGCCTTGCTCCTCGCTTTCTCTTTCCTGTGTATGTTTTCAAATCAAGTACTAATAATTACTGTGCCCTTCGTGAAATGAGGAAACTGCTGTGCTAAATTGTGTTGTGGTGCGCAAAACGTGGCTACTAAGCATTGCTACTTCCCATCAATTCGCAAATAACTATTGCAACACGCGTCTGCCCAATAGATGACACAGCATCTTGCTGTGTGTGTACAAAAATGCAATCAGCCGATGAGACCAGCAGCTAGAAGTTCCACTGCTCCATCTTTTATTGGTGCGCCGCACTGGCTACTTCCAGCAGTCAGCCTAGAGGTGTGGCACTGATTGCCACAAATTGTGCAAGGTCCATCTTTAATGTGACAAGGTTGCTCTGAGCAATATGCTGCTCACAGGATTGATATCTTGCCCTTTTTTTAACCACCTGCTTACAGCAGTGCACACTGGCGTAAGTCAAAAGCTTTTGTTTCTCATGCTCATTACATGCCGTAGCCTAGTACTCGGTGACAGAATTGTTGACTTCTGCATTATTGTTCAGGCTACCAGGGCACAATTGTGAAGGTTGTTCAGAACATAATTTTATTATCTACGAATTCCTACATGAAGCTGTTGCGAGTAAAGCATAGCAGAAAAGTTTAGTTGAAGACTCTACTGTGTTACTCACTTCCACTGTCTGCATGATTAACAAAAAACAGAGCCCCTGTTTGGCAATCTAGGCTGCTGTTCCCTGCCATTAAAGACTCAGATGAAGGCAGAAACGAAGCTTTAACTTACAAAGTGAGACAAGTTCTCAGTCATAGTGTAACTGTAGGCACCAAGTGGCAGTTAGTACTAACCTTGGCCTCCATGGCAGACAAGTTACAATGCCTACAAGGCAGCTTTCCTGCACTGAAAAATTTCACCCACAATGGTGGCACAGCCCGTTCTCATTGTAATGCCAGGTGCAGCACAGCGCATCTCTTGTTTGGCTTCTGCGAATACCTGTGCTGTGCGCCAGCAGCAGCTCATGACAGCACCATTCAAGCAAAACTAGTGGCATCTAATGCACACGTCAATGCAGGGATGGCGCTCAAGTATGGAGGCTTCTCCACGAGTTGAATGCATGTTTGCAATGAGGACTGGCTGCACCACTGTTGTGAAGGAAATATTGCAGTGCTGCCTTGCAGGTTTTTAGCTCTCTTCTTGGGTGTTTCTACGGCCGTCCTGACTGACAAATAGAGTGTAGCTTCTCCACCAAAAGGTTCTCATCTGCCTGACAGCAGTGTAGAGCTATGAAAGAAACCTAGACGGGTTTCTTGGGAAGAAAGCTTAGCAGTTTAAGAAAATTTTGTCCCGGTCCAGGGATCAAACCAGGGGCCACCAAAGTTGAAGAACGAGGGTGAATTAACAACTCGGAGCAGGGCACTGAATATGGCAAATCAGTTTTGTGGAAATCCTTTTCATGAAACCTGCCCATTCTTGTGGATTTCCACACAACTTATTTGCCAGCTTCTGCACTGATTAGAATGGCTCCATGACATTCTGGTTTTTATTTTTTTTAATTACTTTGTGAGTGCATGTTTTGCAATTTTTTGAAGGATTGCACCACCTTTAATCCTTTCATAGTAAGGTAATTTGATGTTCAGTACCTGTCCTGTCTTCTTTGTGTTCCACTATCAAATTGCTGCATTCACACTCTGAAAGAGTTCTGAGCATGTGAACAGACTGCTTATTTGTTCATAATGCTTTATTTTTGCTACTAATGAACAGCACTTCATAATATCATCATATGCAGTGTCATAGTGACAGAAACTTGCTAACATTGTGAATATACTAGGATGTGAACATTATTTTATAATAATGGCAAAAGCAATTATTCATTATTTGAAAACTATTTGAAAATATTCAATTAGATGCACTTCTCAATTCATATTCGATTCAGTCGCAAAAATGACTATTTTCACTCCTCTGCTGCCAGGCCACAAGAAGGTGAAGTGTTGTTTGCAAAGTTTGACAATGAAACATGTTTTGACTAGTTAGGAAGCTTTATAAGAAAGGCTGTGGATGCATTACAATGGAACAACCAATTTTTCACACTTTTGGTATAATACATTTTGAAATAGAGAATTACAATGCACACTTACAAGGGGATTTTCTTCTAACTTCGCATGTTCATATCTCCCATCATAACGAAGCCATAACTTTCAAACTCACCTGCTATATTCTACATCATTGTTGAAATTAACATTTTTTATGACATCTGTTATAAGTGTTAAGATGGCGATGTGAATATTTTTTTAATGTGGATCACTGTCTTCTTTGACAAATTAGAAAAAAGGGATTTTCTTCAACATTGACTAATTATTCTTGTTTATTTTAAGGTTAAGGAGTGTTTAAAAAAATGTTTTTGTATAATGTTTCTGGTACAGCATGTACATCATGCCTAGAGACCCTGTGGAAAGTATTGCCACATAATGGACTGCAAGTAGCCATTGTGTCGAATGTGTTTATGACTTGCGCAAGAATTATATTGTAATCACCATGCAGTTATTCAGCACGTTTAGTTTTCAGGTTGAATGGCACGGTAAGTAATCGCCTGGTTGGGAAGCGTGTTTTGTGTTTACAAAGTGCAATTTTTCCTGCTCACCACGAGTACACCACTGTACTGTTTGTTTCAGCAATTCTCGTTGGGTATCAGCTCACTCTCAGCTTTGGGTGTCGTCGGCTCATCGTTGGAGATTGTGCTCATCCTGTATCCTTATCAAGTGCTTCACTTTTAAAATGTTCCAGTGCGGCCCTTGTTTCTTTTGTCATAAAGTGTGCTATTGAGAGCGCAAGAATTGTATGTAGTGCAGAATGTGCAGCGAAATAGGGTATTTGCTGTCTGGTTATGGTTAAGGGGCATCCCACTGCAAGATGTGATTGTCTGCTTCCGATGCTCTAGCAGTTTACAGGAGTGTGGTGCAGAGTTACGCATTGATGAACTTTGTGGTTCAATTTTATTGGTACCTTAAAAAGAAAATATGCCCTAAATGAAAAATGTGCTACTTTTAGTCGGAAGAATGCTGTGTTATCTCTTAAGTGCTGCAGATTTCTTTTAGATCGTCCCAGTGGTTGTCTCACGAGAACATCTTTGCATTTTACATGAAAGTGGGAAATTAGAGTTGGCCCCGAGCGGAAGTCTCATGTTTTTGTGCCAGTTGAGTTTCTTTCCTGAACTGTGCCAGCTACCTGTGGCTGGCATCCGTGGTGGGCTTCTTCACCTTGCCCGTGTTCTGTCGGCTCCGACCCAAGCCGTCGTCAGCCACGCTGACCCAGATCATCGGCAACTGTGCCGTCCTGCTAGTGCTCAGCTCTGCACTGCCCGTCCTGGCAAGAACTCTGGGTGAGTCTCCCTAGTGGCCAGCACTTTGTTCTCTGCTTGCCGTAAATTTTCTGGTTCTTTGCCTTAGATCAGTCTGGCAACAGTGTCTATGTCACGAAAGCTCTTGGTGACCTCACAGAATCGCTTTCTTTAACCTGAATGTCCTAAATGCAAACTTGAACTACACTCGAACCTCCTTATAATGAAGTGAAGGGGGGGGGCCGAAATTATTTCGTTTTATCTGTTACTTCGTTATATCCATATCCATTATTGCCATTTACTGCAATATATGGCTAATGGGGTGCACCATTGTAAACACGGAAATAAGAAGACGGCTTTGTGGCCCGTGGAATCGCTGCACAGCCACTCATGCGATAAAATTTGAATAAAACAACAAAAGAATCTTCGGCGTGTGCAACACCTGACTTATGCATCTGATGCGACATCTTTTTGCCTTCTGTTTCGTTGTAATGCTGTTTTGCATCCGCTTTCCACATGGCTCGTCACAGTCGAGCAGCACGTGGCACACAACACAGCGCTGCGCTGTGTGATCGAGGAGGCAAGCGAACTTTGCCGTGCCGACTTAGCTTGGCCGGCTTGCGGCCTCCGAGATTGCACCGATGCCAATGCGATCTCGAAGGCCACACCCAGCTGCCAGCCCACGCGGCGCGCCGCAGGGAGACATGAATGCACGGCCTGGGTGTGACCCCCGAGATTGTGCCAGGAATATCTCTGAGGACAGGCCCAGCTGCGGATGCCTGTGTGGCGCGCCGTATAGAAAGAGAGAAGTGGGCCTCTTCGATTATGCACTCCCAGACCGTCCGCAAAGCGCCTTCCGGTCTGACTAGTCCTGACAGAAGAACGTGTCAGATTCACGTGATCCAGCTGTCGGGGACTGTCCGAGGTTTCCTTCGAAAGCACTGTGACCGGAACTCACTCTCGTGGCTGCCGTCGTCTGCTCTTAGCTACTCGTAGATAGCCCCCCTAGCCAGTGAATTCAATAGCGTGGCCCCCAAAATGGTGCAGTCTCAGAGCCCACGTCGCTGACAACCATAAAGCTTGCATAGTGAAATCGCAGCCTGAGTGCATAGAACATGTTCGCAAAGCGCAGTTTATGTCGCGCTAGCTAGCTCATTGCCTGAGAAATTTAAGCGGAATTCCTATATAAGCAAAATCATAAGCAAAATCGTGGTCATGCCATGTCGCTGTTCATGTAGAAAGCACCCATCAACATCCTCTTAAAGCTCATGGGTGTGTTCCAATACTCGCCTTAGACAGCTGAATAGACAGCTAAGCGGACTGGCGGCCATCTTAAGTCTCATTCCAATGCTCACGAAGATGTCAAAGTAGACAGCCTCGCGAAGACAGCATCGAAGTCAAGAACGATGCAGGCTACTTTCCTGTCTAAAGATAGCGACTCAGCAGGACGCTCAGAAACTCGACGGGGAGGTTGTCTGCGCACACAAAAACGTAGACACACTTTTCTATACCCTTAATGTAAGTCACCATGTTTTTCATAGGTTCGCAGGCAAAAATACTTTAAAAAATACAGAAATAATGTGTGCTTTTCTCAACTGTCTTTTTGTTGCCGCGAGGTGGCATTACGTCGCAGAAGCATCTTCCAGACGGCTCGAAACGCGTTTCATTACTTGGCCTCGAAGCTGTCTTGGCTGTCTTCGTAGACATCAAAGTAGACTGTCTACCATGATAGACATAAATTGAAACACAGCCCATGAGATCGTCTGCTAATTAAAGGCCTGACGCGTGTCTAGGAGAGAGCTCGTGTACATCGTCTGCTAATCCTGTACGCCAAAAATCAAACGCTTGAACTTGCCAACAGAAGCGATCATCATATATGTCAACAGCAATTGGCGAAGCTCCAGTTGTATATAATACCACCCTAGCTACCGCCGTAAGATAGCCCCATGCAATATATGTTTCCTCGTACATCAATTTCACTCACCTGAAAAGCGAAATTTATCTGTTTACTACACATATAGCAATGAGCATGATAGATTTTGCGAAACCCATCAAGAAAAGCAAGCATGTGCGCCCGATCGCTGTGCTTCTCTCTTAAAAAATACGGAAAATGACTAAAGCTGCAGCAATTAGACCGCTCGTGAAAAACTCTAATGATGGCACACCAAGCACCGATTTAACAGAAGCGACAGCTGAGTCTGGAACGCGCAATGTACGCTGAAGCACACGGTATCTTTCACAACATGGCGTCAAACGTTGCGCGGATCTTTTTAAACGGCCGTTGTCTGCTAGCTGTTTGCGCTTGTCCAAGCAAAAATCTGCTGACAGCTCCGTGACTTCCGGTCCATGAAAAACGAATGCATTTCTGGCAGCTCTCGGACTGGTGGGCGGAACTTCTAAAGCTGTTTGAGAAAATCAAATACGGGACAGCAGTCCCAAGCAGTCCGGTGCTTTCAGGGACTGATAATCAAAGAGGCCCACTGATAATCGAAGAGGCCCAGTGAATGCACGTCCTGGGTGTGACCCCCAGATTGCGCCAGGTATATCTCTGAGGCCAGGCCCAGCTGCGGCTGCCTGTGTGGTGTGCCGTATAGAGAGAAGTGAATGCACTAATCTTTCGCACCGACGCATGTGGCCACGCAGGCTTGCGCATGACCCCGAAAATTGAGCCAGGGATATCTTTAAGGTCGTGCCCAGCTGCGCCACACAGTTGAAGTGAATGCACTAATCTTTCATACCGTTGCGCGTCTCGCTTAGCCAGGTGCACGCAAGAGAGAGAGGTCAGTGGAGAAGTACGATAGTGAGCTGCTGCTTGTGTGCAGGTGCGCAGCTATGCGCAGTGGTGAGAAACACCAGTGTTGCTCGACGACGTATTCTATGTGGGGATGCGGGAGTTTTGAACTGCCGCGGCAAACGAGTGCCGAACCCCGCACAAAGCGATGTACTCGGTGTGCAATCCATTGGCAGGACAATTTCAATTCATTAAAATGAGGTTTTAAATACATGTATCTCTATGGGGAATTCAAGGGGAATTTCATTTACTTCATTAGGTCCATTATTTTCTTATATCCTGTTTCGTTATAACCAGGTTCGAGTGTGTATTCTAAGATTTCTTGAGCGTTTTGCAATGATCAAAACTCCAGAAAGGCAGTGCCAAGCCAAATGCTAGCGCGCGCCGCCCCTGCTGACATGGTTTTGGACTTCGTCTCACGTACTTGTTGGTGCGATTCTCGACATCAGCACGGTGCGTGGATCGCTGATTGTGTTACTTCTAGCCACGGTGTAAGAACAGGTGCTCCGACGGAAGCGCGTGGCGCGTCTCACTAATGTTGGGATGCCGCTAGGGGGCGCACGCAACTAGGAGGCTGTAGGGGGCTGGGCTCCAGGGGCAAAACATTCCCTGGCCACCATGCTGGCAGCACGCTTTGCAGCCTGTTTTGTAGAGTGCCTGCGACTGTATTTAACGACAAACCTTAGGCCACTCTTTTTATGTAACAATATCTTATAATGGGATTTTTAATTGCTGAAGTGCTTTGCTGCCTTTTCTAAGCAGAAGCGTGTAGTATTTCTGTCAGTGCCGCACTCATAGTTATTAAACATTCACGACGGACACGACGGAAAAGAGACTAGATATAACTGCAACTTGTAAACCAAAAAAAGAAAGATGTCAATTGATGTGCAGAAGGCACATACGTACCCATGTGGCCTATCTCGTAGCCTAGTTTTACACGAGCGTAGCCAGATTTATCAAATTTGCTCTTCGGGACGTGCAGACGAGAACAAATTTATTATGCACTGCTGTCCATGAATTTGTGACGTACATCGGCTCAAAGTGCTTCTTGCACCCGTACTCTCCTGGTCGCAGGGCTTGGTCTCCACGTTCTAGAGCATCCTACGAACCATGCAGTCGGCTCTTTTCACTGAACATGGAAACTCCGTCTTTGCACATGAGAGACCCGCTGTTCCAGTTTGCTGTGAATCACTTTTTGCTTACAATCCGTCCCCACCAGGCAACGTCATAGCTCGAGATGCAGACTTCCCTTCCCTCTCTTAAGATTCAGACTGTTTGTCTGAATTTTTAAGCGCTTAACAAGAACAACGATGAAAGATTGCTCAATTTTGAAGTAAACATTGCTTAACTAAGAGCTTATCATCGCTTGTCGGCGACTGCTTCTAAGGATTGGCACACGCTGTCTGCTGTCGTGCACTGTCGGAGTAATTACCGTCGTTATTGTCTGTTTCGGCGTCTGAGGAATTTGAATGATTATAGTGAAAAGCAGAAAAGTAAAAAAAAAAATTTTTTTTGACGCGCTTTGCATAGTTACAATTACACGTTCGAATTTCCCGCTTTTTCAGCTTCCTAACGTGTGCTGCCATGCAGTGGTGCAGATGTGAAACACCACCATTAGTGAGACGCGTTTCTCACCAGTGGCCCCCGCGTCGTCGGAGCACCTGTTCTTCTTACACCGTGCTTCTAGCGTTATCTTAGTAGGGTTTTAACGCACCGTTCCGCCTTGCGAGGCGGTGCCAAATGAGAGGCGGCAAACCATTTGAAGCTTTCTTTTCTGTGTGTGTATCCCGTGAATGCTTCTACCCGGCCGTTAACAGCGCGCCGCGCGCCGTTGTCAGTGTGGGTGCTGTCGATCATGCTTGCATGGTATTTTCATCGTGTTCCACGCAAGTTGTCCGCGAAGTTGTAGACGCTCATTCCCACACATTGCGGTGCCTTTTCGGTTCATCTTTCTCTGGTGGTAACATCACTCACATATATGCGGCGTTATCTTTTTTTCTGCAGTTAGCGAAGGCGTCGCAGCTAGCTCGTGTTTGCTCCGTCTCTCCATCGTATGCTTGGGTGGCAGCTCGAAACCGATGCGTTCTAACTATATCAAATAGGCCGTTGATATTAAGGAATGCACTGGTTGAGATGAGTAATGGCCACATCTACATTAGCTTAATGATTGCTCATTAGCCAGATAGCCAGATTAGCCAAATACCTGTCATGATCGACTAGTACTATTTTTCGTGGAAAGCTTTTCGCTGGTCACAGGCGGCGTGCATTTTCATGCGCCAGCCGCAGCCCCAGCTCCTTCAGCACAGGAGCAGACTTAAGAGGAGCACCATCAACCAAAACAAACTTTCTGAAATCGAATTCAAGCATGTCGATTGGCACGAAATTTTACGCGTATAAGACGTACCTGCCTTTTTCGTCTCTTGTCAAATGACTAAATATGTCGCCGATGGCTGACCTCCACGAGGCATGCTCGAGTGATCGCTTTCGTAATTATTTACATGCGACTTTGTGTCTTAGCATCGGACGCGTTGCGGGCTGTTTGTTACTCTGTGCAAAGTGAGGTGCCCAGTCGCACGAAATCAAGCAAAAGTGATTGTATTCTCGAATGCAGCTGTATATTTTCAAGCTTGCAACACATAAATGGACCAACTACGCCGAGCACGCGCTGGCCACATCGGCCGCTGCCATGCTGGTAGCATGTTTACGTTTATCCTGCAGCCAGCTGTCCGGGTGTTCGATTTTGCAAACTTCAGGCAGCTTCGGGTTGTATTGGGATCCCAGCTCACGTGACTTCCTATCAGGACGGGAACTAGCTGGCTGCCGTCGGGCCGCCAGTGGACTGCCAGAACTCCGAAAATCGAAGAAGGCCAGTGTAGGATTGAAGCTTTGGCCCCACTGCTTATCAGTGTCGTAGCCATCAGTGTCGAGAGATGGCGTAAAACTCGCGCCATCTCTCATACTACTCTGCAACCAGCACCGACCGCCGCCGTGTGGCTTTACACTCTCGCAACTCTGCAACCAGCACCGACCGCCGCCGTAGTGGCTTTACACTGGCGGCGGTTGGAGCTGGTTGCAGAGTAGTACGAGAGATGGCGCGAGTTTTGTGCTGCCAACGCCACCTAACAGCGAGGTTACTTGGGCACAAAAGGGAGGAGGCTGTTCCTCTTTGGCTTTGGATCGGCGAGCGGCGCGGATGTCTCGTGCATGCGCCGACACGTTCTCTGTGAGACCGTCTCGCGAGGCTTGGGAGCGGGGCACCAGAATGGACAAACAGCAATCAGTTCGAACGCCCCACTGTTTGCATGACCTGTGCATGCGAAGGACTAGGCATCAATGTCCAGCATGGAAGCAAACTTATTCGCTCGCTATCCGGTCGCAGTGAGTCGGACTTCCTCAATTTGTCGCGCACCCATTGGCATGTTCTTTGGATAGTAATTCGGCTAGCAGGCATTAGTGTATGAAAGGAGCAATAAATGCTCTTTTGATTGTTTGCATTACTCTGTTGCTATGCTTTTGTCCCAAGAGCACATTTCACACCCCAAGTGGCATCAATGTGAACATCCAAAATCAAGTTTTAGTTGCGCGTCACAGTGACGTTCAATAGGCGGAGCATTCTGGGCATCACCCCATTCCGTGTTAGCCTTCGCAATGCAAACAAGGCATTGAAGAAGGACCGGGAGTACCGCAAAGGGGATCACAGGCGATCTGTGATTGCCAACAACTTCACTTCTGCTGAACGCATTGAAGTACTTTTTGCGGCAAAGTATTTCTGAAATAGTCTGTTTTAACGTCAACTGCATTTCTCAGTTTCAATAAAAAGTAGTTCAGGACCCCTCCCCTTTAAAGGCTGAATGTCTGCACGTATCGTGTGAGGGTGTTTCTGAAACAGGCAGTAAGTTTGCAGGTGAAATGAAAAAGGCCGGGAAAAAGGTCACTGCCTAAAGGATCTTTGTGGGTCTTCCATGAGAAGTTTGTGGCAACTGATGGACTACTGAGGCACACATTTATCTGTGACTTTAAGCCTGTTGATGATGAACGGTGTGTTTAATGTGATTAAACATATCTAGAACATTGGATGGGATTATGTTCTCTACCATTGTGCTGTGAAGATCAGTCACCTACTGCTCTAAATGTTATCATGGGCATTAAAGCCACCAAGAAAGTACAGTTTAGGTAGTTGGTCCAGTGATTGCTGTTTATTACTAGAGGCCATTGCATATGAAGGAGGCAGGTAGAGCAGATATTTTTGCCAAGGGATAGTCTTACTGCACCAGCTCCAAATTGTTATGTATGTATATTTCACTCGTTGGAATCGTTCTCTGTACGACAGTGGCCATTCCTTCAGATGGGCCTTGGCAATCTCTCCTGTAGCTAACACTTTCAAAAATTCCTAAAGGTTACCTGTGGCAGATAGCCCGATTCTAGTTTATGAGCTGGTCTACTTGAAGAGGCGGACATTACTTGCACAAGAAATTGAAATGCATAATCGAATGATTAATAAAAATTCACTAATTAAGTTTTTAACTAATTACCTGATGGCCCATATTGCAATTTACAAATTGTAGCCATGGAGTTAGCAAGGCAGATCCACTTGGAACGAATTCTCGGGAGGACACCAGTTTCGAGATATTGATTCCCGAACTTTACGGAGAAATGCATTGGTGTTCCAGTTAGTTTCTTAACAAAACTTCGCTTTCTGCATTGAAGCACAAGCTTAACTGGAACGTCAATGCATCTTTCCACAAAGTTCGGTAATTAATCAGGGTGTCTACCAAGTTGACATTTCCAGATTCCCTGAGTTTTCCAGGTTTTCCCTGAGTGATGTTGCTAAATTCCCTGAGTGAAACGGAACTTTCTTTTACATCAAGATGGGCTGACACCATGTTGCCTGATGCTGTCACTCTTTAGTAAGCATGTTAAAAAGAATGTCGCAGTTTCACCCGAAAGGCGAAGCATCAATTGCGATAGCAAATTAGTAGATAGCTATACGGAGTAAGAATAGTAGTTTTATCAGCTGTATAAACTTGGACATGCAGCAGCACCAGCAACGCGCCGAACTGCTGTCAACGCCGTCGGCGTTTTGCACGCGTTCGCACCGAACGCGCACGGCGCTGGTGACTGTTGCCTGTGCCTCTGGGGGCGGCTCAGAAGTTTTCGACGAGATCAGAACGGGACACTCGTCGAGCAGCGTTCGAAGTCTTTACCACCTTCTCGCCTCACCACATTTTTATATAAATACGCATTTGGTGTCGCAGCTAAACGTCGCGTCGCCTCCCCTCCCTCCCTCCATTACCGCAACTTTCGTTCCCTTTCAATGAAATTACAGCTAATTTAGGGACGGGCGAATAGTGGATTTGAGGTTCGAAGCGAGTAGTGATTTGGTCAAATAATATCGAATCGAATAGTTCGAACAGTATATATCACATATTGCAGTAAAACCTAGTTAATTCGAATTTCACGGGACTGAAAAAAACAAAAAAAAATGTCCGAATTATCAGGGTATGCAGAAAACAATAAGCAAATACTTACTACGTCAGCACGATTTTATTAGTTTAATGTATGAGCAAATCCTTTCGCTATTTAGCACAAAAGCAGTGCGGAAGCTGCAATTCTCGTTATCTCGTGACTGATTGGCTCTCGCAGTGGCGATCGAGGCCTCGCGACTTCCTTCGCAGCACGGCCGCGGCGCGCGCCATCATTTCCGACTAGGGTTCCTCGATGCGTGCGCCCCCCTCCGCCGCCGTGGAGGGTGGAGTCATTCTGTGAAGGGGTGAATGCCGCCTTTCGACCGGCGGCCGCCATTGCGCTCCCCACGCATCGTCGCGGCTGGTTGAGTGAGACACGTGTGCGGCGTCTTCTAGGGCAAAATGCCCAGGTGTTGCGCACCACAGTGCACAAACCATTCGCGAAATGGCTGGAAGATGTTCCGAAAGATCCGAAGAGGCGACTCCTGTGGCTGGTAAAGATCCGGCGCGACAAGTGGCAACCCACGGACCGTTCCTGTTTGTGCAGCGTATACGTTATTGCCTTTCTGTGTTTGGGGAGTTGAAGCTGTGTGACACTGGCACTTTTGATCGGGATCGAGCCTTATCCGGATCGAATTTCTCGATCGTCATCAGCTCCCTTGCCCAAGCTGCAGAAGGAACCCGATCATTGTTGAGAAATCAGATCCCGATCGGGCTTAATCGTAATCACCAGTGCACCGTGTGTAATAGTTCATTTGCACGCTATTTCCCGTAGCGTTTGTCCGTCTTGTAGTCTTGATATCTGGCATGTAAACGTGCCTGTTTAACTCGTTCGTTTCTGGATAGCACAAAATGCGCTGTTCTTAAACACTTGTTGTGCATGAGCTGCAAGTGCGTAAGGATCTGCGCCTACGTTGTGCGCTTTTAAATGCGAAGCATTTCTTAGCGCACTTCGGCGACATTGAGCATATCTATTTATCCATCTATCTATCTATCTATCTATCTATCTATCTATCTAGCCGCCTACGACTTTGGGCTCTCCTGGCCGTTTCGTTAACGGGATGTATACGAAAATTGGTATGCCACAACATGACTGCATGACGAACATAAATGACAGGTCATAACATGAAAATCATGACATGCATGTCATGAGCGGCATGATTTACGTGTCACGGTCTTGGTGCTTCCCTGGCCGTTTCGTTAATGGGATGAATACGAAAATTGGTATGCCACAAGATGACTGCATGACGAACATAAATGACAGGTTATAACATGAAAATCAAAGCATGAATGTCATGAGCGGCATGATTTGCGTGCCACGGTCTTGGTACTCTTGCGGACGTTTCGCTAACTTGATATATACCAAAATTGGTATGACGAGACAACAATGTCTGACGACCATGGGTGACACGTTCTAATAACATGAAAATCGTGACATGCATGTCGCGCCAGCTCGAAGCCACGAGAATAAGTGGGAGTGGAAGCAAGACATGCGCTGCAGTTAATTTGCAGTGAGTTGTAGCGCTTGTTCTTGAAAAAATTATCAACCAAATAAACAATCTACGACATGAGAAATTGCTATGTATTGAATGCATTTTGTTTCCTCTACGTTGAGAAGCCGTGTGGCCGCTTTATTTTAAAGATATCGATGACCGACTGCTTTATAACAGTTACCGGTTTAAGCTATATTGCTGCGGAAAACATGCTCAACAAGGTTTCATAGTCAATGCCTGCATGAGAGCCATGATTTAATGCCACAAAAGCCATATGTAGAGCACCAAATCATCTGACATGTATTCAACAATTTTTACCCATCTGCACATTTACAGGACGGTAAACGAAATAAAAAAATTCAGAATACCCTGCGTTGCAGCATGCAGTCCGTAAATGGGGTAGCTGATGAGTGATGACTGATTCGAAAACACGAATGTTTTTTTTTACAATTTCGTTGAAGGCACAAAACACAGACACAACGAAATGCGATGGGACTGTGTGTGTGTGTGTGTGTGTGTGTGTGTGTGTGTGTGTGTGTGTGTGTGTGTGTGTGTGTGTGTGTGTGTGTGTGTGTGTGTGTGTGTGTGTGTGTGTGTGTGTGTGTGTGTGTGTGTGTGTGTGTGTGTTTCGCACGTTTAACCAATATATAGCCCAACAAGACGCTATCTTAAGGTGTTTACGCAGCTGGCGTGTATGGTAGCCTTCCGCTGCCAGCGAGACCGGCTGCAAATTCCGCTCTAAAAATAAAGATTACAGAACGTAAATAGGAGACCTTCACGCTGCCGATGCGAAAACTTTGTGTTCTCGTCATATCGTTAAAGTACCACACGTTTTACATAACGAAGTCTACGTGCAGCTGCGCAAAGTGCCGCTTGCTGCCTATCCTGGCTATAGGCTGCCTGCGGATGGGGCATCATAATGGCGGACGCCGTAGCAGACGACGCGGTTGTCTCCACTACAGTGTACTAGAATATTGGGTAGTGTGCTCTCTGCCCTATGCGGCGCACGCTTCCAGCTGAAGCCGCGCATGTCGCCGGAGCCGGAGGCCGCTAGGGGCGCTGGAGCTAGTTCCACCTGAAGACCCGTGCCAGCGTGTGCGCTCCCGTCACTGCCATTCGCTTGCTGCAGTCTGCACACGAGGACGCGAATCGACTTGATTTTGATTGTTTTTGTAAAGTGCAACGTTCGTCGACTTGCCTCTGCAACGTCCTCGGACTTCCTTTGTGCTCGTTCTACGGTGCGCTGAAAAACTCCGGCGCAATTACTGTTTTTCATCAGGGTGCCGGACAGGCTATAGTCGAGTGAAAGACTCGCCGAAGGCGTCTCTTTTCACCGTCCCACAAGAGGAAGAAAGGAGACATCAGTGAGAAAGAAACTTACACCATGAAGACAAGAAGCTTGATCAGACATGTGCCGTGTGCGAATTGCACTTTGAGCCGCGTTACATAATTAGAGACTTCATTGACGTCGTTAACGGCAAAGAGTTTTTTTTTTTTTTTTTTTTTTTTCATTTCGCCGTACTGCATATTCTTAGGCATGCTCTTAACGTGCTTTGTATCTAGTATGTGCTCTGTGAGAAAAACAAAGGTTTGTTTTATTTTGTAAACATTGTTATTGTTGTACGCACAAAGAAATATTTTCCACATGCACTAGCAGGGAGATTTGTAATATTTTTGGAATCTGTGCAGTACTTTGAGTATTCTTTGGTTGGGCTGATTTTGCTTATTTTTCACTGCTGCAACAATAGTGTACATCGCTTTTGTTTCGATGCGGTTCCTAATAAATTTGCACGAACTTGAAAGTGCATTCGAAAACAAAAGCAATTTTATGCGCTCAAAGAGCAATGCCGCCTGCTCGCTGAAATCATTGCTCGAATTCAATTACAATTATACAATTAGAAATAAGCTTGTTTGATATTTTAAGGAAAATAATTTTTGCATAAATATAGGCGCCATGTTTTTCTTTCCGGCGATGTGTACCCACACGTCGTGTATATGCATTTATGATGCAAGAAAACTGCCCACAACTTGACCAAGTGCGGTCAGTTTGGGCAGCAGTCCACTGCTAATGAGAGCGGCGCAAGCTCGACGCTGGCCTTAGTGGACCGCAGTGGACGATTACACGGTGATAACTAGTACTATATATATATATATAATAAGCAAATCATAAGAAGCCAACAAACAATAACACCAAGGACAACAGGCTGTCCTTGGTGTTATTGTTTGTTGGCTTCTTATGATATGCTTATTAAAACAATGGCAGTGGCTATTCTCCCGGCAGCCGGGAGAACTTCTGCAACGAATTTCTGCCGGCACTCACCTCCTATTGGCTCTTGGAAGGTTAGGGTGTGTTATGTTAGGTTGTTGTGTTATGTTAGGTTAGATTAGGTGAAATTAGGTTGTGTGATGTTAGGTTAGGGCGAACCTGCAGGCCGTTTTTCCCCCGGCAGTTTGTCATGTGACTTCCGAGCGCCAATAGGAGGTGAGCGTCGGGAGAAATACTGCCGGGAGAATAGACTCACCCTAAAATAATCGGGCCCCTCGGTTCCCTTTCTTCTCGATATATATATATATATATATATATATATATATATATATATATATATATATATATATATATATATATATATATATATATATATAAATCAGAAGCACAACTTCGCGGTTATCTTAGGTTTAATATTTTCCCAACAGTTTCGGTCGGTGGACCGACCTTTACATTATATATATATATATATATATATATATATATATATATATATATATATATATATATATATATAATGTCACGTAGTAGTGACGCTGAAGTAAACAGTCGTAAAACTGTATTACGACACTGATTTTTTATTGGGCGAACCTGTGCCCACAAAAGCAGGCTACACTCGAAGCGCAACGAAAGCGGCGAACACAGTCGGCGATCGTCGAAAATCTGCTCAGCGGCGAAACGCGTCAGCTTTTATACATGAGTCATCGAATGTTCCAGATTATTCCCTGGTGCCCGCGTGTCTTCCAGAAAGTTCTAGACAATTCGCGTCTGTCATACAATCAGATAACATAAGCGTCGGTGAAAACAGGCAACGGAAAGAAGCATCGATAACGTTCTAGAAACTTCCGATACAGGCGCGTCCTGCGCCGAGCAATAACGTTTAACATTTGTTAGCCGATGGAAAGCGGCCACCGGTGAAAGATAAACATGTATACGTGTCAATATATATAACGAATCATCGTGCTCATATATATAAAACGAATTATCGTGCTCACGTTATCGTCACAGTAACTGCTACAAACTGCCGCAAGCTGCCCACTGCGGTGGCGAACCAGCGCCCAAATTCATGCACTCGCGAGGCCATCGATAACGCCGCCCGAGCCGTCGCAGTCACAATGGTAAAGTTTATATACAGCACAAAATGCGAATTTACGCCTTTCCGGTAATACAGATAGCAAGAACTTTAGATTTACGCTATGCAGTGAAATAACCCGCATAGCGTAGGCGCAAGACTGCAAAACGTTTCAGGTGAGAATGTTTGTAGCGCCATCTCTCAGAGGCGACATCAAGGGCCTCAAGCGGAGCCGTCATCTGAGCCCACTACCCCTATTCTAGAACACTATATCTCCACCCTCCACGGCGGCGGAGGGGGGCGCACGCATCGAGGAACCCTATTTCCGACACGCTTTGCACTACCGCGCGCACATCCCGATAATTTTTTCGCCAGTAGGCGGTGCGCTTCATCCTCGACAGCTTTGCCCCGAGTCAAACCGAAACAACTGCTTGTCGCAACCGCGGCCGCTATCGACACGATTATGAACGGCGACTTTGTCGTGCTTAAGGGTACGGCCACGATAGCGGCAAAAACGCCCGCGCCATGCCGCGAGCGGCAACGCATCATGACGCGCGCGGCAAAAGCGGCAGGAATCGGGGGTTTAGGGTGCCGAGAGCGACGAGGGTGGCGTCACGGAGCCAATGGCAACCGGACCTCCGCCGCTCCGCGCCGGGTTATCAATCGACGATTGTCGTCTCTTGCGGTTCTTTAGAGGGATTTCTTGACGCTGTCCGATTGCACCCTTTTCGCTCACGGTGATTCCGCTTTCCGAGAGCGCGCGAGATCATGGGCCGTATTCTGAAACGTTCGCCTAGGCGAAATTTCTTTTTTCGCTTTCAGGCGTGCGCCGATTGGCTGTTTTAGCAAAATTGGATGAGCTGATTGGGTGGTTGAACCCGACGTCATTCAATTTGCTCAACCAGCCAATCAGCGCGCATGCTGATTTCGACGTTTCAGAATACGGCCCCATATCGCGCTGCCGCGCGGCGAGATGCGATTGCCACGGTGGACTTCGCGACAAGGCGCTGACGCGCGGCAACTTGCTGCTAGTGTGGCCGTACCCGGCCGACGCACGCACCGAGTCAGAACTACCGTTCACTGCAACAACTTCAGACGAAATCGCGGTCGCTATCTATGCGATCATGGATGGCCACTACGCAGCTCTTTAGGCATGCGGCCGACGTGCGTATTGAGTCAAAACGAAACTAAACGAAACCGCTGCGAAAGAAACCGCGGCAGCTATCGACGCGATGATGGGTGGCGACTATGAAATCCCGCGGCCAACGCGTTGTTACGCGCGGCGGTAAACACAATAAAGGCACAAATAGGCACGAAGCGTTCCGTCGTTGCTGTCATTCACGTACAATTTCCGCTACTTACTATGGCCATGCGGACTCCGCCGCTTCGTTTCGGTTGTGCGCCAGCGCCGTTTCTGCTCTTCTGCGTCGCACATTTCAGGCTCTTTAATGCAAAAACATATAGCCTTCGAGATTTATGGGTGACGTATGGCAGCCATGACGTGAAGCACAGCCTCCGAGATGTGTACCGACCGTCCGTGGCTTTTGGCTGCCTATTCGGGAGCGCTGAATAATTCGAAAATATTGAATCCATGAATTCGAATCGAAGCGAATAACGAACATAGAATTATTCAATTAAATATTCAACAATACCATATATTCGCCCATCCCTAGAGTAATTTTCCCTGATAGAGGCACAAATTCCCTGAGTTTTCCCTGAGTTTTTCCAGAATATTCAAAATCCCTGAGAATTCCCTGTTTTCCAGGTTTTCCCGGTTGGTAGACACCCTGTTAATATGTCGAAACTGGTGTCAACCGGAGAATTAATTTCAAGTGGATCCACCTTGCGAACTCCACGGCTACAATTTGTAAATTACAATATGGGCCACCAGGTAATTAGTTAAAAACTTATTTAGTGAATTTTTGTTAATAATTCGATTATGCATTTCAATTTCTTGTGCAAGTAATGTCCGCCTCTTCGAGTAGACCAGCTCATGAAGTAGAATTGGGCTATCTGCCACAGGCAACCTTAAATAAATTTCGAAAGTGTTCGTTGAAACACCCTGTATATTTCTTGAACGGTTTAGTATTTTGTGTTTGAAGTAATCTATTTTGTGTTCTTGGGTTGAATCAGAAATCAAAATTATGCTTCCTAGAGTCACTTGAATATAAATTTCTCTTTCAAATGCAACCAATTTCATTCAAATGGTTTCAGCAGTTGTGTCATAAAAGCATTTCTGCGCTTTACATGTATTTTAATAGGGTGCATTAGAGTTGGCCCCAAGCTAAAGCTTCCTCTTAAATAGCCACAAATAAGAGGAGCTTCAAATGTTTGTCAGACAGATTAGCTTTGTGTATTTAAATTTTAAGTTCCTCATTATAGAAAATGTTTTGACAAAAGTATGTTGTGCAGAAGCGTTACGTTGAGCAAATTCTTTCAAGTTTGCGAGCTACGCAGACTTAGACCTCTGTAGAACTGTGCAAGGTTCCTTAATGATCATTCAGATCACTTGACTATAGAAATTGTCATTCAAATCACTTTACTGCAGGTGAATAACTTCTAGCTTTAACTTCCCAGGAAGCCTGTAGATGCTTAGTAATTATGGAACCTTTTCTTCAGTCTCAGGTCGAGGTCGGAAAAGGGCCCTGTAATTGTTTTTGCAGGATCTGAAGGGTTTATGTCCCATGAACCTCAACTATAATTCGTTGCTACCAGTGTTTGTTATTACATACTGCCATGTTCCTGCCTCTGCAATGTTACTATTGCCCTTTATAAAAAATGCTCTGAAGCTTTAGCATGTTGTCGCACAAAGGATGGGGAATGACCTAAATGCTACGAACCTTATAAGTGTGGTTTTATTTGAACCAGAAAAGTAACAAATGCACAGTGTACACAGATGACTGTACAAAAACAGGCTCTGGGTCGTTGCGTGCAGGCATCACCAACTTTGACCTGTTGGGTGACTTTGGCCGCATCGAGTGGCTGGCCAGCTTCCCACTGGTGCTCACCTACAATGTGGTGTTTGTGGCTGCGGCTGCCACCAGCCTGGCCACCAAGGTGACGGCAACAGTGCGCACCGAGCTGCTGGGGCGCCTTGCAGCCTGGGGCACGGCCACCCCTTGGCTGTTACCAAAGGAGGACTGACATTGCGCTAATTATTTATTAATAGTTCCTAATTTTTTTAGCTTTAACAGTGGCATTACTTATGTGTTTTAGTTAAGTATTGTGGATGCATATATTGCACTGCTGTTTATTTTCCTGACCACTGGGCCTTTGTCTTGCTACCGAGTGTACAAGCCCATATTTATGTTTATCTACTTTCAGCCCTGTTCATTATTTTTCTTACCCCTGTGTATTTCGTTGTAAATAATGGTCACTAAACCGGTATGAACAACTTGAGACAATTGCAGTGGGCTGATCACCTAGTCACAGTTTTCCAGGCCATGTGTTAATGTGCTGCAGGGGGAGCCCGACGTCGCTCTGCCTCGTGGCACCGGTGCGACGTGGCATTCACACACAATTCACTGCACTGTTTGCTAGGAATGCAGCGGAAGTCAGCAGTAGACAGTGCACGGATTTGTGCATGGAAAGCATGGGCTGCGCACCACAAGATTCGGGGGAGAGCATTGGTTCAAACGTCTGCTGCCCAGCTTTTACTGTGGCCTTTTTTGAAAGATTTGTGTGGGAGAATATTCCTTGTACAGATGTGCCACTTAAGAACAAGCCATTCAGCTGAGCATGGTTTAGTGCCTCTTACAGGGGACGTTCATCATCGTAACATTGCCTTCTCAATTGTGAACTTAGGATTGCCGTATTTTCCTGTGTGTAAGTGACACATTTATGGAAGTCTGATTCCCCATGCAGGCACTCTTCTTGGTGAGAAAAGTTGGTATACAAGCCACATCTTTGTATATGATGCATGTCTTTATTTGCTCAGTTTGATGAAGCCTAACTACACATTTTATATTCCATGCATGAAATACTTGAGTGTTTTAGCCATCATGATGTTCAGCGTAGTGTGCGATACACAACTTGCCACGAGAGACATGCTCACGTGTGTAGATGGAATCTTGCCTGCCTACAGGTCGATATTGTAATTTTCCAATTTGGCATGCTCAATTCACCTGTATGCCATCTTCTCACACTGCCCATTCTGCGGAATACTAATGTGTCAATGCGAGTGCTTGTTATGCGTGACTCTTCTGTCCTAAACTGCTTGCTTGTTCATGCTCAAATTTCACATAGAGGTGGCATTTAACAATGCTTGCATCTAGAAACCACGTTTGGGTGCATTACTGTCTAGTTTGAGCTCAATTAATCGTAATAGTTTAGTCTGCAGTAATGTTTGACAGGTTGTATATTCTTTGTCAACGAAACGATGGCCGCTATTTTTCACTTGAATGGCAAAATAAGGCACGCACTGTGTTTCGCCCTGACACTGCCAGATGGTGCCACTGTTTCATTCCAGCAAAGTTGGCAAGATTTTTATTGAACAATATTTTCCACCTAGAGGACACACACGGAAAGGTAGAAACATTGACAGCGACACGGGCAGCATTTCCAACTGATTTACTTAGGGTGCATACCCATGAATAATTAGGCATAGGAATGGACGCATAGAAGACAAATCACAACTGTTTAGAAAAATCTCATTTCATATGAATTAAAGCAGAAGTAACATACAGCATAAACCACTTTTAGCGTAAGTTGCCGGAGTCACGAATATGCACTATAAGCAGTACTGCACTGTAACCAAAACATTTTTCAAAGGCTGCACACATGCAAAACATGTAGACCAAGAGCCGTGCGTATCTGAGAAGCATGCGACCGGGATGTTTACATCCATTGAAATTTTAAGAATGTTGAAAGGTTAATGTCCAAGAACCGTGATCTTCGCATGAAGCACGCAAAGTAAAACAGAAAAAAAACATAAAAAAACAAATTGCAGATCCCACGCACTGTGGTAATCTATGTTATGTGAAGCATTCTGCAGGTACCTGGCTATCCAGTATTGTTTTGGGTTCCACAAAACGACACCAGGAGGACCAACATGTTCCTGTAAGTTGAGTAGTTGGGTGTGGCTTGCAAGCGTACGTGTGACATCAGCACGACGAAAACCACTCTGTATATGATCGTATGACAGCAATGGCATGATTTCTATTCTAGCGTTCAACACGAGCCTACCAAATGGTGACTGTCAGTTTCTACATAGGTAGCGGACGAGAGTAAGCGAGAGAAACTTGGATTGTGATGTCATTAGCGACTATGTGTTATACAATCCTACATACATACGGCTATTTTATGTGGTGTATGGTAAAACGAATAATATTTTGCTTCTGTTATAGCAATCTGAAAGAGGATTTTTCAAATGTTGTGATTCGTCTTACATGCATGCATCTCTGATTCCCTATGTCTGCTTGTTCATGGGTATGCACCTTGAACAAATCAGTGGGAAGTGCTGCCTGTGTTGTTATCAATGTATCTATAAAGCGAAGCTTTCTTCACCTCTTCCTTCGACCTTTCCACTGCTGCAGCTGTGTTGCACACTGCATCGGAAGGTTGTTCAGAGCGTGCATATACATGGCAGAAGCACGACAGAGAGGAAAGGTGATGCGAAAAACTCGTTTAGACATTTCGATCACGTCTCCGCAATGCCCTACGGAGCTCCCTGGGCGTCACCACAATAACCTCTTGACTGCTGTAATTATCTGTGACCCCCCACAAAAGCATTGCAGAACTCCAGCGCTTACCTTTGTATTGACGTGCAGCAGCCGAGAGGGGAGGTAGATGGAATGGTAGAGAGGAGGTAGGGAGAGGAAGCAGAGAATGGGTAGAACTTACGCAGTTGTGAAACGAGCCTTGCCACTCTTCGCTTGCAGCACCCGCATACATGGGGGGAGGGTGGGAGAGGGAAAAGGAGTCGCCAAGCAGGCAAGGTAACACTAGTACTAGACATGGCAGCACTTGGTGATAAACTGGATAAATTTAAATTTAAGGTATTGGGCTATGGTCCGCTTCTGCTATTTCTGAAAAAGAAACACCGTGCAAATTTGACAAGCGGACAACTGACACAGGACGTGCAGACACAAAGCTGCATGAAAGCACCGCAGCGTCCAGACGACACTATGGAAGCGCCCGCCCATCAAATCAACACTTCTGTACCCACCACAGTAATCTTGCAGCAATGGCATTGCTCGAGGTCGCGAGTTTGAACCCGATCGTGGCAGCCACATTTCCACGGGGCGAAATGCAATAACGCCTCAGATTTAGGTTCACGTTAAAGAATCCCAGGTGATTAAAATTAAAACGGAGTACCCCCACTGCTACGTGCCTAATAATCAAATTGGGGGCTTGGTACATAAAACCCCATAATTTAATTAAGTGTTGTGCCGTGTAAGGCAATGACAGTGCTAACCTTCTCGCAGGCTATGAACAATGGTTCACAATTAACACCACCTCGAGCAAGCATGTCTCACTGTGTGTTCTGTATACTACATGGACAAACACAAGTGGTGCACGCAAGTAATTTTTACCACAAACTCGCTACTCTAGTATTGCACTAAGTGCTGATGAACCTACCTAAAAAGTAAATATCACCGCCAATCATCGGCAATGAACACAAACAGCACAGAGAACTTCACTTGCATCTATTCCCACAGTGCGTGGGATCCGCATAATCTTTTTGTGTTTCTCATTATGAGTGCAAATACATCTTCCAGCAAATAGAAACCACGCTAAGAAACAGTTCCTCTGAAAAATGTTTTTACCTGACTTCACCTCGGGCTATGCATACTTATACTGGTTGAAACAGGCAAGTAATGCACTCAAACTTAATATTGTCACGCTGTAGTGATGGTGAAGAACCAGGCAGCAGCAAAATATGAGTAACCAACTTAACGCTTTATTGGGTGAACCTGTGCCCAGAAAAATGAATTACACTCAAAGCACAACGATAGCGGCAAGCACAGTCTGTGATCGTCGAAAATCTGACTGGCGGGTCAAGCGCAGCGGCTATTTATACGCGACTCGTCGAAGGTTCCGGCATAATCGCCGGTGCTCGCGTGCCTTTCAGAATTTAGAGCACTATTCGTGTCGTGCATGTAATCTGATTACACAAGGTTCGGCAACAACGTAGACAGCTAATAGAATTGGCAACAACAGTCGAGAATTTTTCGATACATGTAGGCTTGCCTTGTGCCTAAGAATAACATTAACGGCCTAACAATAACATTAACAATTGTTAGCAGGTGATAAACAGTCACTGCAAAAAGACAAGTACGCATATCAATATTCAGTTTTATGCATTGCAATATACAACCACTGTGATCAGTTTGAATGCAAACAAGGCAACAGTTTAGTTCAAAGATTCTGGTATACCTGGTACCCATACTTAACCTTTGGCTAAAGAAATTTGTACCAGCACTGCATGTAAATTCAGGAAAAAAATATGGTCCATCGTCAAAGTCATCGAAGGTCTCATTCCAGGATATACGTGCAAAGATACAGCCAATACTGAAAGCAGTAGCACAGATGTCTTTTTTTTTTAATGGTTGCAGATGTAGCATGCATGTGCAAATGAAACACGAATGCATGTTGACATCCACAAGCACAGTAGGCGTGGCACGCTAGATGAGTATCATGGCTGGTCTGAAGTCGCGTCATTGTGGAGGCCACGCAGGTATTCTCTTGCCATCACCACCATATTGCATGCTGCCAACGTGTTGATAAACTAGCACGTCCACGATATATCTTCTGTTGAGAAGGGTCAATGTTTTTGTCGTAACATTTACCTGCAACATAAAACACGAATTCTGTTGTATAATACACATCAGTGGGGGAAAAAAATGTGCATGAAGAAATATGGTATATAACTTCCAGCCTCATTTTGTTCTTCAAGAGACTGCAAGTTCTGATGTAGCTTCTGTACTGTTTCGTGTGCAGTGCACCAATATCCACTGTATTTTGTGCACATTTTCATGCTGTAATTTTTGCATTGAGCATACAATAGGTTATTTTGAACCTTGAGCTGCAGAGTGCTATGAAACACTTTAATAATTGTCTACAAAAGCAAAAGCTTAGCAAAAAAAGAAAAAGACATTGAGTAGTCACAAATTCAGGTTACCTTGGCATATATTTTGGGGATCTTACAAAAAAAAAAAAAAAACTGCAATTGTGCTTGTCATGATTATGGAATGAACAGCACTGCCTGATGGGTAATACTGTGTGTATGTATGCTCCTCCTTGTATCATATCCCATCAGGCAGCGCTGTCTTTTCTGTAATAACAGACCACCAAGCTCTTCAGTCATTCTGTTGTCTTCATGCTTTGAAAAATACCTTATTTGCACGTAAATAACGTGATCACAAATATAACACGAAGGACTTTTGGTCTCCCCCCCCCTCAAAAAAAATAATAAAATATATATATATATATATATATATATATATAATACAGGGTGTCCCAGCTATCACGCAACACGATGTAAAAAAAGAGAAACGGCGTTACGCGTAGCAAACCTAGTGCGTATTATTTCCAGTACAGTGGAGTAGCCGCCAGTAATTTGTTCGTTACTGAGATTTAATTAGGTAATTTTAATTATCTAACTAGAAAAGTACTGTCCTAATTATCCAAGTGTCAATGAGAAAATTGTAGAGCAACATGAAAAACTCCCTATACAGCTTTCTGTTGCTCAATGTGTGCTACATAAATGCGTTTTTCTGAGTGTGAAAGAAGCCTGTGGATACACGCAAAATTGCCGCACGACGGGCCGCTCGAGGCACTTTGCATGTATTCGCGGGCTTCTTTCACGCTCGGGAAAAACACTTTTATGTAGCATGCATTGAGCAACAGAAAGCTGTATCGGGAGTTTTTCATGTTGCTATACAATTTTCTCATTGGCACTTTGATAATTAGGACAGTACTTCTCGAGTTAGATAATTCATTAAAATTACCTAATTAAATCTTAGTAATTAACAAATTACTGGCGGCTATTCCACTGTACTAGAAACAAGACGCACTATGTTTGCTTCCCGTAAAGCCGTTCCTCTTTTTTTAGGAACGGCTCACAAGTGTTGGCAGGCTCACAAGTGTTGGCTCACAAGGCTCACAAGTGTTGGCAGTGGTGGTGGTGGTGGTGGCGGCGGCGGTGTCACGCTGAAAAGTGGGCCGATCCTGGCGATAGTGCAGAAAAGGTCCAAGCTCAATGGCAAATACCAGAGACAAAAAGGAGAAAGAAAGCGAGAGTGAGAATGAGAGAGAAAGAAATAAGGAGAGAAGGCAAGAAAGATAGAAAGATATAGATAGAAAGAGAGAGACAAAGAAAGTCACCTTGAATGTCAGAGAAAGAAAGAGAGAGGGAGAGAAAGAAAGAAAAAGTCACCACGAAGGTCAGGGAAAGACAGAGACAATGAAAGAAAGAGGCAGAGATACATCTGACCTTTCAGATGTATTGGATACATCACATCTGACGTGTGTGTATCTGACCTTCAGAGACATCTGAAGGTCAGATACACACATGGACAAGCTTCGCTTGTGCCGGCATCGAGGACGGTAACCTGCGCCTACTGCAAAAATTCAGGATCTCCGAGAGCGCAGGGCGCACATTCGTCGCCCCTGGGTGGCACAGACACGTGGCCTTCGCTGCCCAGTAGATCCACGGGCACGATACCATGCCGTAGTGTTCCTCTTCTACGTCAAGAAATGGATTCTAGGGATAGTAAAGCCGATGACCCTATAGGCAAGCAAGGAGCTGAAAAGAATGACAAAGAAAGCGTTGAAAAAATGCTGAAACACCTTCTAGAGTCAATGCGCGTGATTCTCTGTGGTCTCCAGACTCTGTCCGCTAAAAGCGCCATGCGTGTCCTCGCCGTACTGGAGCAGCTGATCGCTGCTCTTCACATATTTTAATTACCTTTCTTGGCACCTGTGCTGCTCACGCAGGAGAAGCCCATACACAAGCTTCTTCACGGCGAGCTTTTGTGAACTTTCAATTGCATTCGTGACTCCGTCCATGCTCTGGAAGGTAGATGACACTTTTGAATGACCTTTTTGGACTTAGTTGATAGCCATGAGGATGCTGAACTTGCGTTTACCATTGTACATCCTTCTTCTATGTCATCAACACCCCTCATTCAGCCTTTATGTCCCCGTTACCCCTCCTCCTGTGCAGAGTAGCAGGCTAGAGCATGCTAGCTCAGGCCGACCTCTCTGCCTTCCTTCAAATAAATTATCTCTCTCACTACCTCCGTTTTCTCAACAGGGGAATGGCTGGCGATCTTTTTAAATCGTGCTGCGTGATAGCTGGGGCACCCTGTATATATATATATCCCCCCCCCCCAAAAAAAAATATATATATATTTTGCAATTATAATGCGAAGTGATGCCACCAAGAAACGGGAAACAACTTATAAAAGTAAATGCCCACAGGGCTTTATTCATTACTGCAAACTGTCTCCACAAAATAAAGTGAAAATCCGAGTACCAGTCATCCTTCATGACACCCATCAAGGTTTTTGGACAGGCAGCACTTCTGAAATTCCTGCGACACAATCGAATGTGGCAAAGCGGATTACCCAGTTACCCACCGCATGACTTCGAAGACCGCTATTTTGATGTGCCTGTGCAACAGCGCCAATTTTCTTGTTCAATGTTCTGTTTAAGAAAAAAAACAAAAGTTATTTGTGTCACGAACCTGAATATAACATCACTAAAGCGCATTTTGAGGCTGCAAGTTAAAAAATAATAATAATAATCTTGTTATATTCGTGCAAATATATGTAGTATGTGCTATTTCAATCTAAAATACTTTGCTGGCATGCTGAGGGGACATTGAAAGAATGTATTTTAATTATTTTTAAGCTAAAGTATGGAATTGATAGATCACCTGGCAGCTTTTCCCAGGAGCTGGTACATGTAGTGTGGCAGCTGCTGGTGTGTCCACAGCATTTAAATTTTTTACATGTTGAGGTTACATGTTGAGATTAAATATCTGAGCATAAATTTGGTAGCAAAATGTGCACAAGGTTGTAATGTTTCAACCTGCATCTTTCCTTAAGGAAACTTGTACATTGCATCATGTATGTAGCTGTGTGTCCTGCGTATTGAGACGCCACAATAGGAGTCTACAGCAGAAGATGTACATTCCCGACCTGCTGAATCAGGTGACCAAGGACCTGTGCTCATTACTAGTGATATCGTGTGTAATATTCATGGTCATTGATTTTAGGATACATTCGCGCAACATATGGCGAATGAATTTTTTTTACCTTGTCCTTTTGTCATGATTCATGCATTTCTTAAATCAGTTCTTGGTATCAGCACATCAATGGTCTCAATTTGATATTGATTGGGACAATGCTCTTCAGAGCAGTTTCCATTTCCAAGCTTTGAATGCATGTTTCAAAAAACACTTTCATGACGTGAAATTGTGCAAAAATCAGAATTAGTTCTATTGCCCGATAGTGTGTAAGCATGACTTTTACATTGCATGCTAAAAATGACAAAGCAATAGGCTTCCTTCTTTTCTACATTTTTATGAAAAGGTGAAAAGTGCATATGCCATGTCATTGTTTTCCTGCACACCATTTCCCGTATTCATTGTAACGAAGCCATTTACTATGATTGATATGTGGTTTCCTCTTATTAAAAGAATTTCAAGTACTCCTGGATCTGGTCCCAAGTTACTGTGATGTGTGATGGTGCTGTTCCAGCACAGTCGGCGACCTTCTTTGGCCTTGCTGTGTTGTAGCATATTGCTTACTTATTTCACTTTACTGTAGGCCAGAAACTTGTCTGCCTATAAGAGGTGAAAATAAAAGCAAAGCAAACAGAACAGTAACAAAAAAGAAAACTTAAAAAGGTTACACATTGCTTTCAAGAATATGGGGCGTAAAGAGCTCCACTTTTCTATGCACTAAGAAAATGCTTACGGAAGTTAATTTCTGCAATAATCCAAGTGAATATTTGCGACAGTGACAAGTTTGTCAACTAATTACGTGTGTCGTAAGTTCAGAAGCAAGCTTTTGTCAAATGGTAAGATATTATATAGAAACATAAGCTGACCAAACTCCACCTCATTAACGGGGCCATGACACCAAATTTTAAAGCTTGGATTATGCATTGTCTCTTAAAGGGACACTAAAGGCAAAGATTAAGTCAACGTGGAATGTTAAAATACTATCGCAGACATCTCAAAACGGTTGTTTCGTGCCAAGAAAAGACAGTTTATGATAAAATTGCATCTGAAGCGTCCACGTGCCTCTAGCGCAATTCAAACGTATCGGAACTCTCATTAGTGCTAAACGTTTCACCGTGGACATGGTTTTTAATAAAGTGAACATTACGCGTCACTTTACTCTAGCGGACATAATTTTGCCTGGATCGAATAGAAGCTGTATTTTTTACCTCCATGACCAATGTTCGTGTCACCGGTGCGACGCATCGGTGCAGCGTCGATGCGCTCTTTCTGTAGTTCTTTCAGTGATTTTGAGAGTGATAAACACCACTATCAAATCTTTGGCTTAATAAAGTTCATATTCAATAAAATTTTAATGTCATTCCCACTGCGCTTTTTTTTTTTTTGCGGGAAAATTTTGTCGGTGCCATCTTGAATTTTGGTGCCGTTCCGGGATAGCGCCCCCCCCCCCCCCCCCTAACTTTGCCGGTAATTTCGACTTGCTTGAGGGGGGGGGGGGGGGGTGCGCTTGCTCGGAATTTTACGGGTAACCCGCGGTGGCCAGGAACCCACAGTAAATAAATTTTTATTAAATTATATGGACACTCCAGGCGCATTTCTGTCGTCGCCGTGATGTTCCGTATACAGGCGCTGATCCAGGGGGGATGTCCGGATGTCCTGACTCCCCCCTCAGCTATCTGCATCGCCCCTCGCTGACAGGATGATGGCGACAGGGCCAGCATCCTTTAAAAGTATTTTTCCCGAGTACCAGGGGTAGCAGCCATGTAGAAGTAAAGCTAGCTCGCTCACAAGTTGTTTTCCGTAGGGGTGCGGTGTCGCGAAGTTGTCGTTATTTTTTCTCATGAACACTTGGACTTCCTGGCGCGGCCGTGCCTGGCGGCATCTTGTGAACGAGGGGATGTCCCTTTTGTCAAGCACGCCGATGTCCGCGCGAGCGCCTTCGCGCCTCTGTCATAGGTGTGTCATCGGTTGCCTCTTACCGTTACCTGGAAAAGCCAGGGATGCGGCGTAGCGCGTTCACGCCGGAGAAAAAAAAAAAAAAGCTAACAAAGCGGAGAGGCGTTGACAGCAGTAACGTGAATACAGACAACGCGAACACGGATAGGGCAAGTTGCACCGTGCGAAAGAGAAATGCGTCGAAGGACCATGAGTCCGAGGACGAACGTCACCGTCTGCAGTCGCTCACGCAGGAGAAACTTCAGGAAGAACGTTTCGCCGCGCCTCCTCCCGGCGGCAACATGCAACCCATCAGCCCGCGCCCCCCTCTGACCACACTACAAAACCGTCTAGTACACTGTAGCCGGACCAAGCTGAGACCACGTACTCTTTCTTTGAGTTTTGTGTTGTCTCCTGTCAGACTACCCTAGTGGACAGTCTAATCTTGATCAACTTAAACAGTAAATAGATCAACTTAATATGTCCCCCTGTCCTTTGCAGTTCGTCTGTCTGCCCTTCAATGCCGCGTAGCGATTTCACGGAATTTGGTGCTACAGTGTCACAGAAAATGATATCGACATTTTTAAAGCGAAAGCCTTAAAGTATTGCTTTAAATCTCTATGTTTCAAGGTCGCTGTGAGGTATAGAAAAAGTGAGTGAGCTCGCCTCGCGCTCGTGCCACTACTTGCGCGTTCGACGGCGTTGGGGAGGATGAGGGAACTGTCAGCGGTGGCGTGGCAGTGCTTCGACGGAAAGGGCAACGGTGGCGTTGGGAAGGAGGGGGGAAATAGCAGCAGCGCAGTAGGGGCGTTGAGGGCAAGCGCGGTGGCGGCGCTGGGAAGGAGGAGAGAAATGTCAGCGGCGCGTAGAACGTTCTGGAAACGGCGGCAGCACGCTCGCAGCGCGCTCGCGCGCGTTGTATACCTCGGGCGTGGGCGCAGAGCTTCATTCCAGATCGTTATGGGTGCAACTAGGCTTTCGCCTTCACATTCTTAGAAAGTTCTAAGCATCCCTCGTAATTTTTTCTCCTGTGTCCAAGCGCTCGTTTCAATACACTGAAACCAGCAATGGTATGTACAAAAAAAAAAAAAAAAAAAAAACGTACGCTCTTTGATTTACGAGTTTTATTTTGCTTAAAGTAAGTCCCCGCGAATGTGTCTATATAAATATCGTAAGGAAGAAGAAGAGCGTCGTGTAGAGCTCCGCAGCCGAGTCGCCAGGGCTACTGTAGTGGGGCTCGTGCTCGACGCTGTTCCTGGTGCGCCTGGCGAAACCTACGCTGTTGTGTCTTCCTGTCGGCGTCCTTCGTGCCGTCCACAGCCGTGCTAGACTTCCTTGTCACACTATATATATATATATATATATATATATATATATATATATATATATATATATGCGCATATCGTCGTCGTCATCTGTACGAACGACTCATAATCTTGTGTGAGCGCCAGGGGCGTAGCCAGAACTTTTTTTCGGGGGGGGGGGGGGGCAAGGTTCTGCTTTTTCGAGGTCACGTGATCGATAATAAATAGCGGTAGTTTAAGCAGACTCTCTACATTTATATCAAAGACATGGGACCCCCCCCCCCCCCCCCCTCGCGTGTGCGTGTGCTTGTGAAGAAATTAAGTAAAACGTAAAGTAAGCTCAGTAAATACAGTAAGTACGACAGGTACAGTGGGCGTTTGGAGCAACGGTCCCTCATCGCGCCACTGAATGGACCAGTCTTCGAAAACGCATCATTGAGACGACCCGTGCGATCGGAGAAGACATCATTAATTGTTAATTTCCGTTAAGCGAAGGTGGCGTCGTCCTCGTCGGGGCGACGAGGACGACGCCACCTTCACAAGTCAAGGACGGCTATACGCTTCAAGTGCGCTGGCGGAAAGGCCAAAGCGGCCGGAAAATTTTTTCCGCGCCTGTCCAAGTTCAGATTTGTTTTGCTACCGTCGCGGCCGCCGCTGCCGTTTTCGTCCAGATCCATCTAGTCTGCGTACGTTTTTCGGCGTGGTGGCGCTCATTATCGCATTATTTCGAGCGGTATGTTCATTCTTTGACCCACGTACCGTCATCAAAAGTGATCATTTTACGCAACTTCGCGTGTCATCTGCGACCTTCGGTAAATTCCTCGTTGGCGTTCCGTAATTCTCCGCACACGGGCGCCGTAGCGCTGAGTCACAGGTTGGTGCCTAGGCGTGATAATATTTCTTTAATAGCTTTTATTTACAAGTTGTAATAACATTTCATCATTTCGTATTGTCGGCGCCTCCAGGACACCAAAGGGGTAACGGGAACACCACAGCTAAAACCCGGGCTGGCCCTTGTGTTGGGGCTCGCCAAAGCCTGCGCGTCCTACGCGAGACCTACGCTCCAAATCTATCTTCGCGACGAGAAAAGCACCCCGCGACTTCTGCAACATACCGTACACGTGCGAGGAGAATTATGGAGCGCCAACGAGGAATCTGCCTAACTGTTGTCTGCCATGGAAGTGGAAGAAGAAATGGCTTTTATACTTCTACCTACATGTTTTCTAGAAATGGACAATGAATAAACGGAAGACGCGGACACCTCGGAAACGGCGGTGGTGGGTTCGCCTGGCTTTGCAAAAGCGCGAGAAGTTGGGTCACGCCAAGGCCTCGTTGCCGCACCTCCGGTCGCGCGACGTTGAATACTATCGCGAGTATTGCTGACAGCACGTTTTAGTGCCACTCTTGTCGTAGAGCAAGGGCTGTTTCTTGATCGCGTCGATCAGCATTACAGCCTACACTTTTGGTGCCATGTTCAATTTTACGACCGGTTGTTTACATGCTAGTGTAGCTTCCAGTGAAGCAGAACGACTTTCCGCCGCGTTTCCGCTTCGCCATGGCGAAAAAATCGGCCCGAGACCGATTTGGCTCGCAGCCTGTTTTTCTGCCTGTTTTGCCGCCTAGGCGGGCGGATTTTTGCAAGATTTTGCCGCTTCCGACAGCTTCGAGACCAAGTGTGAACGTAGCCTAAGATCCTGCGCGAGCGCGGCCTAACCGGCACCTCAAGGGAAGCGGCGGAAATGTATACCGGAGATTTCGACCACCTGGGGTCTTTAACGTGCAACCTAAATCTAAGTAAACGGGCCTCGAGCGTTTTCGCCATCATCTAAAATGCGGCTGCCGCATTTGTTGCTTCATTTGTTGCGCATTTGTTGCTTCAGAATGCGGCCGCCACATTCTCGCCCAAAACTTCACAGAGTGTCAAAGCCTTGACAAACACCGTGACAGTTTTTTCCATATGCAACATGATTCGCTGTAAATTACCAACCCAAACGGAAGCGACCAGGAGTTAAATTGTGATAGTAGCACCGGTATCATGAATTATGTCAGCGCGAAGCGACGAAAACAAAGGGTGGGTAAGTAGGGGGGGGGGGGGGGTTGAACCGCCCCCCCCCCCCTCCCCTGGCTACGCCCCTGGTGAGCGCTATTTGTGCATATCGTCGTCGTCATCTGTACATACGACTCATCATCATCTTTTGTCTCGTGCGGTGCTTCGTCTCTGACTCGGGCGACTGCTCGGAAATAAAGGCATCGCATCGGTCAACGTCTCACAAGTGGTGGAGCGTGCTTCGATTCCCACGTCCTCTTACTTTCCCGATTCCCCTGGAGCTCCGGTCCGGTCGTCGTTTGCTCTCGCCTACCAGGGTGATGGCAGAAACCAACCCATCCACCAGTGCTGCTACCACCTCTGCTCAGCCAGCTGGGCCTACCTGGACGGTGAACACCACACACCGCGATCCTCCCGTCTTTGCCGGCCTCCGCGGCGGCGACGTGGACGATTGGCTCGATCACTACAACAGAGCCAGCGACGCCAACCATTGGGACGACACGCACAAACTGCGGTATGTCTCCTTTTACCTAACTGAAGTTGCGAAGACGGTTTTTTAACCACGAAAGTGACTTTTCGGACTGGCCATCGTTCACCCCACAATTTCGCCAGATATTCGGCATGTCGTCTGGACGCTCCGAAATCGCGAAACAGAGGCTGGCAACGCGCGTACAAGACCAGGACGAGTCCTATACATCCTACATTGAGGACGTCCTGGCTCTCTGCCGCCGCGCACAGAGTGACATGGCGGAAGCTGACCGCGTTCGCCACATACTGAAGGGCATCAACACAGTCGCCTTTAATGCTCTCGTCATGCAGAGCCCAACCTGCGTTGGTGATATTATCACAGCATGCCAACGTCTAGACACACTGCAACTGCAGTCTATTCGCCTGCCACGCGCCTCTTGCGACCCTCGTCTCAACGGTGATGCTGAGTTGCGAGCCCTGATACGCACTCTCATCAGGGAGGAACTTCACGGACACCTTTCTGGACCTGCGACGCTTGCGACCGTTCGCCCCGCTCCTACTGGACTGCGTGACATCATCAAGGACGAACTGGCGTCGATGACAAACGCCCCAATGGAAAAGTCTACTGGACCATTTCGTCCGCCAAGTTATGCCGAAATTGCCTCCCGGCCTCCCTCGACCGTTCAGTCTCCACCTGCCGAAGCTTACCGCGACCCCCTAGCTTCGCTGTCAGCGAATACTCCTGCACAGCCGTACTACTCTCCGTGGCGGTCGTCGCGCCCGGTTTGTTTCTACTGCGGTATTCGCGGCCACATTTCTCGCTACTGCCGTCGGCGTCAGCAGGATGAAAGGCGGGGCTATGCTACGTTTGAGCGAGACAGCGCACCTAGGTTTGATTACTACGTTCCCGGGCGTCACCCAGGTGAAAGGCGAGGCTACGCCAACTTTGAGCGAGACAGGACACCAGGGCCAGATTCCTACGTTCCCGGACCGTACACAACCTCCTCTGGTCGCTCTCCTTCACCTTCCCAGGACATGGCTCGAGCATCCCGCTCGCCCCTCCGTCGCTCTCCTTCACCTTACCGCCGTTCCTCATGGCCCTTGCGCGCTGCTTCCTATGTTGTGGACACCCGTTCGGAAAACTAGAGGCTGCAGTTTTTGGAGGAGAAACTGCATCGTGTCGGACTCTCCCAATTCCTCCTGCTCGCCCCGCCAATTTGCTCTCGGTTTGTGTGGAAGGTGTTTCCGTCGACGCCCTTGTAGATACTGGAGCCGCTATTTCTGTTATACATCGTGAACTGTGCTTTCGTCTGCGAAAAGTGCAAACGCCGTATGTTGGTCCGGTCCTATGTGGTGCCAAGACGTTCCCATCTTTCCTACCGGACAGTGCACAGCTCGCGTTCTGATAGACGGTATTCGTCATCATGTGCAACTTGCGGTGCTTTCGACGTGCGCTCATCAGATTATATTAGGATGGGACTTCCTGTCCGCTGCTTCTGCACTAATTTCGTGCGGCGACCCAAGGATTCACATCAGCGACACCGAGACTTATCCAGTTTTCGATTCCCCGTGTCCCAACCTTATTGCAGCAGCGGATTTTCTTGATCGCGTCGATCAGCATTACAGCCTACACTTTTGGTGCCATGTTCAATTTTACGACCGGTTGTTTACATGCTAGTGTAGCTTCCAGTGAAGCAGAACGACTTTCCGCCGCGTTTCCGCTTCGCCATGGCGAAAAAATCGGCCCGAGACCGATTTGGCTCGCAGCCTGTTTTTCTGCCTGTTTTGCCGCCTAGGCGGGCGGATTGTCTGGACGCCAGGAATATGACTTCACTGTCACGTATAGGTCCGGCAAACAACATCAAGATGCCGACGCTTTGTCGCGCTGCCCGCTGTCCCCAAACGCCCATGCTTCACCTTCGGTATGCACGTCACCATCTAGCCACACGTCTCAGCACACGCCCAGTAGCCCGGGACAGTCAGTTGCCTCAGTTGACTTTCTCCCATCTACTGACCTCGTCTCACTCCAACGTACTGACCCATACTGTCGTACGCTGATCGACCGACTTACTGGCTTGGCACGACCCCCCAACAGTCGCTTAAGACGACAACTTTCCCGTTTTAAGCTTCAAGGTGGAGCGTTATTTCGATCAATCTATACCATCCTTCCGGTAACCGATGGGTACCAGTCATACCTCGCTCACTTCGACTGTAACTGTAACTGTAACCACTGTAACTACTCATCGAATTGAAACAAACTGCTCTCGCATCATTCGCCGTCGCCCGTACCGTGTGTCACCTTCGGAGCGAAAAGTTATAGCACAAGTGAACGACATGCTGACACGCAACATTATAAGGTCTTCAGCAAGCCCTTGGTCTTCTCCTGTTGTGCTTGTTTAAAAAGAAAGGATGGTTCTGTGCGCTTTTGCATCGATTATAAGGCGCTAAACTAAATTACCCGTAAGGATGTTTATCCAATGCCTCGTATTGACGATGCTTTGGATACCTTACAAGGTGCCGAGTATTTCTCGAGCCTCGACTTGCGCTCCGGATATTGGCAGATTCCCATGCATGAACCAGATAAAGAAAAGACTGCGTTTGCTACACCTGATGGCCTTTTCGAATTTAACGTGATGCCTTTTGGACTGTGCAATGCACCAGCTACGTTTGAACGTATGATAGATACAGTACTCCGTGGCTTAAAATGGAAGACCTGCCTTTGTTACTTGGACGACATTGTCATCTTTTCGTCGAGTTTCTCCCAGCACCTACAACGTCTAGACCAAGGTCTCGCGTGTCTAGCAAAAGCTGGTCTCCAACTCAATACTAAAAAGCGTGGCATCCAGCCTGATCCCGATAAAATCGCTGCAGTACTGCGATTTCCGCCACCAACCGCACTTAAAGAACTCCGCAGCTTTCTAGGACTGGCGTCCTACTTCCGCCGCTTTGTCCGTGACTTCGCCACCATCGCCGCTCCTCTACACAAACTTCTGACTTCGAGCGCGTCCTTTGTGTGGTCGAACGACTGTGAAGCCGCCTTTCAGACCCTCAAACGAGTTCTCACGTCAGGGCCCGTACTCCGTCATTTCGATGCAACGGCCCCGACTATTCTACACACTGATGCCAGTGGGCATGGAATTGGCGCTGTCCTGCTGCAGCGGAATCTGAAGTCCGAAGAGCAAGTCGTGGCTATGCAAGTCGTGCTCTTTCTCCTGCTGAGCGCAACTATACACGATTACAGAACAGGAATGCCTCGCCATCGTGTGGTCAATACAAAAATTTCGTCCCGATCTCTACGGCCGCCATTTCACAGTTGTGACCGACCATCATGCTCTCTGTTGGTTGTCGTCCCAGAAAAACTTGTCTGGACGCCAGGAATATGACTTCACTGTCACGTATAGGTCCGGCAAACTACATCAAGATGCCGACGCTTTGTCGCGCTGCCCGCTGTCCCCAAACGCCCATGCTTCACCTTCGGTATGCACGTCACCATCTAGCCACACGTCTCAGCACACGCCCAGTAGCCCGGGACAGTCAGTTGCCTCAGTTGACTTTCTCCTGTATACTGACCTCGTCTCACTCCAACGTACTGACCCATACTGCCGTACGCTGATCGACCGACTTACTGGCTTGGCACGACCCCCCAACAGTCGCTTAAGACGACAACTTTCCCGTTTTAAGCTTCAAGGTGGAGCGTTATTTCGATCAATCTATACCATCCTTCCGGTAACCGATGGGTACCAGTCATACCTCGCTCACTTCGACTCCAAGTATTAGAAGCATTTCACGACGACGCGACGGCTGGCCACTTGGGCTTTCATAAGACCTACGACCGCATCAAAACGCGTTGTTTCTGGCCGGGCCTTTCCACCTCTGTCGCCAAATACGTTGGATCGTGCGCGTCATGCCAGCACAGAAAACGCTCGACATTCCTTCCAGCCGGTCCTCTGCAGCCTCTACTATGCCCGTCCACCCCCTTCGAAATTGTGGGCATAGACTTGTACGGGCCCCTCCCACTCACGCCCGCTGGTCACCGCTGGATCGTTACCGCAGTGGATCATCTAACGCGGTACGCTGAGACAGCAGCTCTTCGCTCTGGTACTTCCTCCGAAGTCGCCGAGTTTTTCGTGCACAGTATCGTTTTGCGCCACGGCGCACCTCGTGTCCTCCTGAGTGACCGTGGCAAGACGTTCCTATCGCATGTCCTACGTGAAGTCCTCCAGGCCTCGGACACCATCCACAAGACCACATCATCGTACCATCCGCAAACAAATGGTCTTACGGAGCGTTTTCATCGAACTTTGTCTGACATGATGTCAATGTATGTTCGACCCGATCACACCAACTGGAACACCATCCTACCTTTTGTGACGTTTGCGTATAATACTGCCGTCCAACGTACAACCAATTACAGTCCCTTCTTCCTTGTGTACGGTCGTGCGCCGTCTTTCGTCTTGGACACTACACTCCTTTCAGCACCTGCTGCTCCATCCGCGTCTCTTCCTGAAGAATTTGCCGCTCGCATCTCCCGGTGCCGTGAAATTGCCCGCGCCAACACCGCTACCATTCAGGACAAAAGGAAAATTCGCTATGATGCGACGCGTCGCGTTGCTTCGTTCCGCCCAGGCGACGAAGTTCTTTTGTGGACACCTGTTCGCGCACCGGGGTTCTGTGAAAAATTTCTCCACAGATATCTCGGCCCCTACGCCGTTTTGCAACGAACTTCGGCCGTTAACTACCGCGTCACTCCTGTCACCTCAGCTACTGACCGCCGCCGCCGCATTACGGAAATCGTTCACGTATCTCGCCTGAAACCCTACATTCGCCGTACCTACCATTTCTAGCTTGCGGTCTTGCTGACCGCTTTCCTGAAGGGGGGGAAGTTAGTGTGAGCGCATTTTGCGCATATCGTCGTCGTCATCTGTACAAACGACTCATCATCTTGTGTGAGCGCTATTTGTGCATATCGTCGTCGTCATCTGTACATACGACTCATCATCTTTTGTCTCGTGCGGTGCTTCGTCTCCGACTCGGGCGACTGCTCGGAAATTATATGGGCACCCGCACACTCCTCCCTTCCCGGGAACGAAACCTGGCTCGACCACAAACCTGGCACAACCTGGCTCGAGAACTGACGGACCGAGCAGATAACACGCAAATACTGGGAACGAAGAGAGACCGGATGACCAGCTTTACCGAAATAACCAAACACTATAAATTGGGCAGGGCCCGTTTCCCCCCGGCACACTCCTCGCTAAGTAGACGGCAAGCGACAGCATGGCGCTTGTTTCAAACAGAAACATATCCGAACCCGGTGGCCTACCACCGTTACTATCCAGAACTTTACACCGATAAATGCAGATTCTGTCAAGAAAGGGCGGACTTGCAACATATGGTTTGGGCTTGTCCTGGGACACCCATACAGAATAAAACGCACAAGACCAGAGAGCAGTGGGAGACCGCGCTGCTCAGCTCTGCACCGGAAGACCAACTTAAGGCAATCCAGCAGGCCGAAGATGCCGCCAGAGCCCAAGGGCTCGAGGCCGTCATCTAGGTAGAGACGCCTAGGTCTCACAAATCTGCTACACAAATAAAGTTTATTCCTCCTCCTCTATGGGCTGCTTGGCGGTGTCGCGAAGGCGTCCGCATTATTGGGCATGTCCGAAAAATCGGGCGTCCGGAAAATCGGTCGTTGACTGTACTTGATCAGGCGGCCATTACTTCTACGACTAATCGAAATGCTTATTTGAATAATTAACATAATTATGCTACTTAACTTTTTAATTAATTATTTTATGGCACATATTTTAATCCACGCATTGTAGCTAGCAAGTTTGCAAGGCACCTGGAACAAATTTTCTTGATTCCACCAGTTTCAAGACAATAATTTTCAATGTGTCCGACGAAATGCATTGGTTTGTGCTTTTTGCGCTAGTTTTGTGCTTCAATGGATAAAATACCGTATAAAATACCGTTTTTTTAATAAAGATAACTGGAACACCAATGCATTTCGTCGGACACTTCGAAAATTAATATCTGGAAACAACTTGCGAACTCGCCGGCTATAATTTGTATACTGAAATATGTGCCCTAAAGTAATTAATTACAATTTTAATTAGCATAATTATGTTAATTATCAATTAAGCATTTTGATTTCTCGTAGAAGCAATGGACGCCTCATCGAGTAATTTAGATCAAGGGTTAGAATTGTGCTATGAGCCACAGGCAATTTAAAATCTGGTGCACCTAAAAAAAAAAAAAAAAAAACACCCTATGTATTGTGGAGTCTCACACGGGCTCTTGGGACAAAGGAACGACAACACAGTAGTGCAAACAATCAAAAGGGCATTTATTGCGCCTTTCATACACCAATGCACACTAGCCGAATTACTACCAATAGAACATTCACACGGGCGCGCGACAAATCAAGGAAGTCCGACTCACCGTGACCCGATAGCGAGCGAATACGTTCGCCCCATGCTATGACACCATCACCTAGTCGTTCACGTGTACGGTCAGGCGACGCTCGAACGATCCGTGTTCGTCCGTACCGGTGTCCTGCGGGCGAGACACACGATGCGATTTTGCGTGCGATCCGTCGTACGATGCGCCGCATCGGCCGCCGCACTCAACAAGTTTTCAACATATCCTCCTGCAGGCGGCGGCGGATCGCCGCCGCCGCATGCGATCAACTTGTTGGATATACTACGCGAACGGTCGGACGGCCGCGGCCAATGACAGCGCCGCCAGCGTGTACGTCACGGTGACGTGGTAAAGCCGGCGGGGCGGGGCCGGCGAGCAAGCGCTCCGATCGTCCCGGTGCTTTTTTTTTTTTTTTTTTTCTTCTCTTCTTCCTGGTCGAGGCGCTGGCCTCTTTGCCGCTGACGGCGTCACGAAAATCGGGTACACTTTGTTTCTGACACGAAATAACCTATAGAATGAAGTGAACTCAAAGTTGTGCATGTTATAAAACGTTGCGCGAAGTAGTAAATCTTTGACGTGGTATCGATTCGGAAGCGGTCAGCGCAGACGCCCAGGCGCGGATCCAGGGGGGATGTCCGGATGTCCTGACCCCCCCCCCCCTCAGATTTCTGCATCGCCCCCTCGCTGACAGGGGGATGTCCCTGTCGCAAAAAAAAAAAAAAAAGAATATGGCTACCGGTATTCTTCAAAAGTATTTTTCGCGAGTACCAGTGGTATCAGCCATGTAGAAGTAAAGCTAGCTCGCTCACAAGCTTAGTTGTATTCCGTAGGAGTGTGGTGTCGCGAAGTTGCCGTAGTTATTTTTTCTCATGAACACCTTGGACCTCCTGGCGCCTGCCGTGCCTCGGTGGCGTCAAATGAACGAGGGGACGTCCCTTTTGCCAAGCACGCCGATGTGCGCGCGAGCGCCTTCGCACCTGATTAACTTAGTTCCCCCTCGGGGTGTCAACGGTTGCCTCCTTGGCTGTCATCGGTTCCGCGACCAACCTGCTTAATGAAAGAGATCTCTTGCTGAAGTGTTCATATATAAATAATAACAACTAACAGCTAAACTAAGAACTACGCATAGGCAACTTTTTTTTTTTTTTTAACTGTAGCACTCATTGTGATCACAGTTACACGTTGACAATATCGAGTACGAGCACAGTACCGTTCGTACACTACAAGTTTTTCATTGTAACTTCGCAGTTTTATTGTCGTACATTAAGCATAGGAGGCTCAAACCCGCCGGATCCGTTTACCCGAGTGGGCGTTCTCGCGAAGCGGGGCGAAGCCTCGAGCCGCGGCTGCGAAGTGGAGGAGCGTGATGTCAGCGGCCAACGCCAGCGCGCGGGCCTAGGATGGCGTCGCATGGTTAGAGAAACGGGAGCAGAGGCGCGCCTTGTGTAAAAGAATGACGTCGCGTGGGAAACAAAACATGAAGATGCTGGCTTGCGCTCTCAGCTACTACGCCACATCGTTATTCTTGTAGGTGGCGTCGTGAGTCTTCATACGCGGTGATTCGCATATCATAAACAACCAGCATAGTGGTTGCCGCGTTGGAGCTCCAATGCAAACGAAGGTGTCTCAGCCGAACACAAAGAATCTCCTTAAGGAAATCAAGGTGCCCCAGCAGAACTCCAAAGACGGACCCGCGCTTACGCATTTATAACGAACCTGCAACACATCATCCCAAATTTTATTTTAAGAAACAATACAGGCTAGATATACCAGGTGTTCAAAATTCAGCTTTATGGCTTTCTTAAAATTATGCTCTGGGAGGCACATGCAGACCACCTGCGCAAATAAGTTATGTGACCTGGCGGACACAAAGTGAGATGATAATTATCGCTGTCAGCAGCCCAATTAACCAAAATTGAATAATTAACTTTTTATTGACTGCAGTAAGTGCGTATGTTTGTATTCAAAAGTTAGAGGCAGTCGTGTGTCTACACAGTTTCACTTGGAAGAATTCTTCTAGCGTGTCTGTGCTCCGAGATATACAACTCCAAATTTTAATTGTCGTTCGCATGATTACGCATGCAAGAGAGTGATGATCGGCGCAAAGAGAGAGAGAGAAAAAGGTAAAGGAAAGACAGGGAGGTTAACCAGAGGTTATCTCCGGTTGGCTACCCTGTACCGGGGGAGGGGTAAAGGGATGCGAAAGGAGAGAGAGAGAGAAAAATAAGTGAACATAAAGAATAAACAAAAAGGAAGGAAACAAGAAAATCACACACGCACACAAAACAGAACTGTTTCTGTGGGCACTGTCATGAAGTCCGCGAAGGCGTTCTCGTGTTGCATAGTCTGAACGTTCCGTCCTAAGTAACACAATGCAGAGTCACAATTTGTCGCGCAAAGCTCCTCCCTGATATGACGCGGCTGTTGCGTGCGGCGTTTAGTCTGACAACGGGGCGGAGGCATTGGCAAAGATAATAACTGTCCACCTTCCCCTCACGGCTGGCGAAATTAAAAAAAAAAATCTAAGAATCCATAACCGCTGTCGCAACACGCGACCGCGCAGCCTGTAAAGATGGCGGCAGCTGCCAGGCCGAGATATTGGCGCGAGCGGAGAAGCCGGAGGGCAGTACGCGTGCGTATTGGTGACTAGACGACCGGGCATGGTCCTTGTCTGGGCTACGCAAATAAAGTGACTGCTGATTTCCAAGTATTGTAAGTTTTATTGAAATCAAGAGCAACAACTGCACCATCAACAGCAGAAACCTTTTTAGCTATGCTAACGAATATTTCATACTGCCGCTTTAAGTTTGGTGTTGTCATGCACAAATCTCATGACAACACTTCACCCATCAAGATGTCAATGCCCTAAAGATGTTCAATATGCCTCCCTTCCACAGCAACACAAAGCATAAACCGCTCTCTCGTCGACTCGATTATTCTGCGCAGTACGACAATTGAAATTTGGAGTCGGATATCTCGGAGCACGGACACGCTAGAATACTTCTTCCGACTGATACTGTTTAGAAACACGACTGTATCTAAGTTTTCAATACAAATATACCCACTTACTGCAGTCAACCAAAAATAATTGTTCAATTTTAGTTAATTGGGCTGCTCACAGCGATAATTATCATCTCACTTAGTGCCCCCTTAGCCATATAACTTATTTGCACAGGTGGTCTTCGCGTGCCTAATTTTAAGAAAACCATAAAGCTTAGTTTTGAACACCCTGTATTATCAGGCGCAGCCGCCAAGCGCATGGCTGTATTGGGTAAGGTCCTTTTCCTATAAGCTCGGAGAAACCGATACCTGGCTTCGCTACAGGTCTTCTTCCTCTTTCTGGGGTTTTACGTGCCAAAACCAATTCTGATTATGAGGCACGCCGTCGGAAGGCTCCGGATTAATTTTGACCACCTGGGGTTCTTTAACCTGCACTACAACGCAAGTACCCTTCTAGACACCGTAACGCAAGAACACGGGCGTTTTTGCATTTCGCCTCCATCGAAATGCGGCCGCCGCGGCCGGGATTTGATCCCGCGATCGGGTGCTCAACGCCTGAGCTTCTGAGCCACCACGGAGGGCTACAGGTGTTGCTCTAGCCGTATAAAACGCGGGTTTATCGTGAGCAAAAACGGTAAATTTCGGTAAATAAGAAAGGCTACTATCATCATCATTGACAGAAGCTGACCCCCCCCCCCCCCCCCCCCCCTCAGAAAAAACCTGGATCCGCCCCTGCAGACGCCGCAGCAGTCGTCTATGCGAAGCGGCTCGCCTGACTGACGTGTTTTCTCATCGCTACCAACGGCGTCGGGAAAACTAATTGTATTGCCATTTATGAGCGACATAAATGTTCAGACGTTGATTGTGTTGACGAATATGGGCGCTTTATAACGAGCTGCGGACGGATCGCAAGGGCTGTCGACCCCGGATCCGACGGCCAGCGAGCTAGGCCTATGTACCGTCTCCCAGCGATCGCAAGCTCGCCTGGCTTGATCGTTCGCTTCCGTCCGCGCCGATAAAATCAAATGTATCGCAGTTTAAGCGCGACATAACTGTGTACACGTTGTGCTGACCAACGTAGGAGGTTTATTACGAGCTACAAGGGGTCGTGTCGCAAGCGACACCGGTCTCGGATTCGATGGCCCAGCGAGCTAGGCCTGGCAGCTCCTAGCCATCGGCGGCTGTCGACGGAGCCCACACTGAGGACGCGGCCTTGCGGAAACACGTCTACGCTGCTCGCACAGACTCGTTTTTATTGTGATCGTTTGTGCGAAACTAGAGAACTGTGCAAATACGTTTGTTTTCACTTTGCGAAGTTCCGCAGTATTCCGAGCGTCCATGCAGGGCCGCCGGTTGTGGGCGGAGCTACGAATCGACGTCGTTCGTACCATGTGTCCCGAATCGTCGTATGCGGCAAGTCGGACACTGACGCGTCGCACGACGGATCGTACGCAAAATCGCACCGTGTGTCTCGCGCTGACGGTCGCGCGAAGCGGGCCGGCGCACGCGCGAAGCGTTCGTGCGTGTTCGTCGCCGATCCCAAGCCGAAGAGAGAGCGCCTCAGTGTTGCCAACCATTTTTTGGGAAATACCCTACGTCATAGTCAAAATTACCCTACGCAATTTTTTATTAGCCTACATTTTACCCTACCCTACGCCTAAAATAGCATAGTGCAATAATAAGTTCCAGACTATACTTCACAATACGACGTGGTAGATGTGTGGTGGCGATAAATTCGGTAGCGACCGTAATCGAAATAATTTGCAAAAAAAAAAGCGCATATCACAAGGGAGCGTACGCGATTTAGCGCACATCGCCTCCCAGAAGTGGAAGGGAGCGAGAGAGAGAGAGAGAATATTGAGCAAAATCTCTTTATTGTCTCAAAAGTCTTTATTGAGCAAAAGAATGTGGTGCGGCTTGACAGTCCGGTGTAGGTTGTTGTGTTACATGTAGGAAAAGGCCATTACAAAAACAAAATGTAGCAAATCGAAGTAGGCAAAGCAATACCACAAGATCGGCGCTCCACGCCGTGCCGTCGCAGACAGCTTCGATTATAAGGGCTCGTTAACTGTATATAGGAAAATAATTGAAAGATGGGCGAGGTGGTTTGGTTGGATGATGTAAAAGACAGCGCAAGCAAACCAGGGATAAAGTGAAGAACAACACAATAAAATCCAGTTGCGAGTTCAGTGCCCGTCTTGATCTTTCTGAAGAAAAAACAACAATGCTAGCACAGAGATATGTGAAGTCTGATCTTTCGTCTCTGCCCTATGCTGGTAAGATGTGATTTAAAACAGCTCCTATTTTATTCAAGGAAAGATTTAGTTTCCAGATCTGTGTCGAGAATAGCACCGTTGGAGATGTCGTGTCGATCGGCTAGTTTTTAAAATCACTCGTCAACTGTTCATTTTTCGCTGATCGTTGAGCAAGAAGTTCTTTCTGGGTTTTTACGTGCCGAAACCAGTTCTGATTATGAGGCACGCTGTAGTGGAGGGCTCCGGATTAACTTTGACCACCGGGGGTTCTTTAGCGTGCACTACAACGCAAGCACACGGGCGTTTTTGCAAAAAGTGGAAATTACCCTACGCTTGGTAAGAAAATCGCATTACCGCCCTACTACCCTACGCTGCCCGAAAAATTTCGAAAATACCCTACAAGTAGGGTAATTACCCTACGGTTGGCAACACTGGAGCGCCTCCGACCTTTTTCGCCCAAGTCACCCTGCCGTTCGGTGGCGTTTGCATCGCGACACTCGCGCCATCTCTCGCAATGCGCCGCAACCACCACGACCGCCGCTGGCACTTAGCCACGCGGTGAAGCCGGATTACAGGAGACGCGTGAGAGTCGCGCATCCACACATCCCCCCAACCTTAAATCACTACACATACTCCGGCGAAACATGTCACACGGTCTATCAACGCGCGCGTCGCGAACAAAAGTTAGTACAGGCGACAGTGGCCGCGCCGAGGAAATGTCCACACGTTTTCCACAACATGCGAGCCGACATTGTCTCTGGGGTGCACTGCTGGCGTCCGTTGGTCACAGCATCAGCTCTGCAGATTCGATGGCACGACTCCAGCCCAGGGCTCCGGAAACGGCGACGTAGAAGTCGGCAAGAGCAAGCGTCGCCCGCGCCCTGCCGACGAGAGCCGCTGTAGCCGTTGGTGACTGCCGGCTCTTTTCACAGCCGGCGAGCGTTGCAAGCCGGACATAGGCGGCCGCCGAAGTCGCTGCGCCGAACTGGCCACAGGCATCTTCATTGCCAGGGGTGGCTCGTTCGTAGGCCGGGGCAGAAGCGCAGACGATGTGCAGGTGACAGCAAACCAGGGGTGACTCCGCTCACGCTGCGTACACTCAACGCACTCGACAAACACTAAAGTAGAGCAAGGGAGAGGAATTCGGCACACGCATCGCCCACGTGGTATGATGTTCAATTCGGCTAGCATTTCAGATGTTACGTTCACGTGAACAAAGCTTGCTTTCTTGAGTCGAACGAGTAATTTCAATTCGTGCGAGGCGGACTAATGAGGGAAGCAATGTGCGACACCTCAACACCACGGTCCACCAGGTTGTGTCCCTCAACGTGCGACAGGCGGCTTTGTAAAGCCTTAGGCCTAATGCGTCGCTACTTTGACAACAACCGGCATCCAAAAAAAAAAAACATCACCCAAAATGGCACAACAGGCAGCCGCGAGGAGACGTTAGCTCTGTGAGGTGGTCCTACACCGCTCGGTGCACACAGCATCCGATCGCGAGTTGACGGCGCCCACCGTCCCAGACGGTGTCGGAGCGCCCGGTGCCAGGCCGCAATACCAGTCAGCCCGTAGCGGCACCCGTGGCCCGCGGCCACCCGGCTCCCTGAGCCTCGACTTCCGAAGTCAAAGATATAGAAGAAGCTATTTACATAAGAAATTCGGACCACCCACGAGGCTTCCGTACTCACTCGCTTCAGGATTGCCAATGCTCCGCAGGCGCTAGGCCTCGCTCTCCCAGGATGCAGACCACGTGGCTCTCGTACCGACGAGTGTACTTCAAAACACTCGCGAAAAGGCTTAGCATGTTGAAAAGTTCAAACACGCTACAGCAAGCGTCGCCTCGCTCAAGAAAGCACACCGCCGACACTAGCGATCAAAATCCACGCTAGGACTACGCTTCGGTTGAAACATCTCGAACCGAGCAAAACTGTTAAAATTATCGTCCGATGCCCCAAGAGCCCCACGTTGGGCACCAGATGTGGGGTATCACACGGGCTCTTGGGACAAAGGAATGACAACACAGTAGTGCAAACAATCACAAGGGCATTTATTGCGCCTTTCATACACCAATGCACACTAGCCGAATTACTACCAATAGAACATTCACACGGGCGCGCGACAAATCAAGGAAGTCCGACTCACCGCGACTCGATAGCGAGCGAATACGTTCGCCCCATGCTATGACACCATCGCCTAGTCGTTCACGTGTACGGTCACGCGAACGGTGGCGCGCTCGAACCACGTTTTTCTTCTTACACCGTGGCTCGAACGATCCGTGTTCGTCCATACCGGTGTCCTGAAGCGGGCCGGCGCACGCGCGAAACGTTCGTGCATGTTCGTCGCCGATCCCAAGCCAAAGAGAGAGCGCCTCCGACCTTTTAGGGGCGAAGCTCCTTAAGGCGGCACCCGTTCGTCCCTCGTCGTAGTAGTAGTGTGTAACCAGTCTGAGAAAAATGAGAAAAAAAAATTCCGAAGTTGTGTCCGTAGCGCGGAATCGAACCAGGGACCCCTCGCTTCCGAGCGCGCGGCGTTAGCCCACTACGCCACGAAGCACACATAGACACAAGCACCACGATGGCAATAAATACCCAACATTAACGAAAGGCCGCGTTTCTAACGCGTTTGTGCTAGCGCGTTACGGCCCGTGTAAGAAGCTGGTGTAAGACGCTGTGGCCTCTCCGCCTTACCTTCAACGCGTTTCGAACGCGCTGCCCAAGGCGGTGGCAAGTCAAGTTCAAGTCGAGGAGCGTTTATGAATACGGGGGGTATACACTCTCAGCAGTCATGTGATGGCGTCGGCAAACGCGGTGCACGTTCCGGCATGTGTAAATGGCTGCGTAAGACGCTGTTGCCGCTCCCCCTTACTAGAGAGTACTGCACTTCTCTAACGCGTTTGTGCTAGCGTCCCCTTAAGCGGGAGATCCGATGATTCCCTCCGGAGCTTCGCCCACTCATCATCATTCACCCCGTGGATATGCTGTAATTTTTTTCGCCCAAGTCACCCTGCCGTTCGGTGGCGTTTGCATCGCGACACTCGCGCCATCTCTCGCAATGCGCCGCAACCACCACGACCGCCGCTGGCACTTAGTGAAGCCGGATTGCAGGAGACGCGTGAGAGTCGCGCATCCCCACAGTATGTACGAGTGCCCATTTTATAAAATCTTAGCTGGAAGTCACCACATGTGTCTGTTTCTTAAGTTTTCCTCCCTCCGCTGGTGTGCTGTTCTTTGCAATAAATCCAAACAGCAAGGGCCTGGGCAGTCTCATTTGCTGTATCGAGTTTGCTGCCTTGTGCAAAACAGTAATTCCTTCACCGAGGTTTACTCATCCTTTGAAGTTACCAGATACTGTGCCGTGTTACCCGCTATCAAGCTTTTACGCATTCTCTTTAGTTACCAGACAAAAAAAAAAATCATCGACGATTACGACACTCCCTAACGCGAAATTTCAGCGCAGCTCTGTACGTGTTTTCATTTCGCGATATATTTGCTGGCGCGGACAATCTGTCTCGTGTGGCACACGTTGCCAATGGAGCGAAGCGTGACGCGACTGCCTCGTGAATCGGGAGATTGCGAGAGGCAGCGCACGGCTGACATGTGGGCGTGATTCACAGCAGCAGCCACAGCAGCAGCCACAGGCCAAAGCGCTGCATGAGCCTCCGCTCATGCAGCGCTTTGTCTTGACGCGCAAGCTGCCTGCCTTATCGATGGCGTCATCGGTGAACAGATGACGCACACTACCCTGGTGCCATCTTGGAGCGATTGTCGCCGCAGAACGTGTCTTGCGCAGCACTCCGCTTTCCTCCTCACCCTTTCGTCATACTCTCTTCCTCCGCTTTTCTCCTTGAACTGTCTTCACACTCGCTGTCTTTCATCGCCCGCTCCGTGTTCGCTCTTTCATCTTTTGCTGTGCTCGTTCGCTCGGTGACGGGTAGGATGAGGGACGCCGACGCTCAACACGGGAACAGGCAGGCGCCTAAGCGATGCGCTCCAAAAAGTCAGAGTTAGGCCTAAAGGCAAAACATGGATTGCGATAGCAACAGACAGCTATACAAAGTATGCATACGAAGTAAGGGTAGTAATTTTATCGCCCACATGAACTTGTAAACATACACTTGTCAGCAGACTGACTGCGCAACTGCAACTGTCCAGTCACTATACATGTGCCTGGGTGATCTACGGTGCCCTCGCTGAATTAGCCTCATCACCGCCAGAAATACATTGCTGAACAGCTGGCCTTGCCATCTGTCGGCGCTTTGGCCCTACATAAGGATTCCTTCCAGTCCAGACTTGTCATTTGGCAGCAGCGGTTGCGGCTAGTGGCAACGTACTAATTCTGCTCTTCTGCGCCATTCAGGTTGGTGCTTTATGTATTGTTCTGTCTTGTAATCCTTGCCGCTTTCACTGCTGCCAGTTGTTTTAGTTCATTTTACTGATTTTATTGCGATAGCAATTATATGGACACTCAAAAGCAGATTTCTGCCGTCGCCGTCGCCGTGAGGTTCCGTATGACGTCAATGGAGATGAAATCGTCGCCGCGCGCCGCCGAACGCTGTATGTGCGAGTGAAAGGGCGCGAAGGACGCGCGCTTTCACGGGGAGTGAACGCACGGCGGAGAACAAACGCGCGTTCTGCGCCGTGCTCCCTTAAGGGCTGCATAAGTAGGCGTCTCTTTCCTCCTTTACAATCACCTATATGTAGAGCAAACGCGCCTTCTTCCGACGCCTGAAAGGACGTGCGGGGGGGGGGGGGGGGAGGGGGGGAAGGGAGGCGACGTTTAGCTGCGGCACCAAGTGCCTATTTATATCAGAGGCTCCGGCAACAGTCACCAAAGCCGCACGCATTTTGTGCGAACGCGGGCAAAACGCCGACGGCGTCGACAACAGTTCTGCGTGTTGCCGGTGCTGCTGCATGTCCAAGTTTATACAGCTGATAAAGCTACTATCATTACTCCGTATAGCTCTCTACAAATTTGCTATCGCAATTGATGCTTCGCCTTTCAGGTGAAACTGCGGCAACTTTTTTGCAGTATACTTCAGTCTTGCATCATGCCGACAACGGCCGAGTTATCTAAACAAACCGAGCTACTTCGTGCTGACCTTACGGCAACTACGCTTTCATAAAGAAATAGACAGGCCTGTATTTGTCAATGATCATTGAACACCAGAGAAAAAGAAGCTGTTTGCTCAGGCTTTGGAACTAAAAAAGGCTAAGAATTGGAGGTATTTGTAAGCTCTCCCTCATTTCCGTAAGAAACGAGGGAGAGCTTACAAATGCATAGCCATCTCTACGAATCTGTTAAGTGCAGAAATGAAGAACTGGCCAAAGAAAAAGCGCTAAAGGACAAGAATAAACAACTAGGTGATCGGCTAGCTGCCCTGGAGCAACACTCGCGCTTGAACAATGTCGATATAAAAAGCATTCCTAGCACAGAAAGTGAGAACTGTCTTGCTGTAGTCCCGGCAATCGGTGAAAAGGTTGGATGCCCCACTGAGCCTAAGGACATCGACGTTGTCCATCGTGTCTCGGCAAAAAATGGATTGAACATAATCGCGCGATTTTGCTCCAGATCGAGGAAAGAAAGCCGACTTTGCTTCCAAGGCACGGAAATCATGCATTACGACAGCAGCCATTGGCTTTCATAAAGGGACGGACAGACTGTATTTGTCAATGATCATTTAACACCAGAGAAAAAGAGGCTGTTTGCTCAGGCTTTGGAACTAAAAAAGGCTAAGAATTGGAGGTATCTGTGGTCAGATAACTGCATAATAAAGGCCAGGAAAAGTGATGACAGCTGCGTGTATCGTATATGTGATGCAGGCAACCTGTCTATCTTTCAACAGATTGTTGTCGCTAGCAAAGTCTTGATGCATAACCATGGATTCCACTGTTCTGTCTTATCAGCCGACTAAAACATTTCTTAAGGATAACACGCCGGCTCTATCGCTGATTCATTTTAATGTACGTAGCCTAAGAAAGCATCATGACGACCTCATTCACTTCCTATCTGTGATCGATCACACCTTTTCTGTCATTTGCCTCTCCGAAACATGGCTATAACGAAGAATGATGGAAATTTATACGGCTTATCAAATTGCACTTCTGAATACTGTAACCGTGACGCGACCCGTGGGGCCGATTCCACCATCTTTATCGATTCATCGCTATCATATAGGCGCCGTCACGACCTTTTCTTCAATAACTTGAACTGCGAATCGGTGTGGCTAGAATTTGATCAGAACGTTTTTTCATTGAACGGCAGAAACACGATCATTGCGTCAATCTACCGCTCACCCTCATCATCGGTTACTTATTTTTGCTCACAACTTGAATCCATCTTAAACATACTTGTTTTTGAAAATAAAAAAAAATCATAATATGCGGCGACATTAACATCAATATACTTGACCCTAATAGTCATTTTTGCTCTGATTATGTTCATGCGTATCAAAACTTTGGATTCTCTTCATTAATAACGGCTCCCACTGTAGGTGCGATCTATCAGGTACTAACACATCAATTGACCATATTTTGGAGAGCTTAACGACTGATGTCACGGCGGCTGCAATAGACTATCAGTTCAGTGACCATTATCCTGTTTTCCTCAGATTAGGATCTGCTTCTTCGTCCCGTCACTCAAACAAACGTTTGAGTGACGGGACTGTTTGTTGCCGTGGTTAACAAATTAGATTGGACTAATGTCACAGAAGATGAATCTCCTGACCGAGCTTACAACTTATTATTGCGATAGCAATTATATGGACACTCCAAAGCAGATTTCTGCCGTCGGCGTCGCCGTCGCCGTGAGGTTCCGTATGACGTCAATGAAGATGAAATCGTCGCCGCGCGCCCAACTCTGTATGTGCGAGTGAAAGGGCGCGAGGGACGCGCGCTTTCAGGGGGGGGGGGGGGGGGTTGACCGCACGGCGGAGAACAAACACGCGTTTTATTGCGATAGCAATTATATGGACACTCCAAACCAGATTTCTGCCGTCGCCGTCGTCGTCGCCGTGAGGTTCCGTATGACGTCAACGGCGATGAAATCGTCGCCGCGCTCCGGACGCTGTATGTGCGAGTGAAAGGGCGCGAGGGACGCGCGCTTTCACGGGGAGCGAACGCGTTTGGCGCTGAGCCGTGCTCCCTCAAGGGCTGCAGAAGATAGCGCCAACCTTTCCCTTTCCCTCAAGAACCACTTATCATCATCATCATCATCGGGGAGCGAACGCACGTCGGAGAGCAAACGCGCGTTCTGCGCCGGGCTCCCTGAAGTAGTAGTATAGTGCCTAGAATATACTTATTCTAGGCACTATAGTAGTAGTAAGTGGTTCGTGAGGAAAGGGAAAGGTTGACGCTATCTTCTGCAGGCTCCCTGAAGGCCCGCAGAATTAAGCGTCTCTTTCCTCCTTTCCATATATAGAGAGCAAACGCAACTTTCTCCGTCGCGCGAATGGCTGTGGGGGGACGGGAGGGAGGGAGGGGAGGCGATGTTTAGCTGCGGCACCAAATACGTATTTATACAAAAACTACGCGCGCGTTCGGTGCGAACGTGGGCAAAACGCCGACGGCGTCGACAACAGTTCTGCGCGTTACTGGTGCTGCTGCATGTCCAAGTTTATACAGCTGATAAAACTACTATCCTTACTCCGTATAGCTCTAATAATTTGCTATCGCAATTGGTGCTTCGCCTTTCGGGTGAAACTGCGACAACTGATAACAAATTGCACTAAACAGAGTACAGGGTACAGAGTAAAATGTCAGGGTACAAGGTACAGAGTAAAATGTCTACCAAGTTGACATTTTCAGATTCCCTGAGTTTTCCAGGTTTTCCTTGAGTGATGTTGCTAAATTCCCTGAGTGAAACAGAACTTTCTTTTACATCAAGACGGGCTGACACCATGTTGCCTGATGCTGTTACTCTTTAGTAAGCATGTTAACAAAAAAACACCGCATATCCACGGGGTGAATGATGATGAGTGGGCGAAGCTCCGGAGGGAATCATCGGTAAACCGTGAATCTTCCGTGTAATTCGCCCAGTCTCGCCGCACTAAATCGAACGATTGACTTCCACCAATGACACGCGCCATATGTGACGTCATTCCTATTTTATAACAGCGCCCTTCATTATAATTGCACCATCTCCCGCTTAAGGGGACGCTAGCACAAACGCGTTAGAAACGTGCAGTACTCTCTAGTAAGGGGGAGAGGCCACAGCGTCTTACGCAGCCGTTTACACATGCCGGAACGTGCACCGCGTTTGCCGACGCCATCACATGACTGCTGAGAGAGTATAACCCCCGTATTCATAAACGCTCCTCGACTTGAACTTTACTTGCCACCGCCTTCAACGCGTTTCGAACGCGCTGCCCAAGGCGGTGGCAAGTCAAGTTCAAGTCGAGGAGCGTTTATTAATACGGGGGTAAGGCGGAGAGGCCACAGCGTCTTACACCAGCTTCTTACACGGGCTGTAACGCGCTAGCACAAACGTGTTAGAAACGCGCAGTCTTTCGTTAATGTTGGGTATTTATTGTCATCGTGGTACGTGTGTCCATGTGCGCTTCGTGGCGTAGTGGCTAGCGCCGCGCGTTCAGAAGCGAGGGGTCCCTGGTTCGATTCCGCGCTACGGACAGAAATTTCGGAATTTTTTCCCATAAAAGTAGACGTGGCTACCTACTACAACGACTACTACTACTACTACTACATACTACAGAAGAGGGACAGACCCACACCCTAAGGAGCTTCGCCCCTAAAATGTCGCAGTTTCACCCGAAAGGCGAAGTATCAATTGCGATAGCAAATTAGTAGAGAGCTATACGGAGTAAGGATAGTAGAAGTTCTATCAGCTGTATAAATTTATCTTGGACATGCAGCAGCACTAGCAACGCGCAGAACTGTTGTCGACGCCGTCGGCGTTTTGCCCGCGTTCGCACCGAACGCGCAAGGCGTTGGTGACTGTTGCCGGTGCCTCTGGGGGCGGCTCGGAGGTTTTCGACGAGATCAGAACGGGACACTCGTCGAGCAACGTCCGAAGTCTTTACCACCTTCTCGCCTCACAAAATTTTTATATAAATATGCATTTGGTGCCACAGCTATACGTCGCCTCCCCTCCCTCCCTCCATAACCGCAACTTTCGTTCCCTTTCAATATAATTACAGCTAATTTTTAGGGATGGGCGAATAGTGGATTTGAGGTTCGAAGCAAATTCAAATCGAATAGTGATTTGGTCGAATAATTTCGAATCGAATAGTTCGAACAGTATCTATCACATATTACTTTAAAACCTAGTTAATTCGACTTTCACGGAATTGAAAAAAAAAATGTCCAAATTATCAGGGGATCTAGAAAACAATAAGCAAATGCTTATACGTCAGCAAGATTTTATAAGTGTAATGGCTGAGCAAATCCTTTTGCTATTTTGCACAAAAGCAGTGCAGAAGCTACAATTCCCGTTATCTCGTGACTGATTGGCTCTCGCAGCGGCGATCGAGGCCTCGCGACTTCCTTCGCAGCACGGCCGCGGCGCGCGCCATCATTTGCAACACGCTTTGCACTACCGCGCGCACATCCCGATTATTTTTTCGCCAGTAAGCTAACCGCCAACAGATCGCACGTCCATCGCGATGTAGCCGGTGCTCTTCATCCTCGACAGCTTTGCACCGAGTCAAACCGAAACTGTTTGTCGCAACCGCGGCCGCTATCGACGCGATTATGAACGGTACAGCCACGCTAGCGGCAAAAACGCGCGCGTCATGCCAAAAGCGCCAGGTGCCGAGAGCGACGAGGGTGACGTCACGGAGCCAATGGCAACCGGACCTCCGCCGCTCCGCGCTGGATGGAGGCATCGTCGTCTCTCGCGGTTCTATGGAGGGATTTCTGGACGCTGTCCGATTGCACCCTTTTCGCTCACGGTGATTCTGCGTTCCGAGAGCGCGCGAGATCATATCGCGCTGCCGCGAGGAGAGACGCGATTGCCACGGTGGACTTCGCGGCAAGGCGCTGACGCGCGGCAAAGCCGCGAGCGGCGGCAACTTGCCGATCGCGGCATGACGCGCGCGTTTTTGCCGCTAACGTGGCACGCTCCGAGTCAGAACGAAACTACCGTTCACTGCAACAACTGCAGACGAAATCGCGGTCGCTATCTATGCGATCATGGATGGCCACTACGCAGTTTTTTAAGCACGCGGCCGACGACCGACGTGCGTCAAAACGAAACTACTTTTTGCCGCAACCGCTGCGAAGGAAACCGCGGCAGCTATCGACGCGATGATGGGTGGCGACTATGAAATCCCGCGGCCAACGCGTTGTTATGCGCGGCGGTAAACGCAATAAAGGCACAAATAGGCACGAAGCATTACCGGCATTACGTCGTTGCTGCATTCACGTCCGAGAATTGCAATTATGATGTGCAAGTTTCACGTCCGATTTCCGCTGCTGACTATGGCGATGCGGACTCCGCCGCTTCGTTTCGGTTGTGCGCTAGCGCCGTTTCTGCTCTTCTGCGTCGCACATTTCAGGCTCTTAATGCAAAAACGTATAGCCTTCGAGATTTATGATTGATGTATGGAAGCCATGTCGTAAAGGATAGCCTCCGAGATGTGTACCGGCCGTCCGTGGCTTTTGGCTGCTTATTCGGGAGCGCCGAATAATTCGAAAATATGGAATAACGAATATAGAATTATTCGGTCGAATATTCGACAATACCGTATATTCGCCCATCCCTACTAATTTTCCCTGATAGAGGCACAAATTCCCCGAGTTTTCCCTGAGTATTTCCAGAACATTCAAAATCCCTGAGAATTCTCTGTTTTCCCGGTTTTCCCGGTTGGTAGACACCCTGGAGTACATCGTCCATCCCAATCACTTGTTGGTTTAGTGCGCGAAGAAATTTGTGGATCGCAAATGGGTTGATGTGGTCAATTTCTAAAAAAGATAGAATGCACAAGAAACTAAAATGTCAACCATTTAATGCAACGCTATTAATTCGCTTTAATAAATATTCAAATACACTTGAGGCAGTTTTGAAACGTGCGAAACGTGACTACTTTCAAAACCGCATATTGCTGAATGGAAGTAACACTTAACTGAAACTGGCAGTTTATGAAAGAGTTTCTGAACAAAAACGATTCCCATACGCAATTCATTAAAATAACAATTGCATCGAGCACTTATACTGAACCAAATAATATCGCTAATGCTTTTAATGACCATTTTACTTACACCGCAGCACTCAACACCCTCTATCATTTCCCCATTTGTCGCGCTGTCCACATTCCTTTTACTTATATCCAACTTCTAGTGTAGAAGTTCACTCTGTCATATCATCACTAAACACAACCGGGGCGGGTTTAGATTTCATTCACCCTTCAAGAATAAAACTAATAAATGATACAGTTTCGCCTGTTCTTGCTAACATCATGAATAAAATGTTTAGGAATGGTAAGTTTCCAACCTCACTAAAAAACGGAAAGATAACACCGGTTTTCAAGAAAGGTGATCGTGAATGTATTAGTAATTACCGTCCAATTTGCATTCTTCCATTTTTTAGTAAGGTAATCAAAAAACTTCTGTACCAGTGCCTAATGTCATATTTAAAAAAAGTTTGACTTACTCTCTCCCCATCAGTTTGGCTTTCGTACAGGTTCGTCAACTGAACTGGCACTCATTAGTTTCACGGACAAAATTAAACTTGCTATAGATGGCGGATCACTATTTGGTGCAGCTTTTGTTGACCTTACTAAAGCTTTTGACACTATTAATCACACCATTCTCTTTCATAAACTCGAGTCTTACGGAATTACTGGTCCAGCTTTTATTAAAACCTTCCAAGTTACTTAGAAAACAGGTCGCAAGTTGTCGCAGTCAATGGAAGCATTTCCTGTGCCAAGATTACTAACCAAGGAGTAGCTCAGGGATCTATTCTAGGCCCTCTACTTTTTCTATTATTTATCAATGACTTGCCCCTAACACTTCGCCACACTGACTGCTTACTATAAGCAGACGATACAACTAAATATTCATCTCACAAAAACATCACCGTATTACAAGAAAAGCTCAATGTCAATTTAAATAATGTCAGCGTTTGGTGCAAGAAAAACTCTCTGCGCATTAACCCGTCAAAAACCACTTTTGTAATATTTCATTCACACTTATTAAAAGTGGCTCCCGTGGTGCTGACGATAGGACAAGATAAAATACCACCTACTAACAGCACCAAGTTTTTAGATGTGACTTTAGACGAGCATTTAAAATATAATCTTCACGTTCATTCACTAATGCATAAAGTTTCTTTTGGCATCTATGCAATCATTAAATCCCGTAACTAATTTCAGAGACGCATTATCCTTTCACTATATCACTCCTACATTCATAGCCAACTCTCTTACTGTATATCGTCTTGGGGTACCACTTATTACTGTCACCTAGACGCCCTTGAATGCCTTCAAAATCAACTTCTCCAACTACTTACCTTTAATAATATTTCTATGCACTCGAAACCACTGTACCAAAGCCTGAATATTCTACCACTAACAGAACTGTTGAAACAAAGGCTATTTATCTTCAAGCTTAAACGTTACGACACCTTAAGGTCGGTTTTTCCAAATTATTTCCTAAAAAATACTAACATTACCAGGTTTTCTGCAAACAATAATTTTCTTCTTCCCTGCGTTCGAACAAACTACGGAAAATTAACTGCTGTCTTCTCTGGGACGTCATTTTGGAATTCTATACCATACGAAATTAAATCATCGGTACATGTTTCTATACCTACATACTATATATATGCCGTCGCCGAGCATTTCAACCAACCAGGTCATAACTTTGATGAACTTGAACTCTACATACTACAGTCAAATTTCCGTTCTGCGCGAGACAGAAAATATAGAGAATCGTACCTCATCCATAAGTTCAAGACATAGCAACCAATAGGCATGAATCTAAAATTTGCTAAGCTAGACTTCAAAGCATAGGCAACAGCACTTAGCTATTTTTCATTGAGCTGCTTAGTTTCTTTGATATTCGATTGTCAATAACATTGAAACCTCGCTTTGCTTTCACTCATTTCTTTCGTTCTTTTATTTATATATTTGCCCCCCCCCCCCCCCACCCCCATTTTTTTTTTCCACAAGCACCATTTTTCTGCGGCTACTTTTATTCTGTCAGACACGATAGTGCACCGAGTGCCAGTGGAGCAGATACCGCTCCCCCTCCCCGTAGTCCAGGCCCCTTCCATGAAAAGAGGAACCTACAATGACACGTCAACCGGCTAACCCACGGCGCTGCCTCAAATTCCTCCACCGACTATCAGTAGCGCATTAACTTTCTTTTAAATTCTACACCTTCGCCGCTAACACACTCTCATTCGTTATCTCACCCACCTACCATACCTTCCCTCCCCTTTAGAAGAACCCTACCTATATATACTGTGCTGAGGAGAGGATATGTTGCCTTGAAGAAGACAAGTCCACTTGTCGAAACGTTGGCTCCTGCTCTCACCTTGTTCTTGTGTTGCTCATATACCTCCACAAAAAATATCTACTAGACAATGTTATATGAGGAATTGCACTAATTATTAATTTCCTACATTCCTCTTTTATTTATATTACCTGTTGCTTCCGGTTTCTTTTTTCCTTACTATGCATGTGTAATTCATGTAAAATACAATTGTATGTGTTTTTATTGTTTCTGGAAGCTTCCATTGTGCGATCGCTTATTATGCCACTGCTCTGTACAGTAGTTTTGTTCCTCGGTTTTATCGAATTCATTATATTAAATAATTTCATGAAGCCTGCACTATTTTTTCAGTTGTATATGTATTCCAGCATACACTGTTGTATATTGTCATAAATTTATATCATGTCATTACTTCATTTGTTTGCTTTTACTTTTGTGCTATTGCGTTTCCTCTAGCTTTTCTGTTAATATTTATTGCTTATGTACTCCTTTTTATGTCATGCTGCAATCTATACTTGATATGTATAGTATATTAGGTGGCCCCCTGACAGTTTCTTAACTATGGGAACACCGAATGTAAAAACGTCACTAATAATATCATCATGTACGCAAAAAAAAGTGAATAAACTTGAACTTGAACATTTGCTTACTAACTAAATTAACAAGCATGGTGTCACGTGCACACAAGAAAACGTGGACACATCTGACTCTATGACCGCGGACACTCGCTGTCAAAATGTTGGCACGAGGAAGCGCGGCAGCAGCAACGACCAAATTGACCTTCGCGCTGCCTTTTGCTTCAACGTGAACTAAGCGGCGAGAACACAGTGCACACAAAGCTATCAGCACTCAGCACATTCTGCCCTCATCGCAGATCGATTTGAAGACAGGGCCCACGCGGGTGCATTTGGCCGCGTCACACACAGCCACCGCCGGAGTAGAACCCTATGCCATGCGCACTTTGGCAGACGGTGCGCTTCCTCGCTGCCTTCCTCCCTTGCGCGTGCAAGATCAAACCACCATTGTTGGCTCACCCTTGCACGTGTTTGCTCACGTCTACAGTATACGGCGCCCGGCCACAATGTTATCACACTTGGACTTTATACGGAACATCACTCCGTTGCCGACGATGAAAATTCGCCTGGAGTGTCCATATAATTATTATTGCAATAAAAATACTTTTCAATCCATGACATCACACTGACGTACATGCAAAGGCAGTGGTTCCAAATTAGTGGTCTGCAATAACATTCCTGGGGTCCACAAAGCCCTTGTGTACAAGTGCGCACTCACCGCGAATTGCAACCGTGTCAAATTCAAGAGTAGACGGTGCGTAGCACCTTTCGCAGCACTATGCAAAGTGGTGCTTGCCACTAAGCTAATCAAAGGGGAAAACCAATATCATCATTTCTATTGTTGCTACTACGACACCATGCCAATCAGCTATACGGCACGTGGCACACAGCAAGAACCATTCCTCTTCGTAGTGCTGACAAGGTCCGTGTTGACAATGCTTAGTGGCGTGACGCACGTTGCGTGCCATCGCGATGACGAAGTTACGAGGGTACCAAGATAGTTTCCTGAAGTTTGGACTTGCAGAAATGGGTTTTGTGCGATGAAATGTTTGCACAAAGCTCCCGTGTGCCAATAAAGGTAGCCCGCCAGCTCCAAACAAAGCACCCAACCTATCAAGACAAGGACACAACATTCGAAAAACAAAACCTTAAGCTTCATTTTCTTGTCTAACAATCAACCTATCATTGTGAAATTAATGAATATAGAGCTTTATCCGTCTAAACCGATTTAGTGTTTCTCTGTAGTGTCCCTTTATAAAAAGAGGTTTTCTTTTGCTGAATATGCTTAGCCTCCTCTCATGCGCGTGGTATGGTGCAAGATCATTACGCCAAGGTTACCTGTATTGTCGAACCTGGATACAGTCGAACCCACTTATAACGATACCGGTTTTAACAATATATCGGTTATAACAATCGGAAGCTGCTGCACCGTCAACTTTTGTAAGTTTTTTATGGTGAAATAACCCGCTGGTTACAATGCCCCCATGCCGCAGTATCGGTTATAATGATGAAGTCTGGCTATTGGGTGTCCGTGCTAAAGGGAATGGAATAACTCTTTGAAAAGAAAACAGAAAATATTTATTTTCTTTTTGCATGCCGCCATGCGCTGTTTTCCATCCTTTTCAGCATCGCCAACCTTGAGCGCCTCTCTCCCGTCACCCTTACACCCCTCCGAACACGAATGGGCTGCGCCCATAGCTCTATGCCGCACCACCCTCCGAAACACAAATGAACCATGCCAACTGCGCTGATAGCACTGGGCTGGCGAAGTGCCGCAAATGTGTGACGCAATAGGGCCAAAACGGCGTTAGTGTCCACCGAAACGAAGCGACAGAGTTCGCATCGCCATAGTCATCATTGAAAATCGTACTGGAATGACAGCAATGCTGGAACGCTTCGTGCCTATTTGTGCCTTTAAAGCCTTTCTTCTTGTGTTTACCCCCGCGCAGAGCAACGGGTTGCCCGTGTGCCTTCATGACTGTGTATTCGCTATCCATGATCGCGTCGATAGCGGCCACGATTTCGTCCGCAGCAGTTGCGACAAACAGAAGTTTAATTTTGACTCGGTATGTGCGTCATCCACGCGCCTTCATTACTAAGTAGTCGACATCCATGATTGCGTCGATAGCGGCCGTGGTTTTGTCCGCAGTTGCAGCAAATAGTAGTTTCGTTTCGACTCGGTGCGTGCGTCGGCCGTGCCTTCAGAACCGCAAGGTCGCCGTCCACGATCGTGCCGACAGCGGCCGCGGTTGAGGCAAACATTAGTTTCATTTTTACTCAGTGCAAAGCTGTCGAGAATGAAAAGCACCGTCTACATCGCGATGGGTGGTGACCTGGCAAAAAAATAATCGGGCTGTGCGCGCGGTAGTGAAAAGCGTGTCTCAGATGAATACGGGCGCCGCGGCCATGCCATGAAAGAGGTTGCAAGGCCGCTGCGAGCACTAATCAGTCACGAGACGACGAGAATTGCAGCTTCCGCACTGTCCTTGTGCAAAAGAGAAACAGGATTCTGCTGATTCATTCAATAAATGAAAGCGTGTTGTTAGTTAGTTTGTAGGGTTTAATGGTGCAAAAGCAACTACGGCTATGATGCACCAGCCACAAGGTAGTGCTGAATCAATAGTCTTATAAAATGGATAAAAGGAACAAGACTCGTGGCCTCCGAAAACCTAACAATCGGTTACTAGTGCATGCTCAATGGCATGCACTAGTAACCATGACATCAATGGGTACTAGTGCATGCTCTGATAGTAATAAATGTGGACGAAGTGGTGTCAGTGTTTTGTATAATTCATGAAAATAATTCTATCTTTCTTCCTCGAACGCCGGACATGTGATTAAAATGTGATTCACAGTGAGAGGTTCCTTGCATTGTTCACACTTGAATTGTTGTTCTCCTCTTAGTAAAAAATTGTGGGTCAAGTGTGAGCGTCCTATACGAAATTGACGTAGAAAGCATTTGTGTATCGTTTTCTTCATACCCTCAATAATTCGACATTCTGTTTATTCGGAAATTTTTTCAGTCCCATGAAATCCGAATTAACGAGGTTTTACTGTAAATAGCAGTGCCATTCTTGAACGCCATCAGCCGCAACTTGTTACACACGATCAGAGCGCGCAGGAAGCAGAGTTAAACGGTTAAACGAGTCACCATAATCAGCAGCCGGCGGAGGAACGTGTTGCGGAGGGGCACTGGCCTTCCTGCCATTATAGTTTTCTCGCAACAGCTCTGCCATCCCTCTATTTTGATTTTTTTCATGCAACCCAGTTATAACAATTATCGGTTATAACAATAGAATTTTCGTGGCACTTGAATATTGTTATAAATGGGTTCGACTGTATATCGAATCTGAATGGGATCACAAAAAAGTGTGATATGTAGGTAATTCGATATATAAAATAAAATTTTTCGAAAAAAAATTTCAAGGGCATTTTATTTTACTGCTGTTTGTCAAACACAATAATTCGTCATATGTGGGTTTGATATATCCGGGTTTGACTGTATGATGAAAAAATATGGAGGTCCCAAGTGCATCACTGTAAAGGAGTGTCACTGTATTGTGTTGACAAATTTGCCATGTTGCTTCTTTACACTTTGTCTTCAAAAATGAACCGAAAATAAAAGGTGCGAGTAGTCAAATAAGTAGCTTATCACACTTTATTTGCAGGCACGATGGTTATGGATGTCACAGGTGTGAATCTGAGGCTGTAAGTAGGGCAATCACGCCCAAGTACAAGGCACTTTGACAGTATTTTAACAGTTTGTAAGGAATAGTATTTCCAGAAACAAGTTGGGAAAAAGATAGGCAGAACACTCTTTCCACAGACCGTCTGGCTTCTTAGCCAGGCACAATATTGCCACACTACAATCTGCACCATAGAGAAGATGCATCAGCTCAATCCAAAGTAAATACATAAGAATAAGTGTTACCAAATGTTTGACACATTCAATGCTACAAAACTCAATCTGCTAGTAAGTAAACTGTGGCATGATAAGCATATGTACTTAAAACTAAGAGACTAATCTATTCTGAGTTGTTGACAACTGAAAGCATTTGTTCTGAACACAAAAATCGTAAAGAACGCTTCCTGTGGAGTATCCGCACAAACCTCAAGGTACAAGACACTGAATGCAAGCATATGCACAAAATTAAATGCTCAGTCCTGCTTCTACACAGGCATGTTAAAACAACTTGGCACTTGCATTACCGTGTTCCTTACATAAGGAGACAGTCGCCATCGAACATCACAAGGTGAGACATGAAACTGTTACATACTGCAGCACCAGTTGCTTTGCCAAGAAAGCAGGACCAGCTTGCAGTCTCCATTTAGTAAACTAACTTGTCCTGAGACCAGCCTTAATAAAGTACAGTGATCTCAAATACAGGTTCGTAGGCCATAACAATTCATGATCTAGCATAATCCTTTCCGTATTGCATATGAGTGACAACCTCAAGTTATCATACAATCTCCATATAAGGAACCAGCAACAAGAAGGATTTTGTACTTGCTTCTTCTAGTCACACTTATTAGCTGGTACTCATCAGACTCAAAATATGCCACTGGAATCACGCTAAAACCAGTTACTTGCCGAAGTTGCTACAGAAGTTACCCTGTTTGCCTCAGCGGCAGCGCCTACTCAACAGAAAAGATGGCCCTGGCTGGAAAATCACCGACCTGATGGACAGCTTTAAAATAGCGTTCGGTGCGTTAAGTTCGTTAAACGCAAGCACTTTACGAGATGCTCCACTGGGGATTCCATTTGGTCGTACGTGCAGGACCCCAAATGTAAACAAAATGTTAAAAGATGGGATGCATTCTGGTGTCTCGTGCGCAACATGTCCAAGCCAAGACAAATTAGACAATTCATTAGCAACTATCCTGTCGTCTCTGAGCTGACGTGCCTCGTAAGGCCTAGGGAAACCAGAATTGCCCAAGGATTTCACAAATTGGGCGTGCTAGTAACTCATTACTAGTATTTCTGGCAAGCTTAGAGAAAGCAACAGCTTATTTCACCATGTATTGCTGATCAATGATAGTGAGAGCGCAGCCATCAGGTCAATTCACACTGAAATGGGAGTCACGAGTGCTGCCATGTTTGACTACCCCCCCCCCCCCCCCTCCCATCAATAGCATACCAAAAAAAAACAACAAAAAAAACAAAAAAAAAACATTGTGTGCACCTTAAACTGATGTATGCTAACGCTTTTTCATTACGTTTGTAAGAATGCTAAACGCAATGAGAAATAAATGCGGACAGAGAGAGAGGCAGAGATAGGGACAAGACAAGCTTGCCATGTCCTTTTCTGTGCCCCTTTGCCAAGATTTATTCGTGTTGCTTTCAATATTCTAACCGCGAGTATACGCCAACTTGCCCAACTTTCTGTGCTTTTGTACGTAAGACATTTACGCTTGCTTTCAAACGCTATTCTAAGACACTTCATGTCCTGTCAGCATAATGATGCATATGCTTTTAAACAGCATTCAAAAATGAAGGGTACGGCGACTACTGCCCATATTCCAGATCACTGTACCACAAAGCAAAACAACCTTGGCTGATGTGACAGCATGGCTAGAGCATGCCATCACCAGCACTGCCGTACTTAGCCCGCCGCAGCTGTGCGAGGCGCTCGCGGGCCTCCTCCAGTTCCCGCTCCTTGCGCAGGATCTCCTCGCGAGCGCCAATCTCCTGGGCAATGCCGCCAACCATGCGTTGGTTGATGACCAGCCGGAACTCCTGTTCCTGTGCAATGGATCGCTGAGCTGCACGCACCAGGTGATCTGTGGCCTGCTTCACTGCATTGCCTGCTGCCTGCAGGCCTCGCATTGATGACGAGTCTGGCTCCGCTTTCACCTGCAACAGTGACAAGATCAATGCAGCGAGGCTACCACATGAAATGCTCATCTGCTTTTGTGCACCCGTGTCACCATCTGCAGAGATTAACATTGGCTGAACCGGTAGGTTACATTTGTGGAATGCCCAACTAAAATGTGAGGCTTGCCAAGCCAGAAAACACTGAGAGATGCTTAGAGAAGTTTCTGAATATAAAGAAATTGTGCACAACATGGTGATGATTGTCAATACAAGTCGTGAATAGCTTTCCAAAGTGCTCAGCACTTTGGAAAGCTATTCACTTTATTAACCCTTTAGCTGCCAACCCTGAGCTGTACTCGTCACACGAGTTTGTACCAATATCACCAACGACGAGTCACACTCGTCCGGCCTGATTTTCCACTCCTTCCGTCGCCAAAGATGTGTCAAGGTCTTCAATTGCTTTGCTTGCAATCTTGAACCCTAGATGGTGGTAGTTGTCTATGAAAAACCGCTTTTCGTGCCTTTCGCGTGTGTTTTAAGCCTTGCAACAGTCATTTCATAATGGCGTTTCGCAAGTAGAATGCCGGTGGCGGCGATGCTCCAAGAGGTGCTTCTTGGAGCAGTACAGTAAGCAGCGTTAGTGACGAGATGGAATTTGTGTCCGACAGCGTGTGAACACCGATAACCTGCCACCTGCGCCTCCGCGGTTTCCCTTCTCTTCAGTGCCTGGAATCTTGCGGCAACACACTGACGAGAATGACATTCTCGGCTGGTTTCATGTATTTTTTGACTGGGGCATAACGGCATGCATTGAGAGAAAGCCGCTCTCAACAGTAGTTTTTTTTCTTTTTTAATTTATGTGCTAATTCGTGTGGGGTCTCACACATGCTTTGGGACAAAGGAACGACAACACAGTAATGCAAACAATCAAAAGGGCATTTATTGCACCTTTCATGCACTGATACACACTAGCCGAATTACTACCAATAGAACATTCACATGGGCGCGCCACAAATCAAGGAAGTCCGACTCACCGCGACCCGATAGCGAATGAATATGTTCGCCCCATGCTGTGACACCATCGTCTAGTCGTTCATGTGTACGGTCACGCGAACGGTGGTGCGTTCGAACGATCCGTGTTCGTTCATACCGGTGTCCTGCTCTTAGCTTCGCGAGACGGTCCCGTGAAGCGGGCCGGCGCACGCGCGAAGCGTTCGTGCGTGTTGGTCGCCGATCCCAAGCCAAAGAGGAAGCGCCTTTGACCTTTTTCTCCCAAGTCACCCTGCCGTTCGGTGGCGTTAGCATCGCGACACTTGTGCCAGCTCTCGCAATGCGCCGCAACCGCCGCCAGCACTTAGCCACGTGGTGGAGCCGGATTACAGGAGACGCGTGAGAGTCGCGCATCCCCACATTCTAAACAGAAATCAACGATGTAACATATTTTCAGAATCAGAATTGCATGAAAAAAATTATGCCTACTTAAAAAAAATTGGCGATTTAGGTACATTTTTCGGAAGTTAAATTGGCGGTTAAAGAGTTAAAGGAATTATGCACTTGAAGGCATATATTTGTTGCTGTGAGAATATTTAGGCAGCGTTTGTTGTTTCATTGCAGAATTCTGTTGCAAGAGCTGTTATCCAGCACATCTACAGATGGCTATACATACAAGTCGGTTCATAATATCTGAGTTGACTCCAGGGACGTGAGGGTTGGCGTGGAAGGCAACTGCCATCCTTCTTTCCTGCAGTCACCACAGGGGAAGGAGGTGGCAGGACAAGAGTACAGCTGTCCTTCCCAAGCATGTGTGTCTCAAAAGAGCTATAATACTTGGTACTCAGAGACGAACACACCCTCAGTTGTGCAAAAGAATGTGGCCAGTGCCCTTAGCATGGATCCTCTTTGTCAGCAGTGAAAGTCTGAAGTACCATCAAGGCGTGCCTTGATGGTACGTCCGAGGTCCCAAGCTAGATTAATTTTGACACATTCTTTAACCTGCATTACTGCATCAGCAAACACTCAATGAATGTTCTGGCTCCACGAGGTGCACTGTGAACTAGTTTGCAGAAAGGCACACATCTCACTGTATCTCAGTGCTGGCCGCCAGCACTGAAGTACAGTGAGACAGTAAAGTGTATGTGGTGTGGTACCAATGTCGACGTACAGCGCAACTTAAATGGTTGCTATGGGCAACAGTATTTTTTAACTGTGGCACAAATGGTAATCATCGCTGACACAGAATGCAAGTTAGGCTTACTGTGGCACACTGCAACCGTCACAAGGAAAGCACAATTTGCTTGCTCATTATGGCACAGCATCCTTTTTGGGTGCAGAGATTGCCTGATCAAACATCGTACTCAGTTCAGTACATAATCACTGGCCTTTACAGGTAGGTGCCATATGACACATTACCAAAGCCCCACCTTTAACTCCAGAGCATGCGTCTGTCTGCTCTCACAACCACTCAAAATGGCAGTACAATCGTGTGACTCTGAATGATGGATTTCAAGCGCTTGTGGTATTTTCAAAAAGATAATTTTTTTTAAGGCTGCAGAGAGGACCTCATGGTGTAGGATGTGGCAAGTTTAACCTTTTTGTGCAACTGGCACAGCAATCGCATAATTGTATGATGTACTTGCCTGCTAATCTTAATGAAACTAAATGGCATTCAAGCAATTCAGCTATAGAGCCCCCACGATTCACAGAATTAAATTTCATCATTATTTTGTATAATACAGTAATGTAGCAGTGTTTAATACATTTCCACAGTTGGCGTCTCTTGGGAACTACATTTTCGAACGTGGAGGGCAGTGTGATTTTGCACATAGAACTTGTGCTAGAGGTTGTCACCTGCTTTAGTTTTGTAATACTCCTGAAATTAGCATAAGCCAGAAGTGCAACAAAAAGTGGCAACACAACGTAGACACCTGGTCTAACAAGGGCATCACCGTTTTTAAACGCTGCAAATGTTTTCATGAAATTCAGAAAAAGTGATGGCACTGTGAATCACCGAACAGAAGCGAGTGATTAAATAAGAGCTGGCCAGTATGCCAATGGTCTAGTGCCCAGTAGTAGTGCCCACCTTGCAAGCGACAAGCAGCTGTGCCGTGGAGCTGGCCACCTGCTTGGCTGAGGAGATGAGCTTTTCTTCAGACGCCTGGCCCTGCACCAGCCAGTTGGCAGACTCCACCAGGCTGTGGGTGGCCGCTGCCACGAGGCGAGCCTGCAACAATGAAGAAGGATCAAGAAAGGCACTCCTTCTTAAACCAAACATGTAGCCCCGAAATTTCGAGTTCTCTGGATAAATCAAAATCGTGAAATTTTTTTATCGGTCAGCATTGTTTGAATTTTATTGGAACAATAAAAAAAAAAAAAATTGGAGCATGCTTAGGCTTCGCCTTTAAGAGTGGAACGCGATAGCATTTGAAGACCCCTGACTGTCTGTGAGACTTCCCGGCAAATGCTACTTTCTTTTTTCTGCACCTTCGCCTCGGCATGGTGCTGCCGAGGAGGCAAAGGAAGACCGATCGGGGCGCGCCGCTTTACGAGTGGTAGAAATGCTGGAAAAGGGGTTTCTGTTTGAGTTTTCACATAACAGATTTATGTCTTCTCGTACATCCAAATTACAACCCGATGCGAAACAACCAGAGTTTGTTCAACTGCATCATGTAGCTTTGCTCATTGGAGAATTCTATGTATAGCATGAAATCTGCCTGAAAACTGTAGTTTTCTTCAACATGCACAGATGGTGCAGAACTCAGAGATCTGCTCGGTGAACTCGTGCAAAACTCTTCCAAATGGTGACCTTCAGCACAAAAGACGAACTTATTCGAACTCGACTGGTCGGCACGAAAGTGCCCGACTGCAACTGTCAACACAATGGCTGCAATGCGTCTCAGCAGCGCTAGGGGACAATGCATGAGTTGAACCTGTCATAAACGTCGCACTGCTTAGGCCACTAGGTTGAACCAGCCCCTTTTTGTTGGGAGTTGGCAACAAAAGTTGTGCCTTTGTGCCAGTCAACATGGCGGCTATGTTTGTGGCATTGCACATGCAGTTCATGCCAAAAAACAGTGTGGTGTCCGAAATTTCAGTCATTGCTGCTATAGGGGTGTGTGAATACCGAATAGCAGATTTCGTATCGAATTTTGAAATGAATCAAGAAAAAAACGCCAAATATCGAATATCAGAATATTTCTCATAAAAATTTATTGCTTACAAATTTTGAGCAAGAAAATTCGATGCTGCCCATACTCAGGAGGCTCGTACCTTTGCATAACAAGAATGTTGCAAGCTATAAGTTAGGTACGCAGAAATCAAGATATACACTACAGTCTACTCTTATTAAAGGGAACACCGAATTAGTATGCCAGTAGTAATTACAGATTACAGCTCAGTTCTAGTGTATGAAGGTCTGGAAAATATATTTTTTTTTAACAATAGAATTTCTGTTGAATAGAATTAAATGCTTTTTTTTCTCTCTGAAACTAACAAATTAGTGACATTCTGTTGCACTGAAGGTTATGAAATTAACAGTGGACCTGTGTTTTGTGGAAATATTTTAATTATTGCACAGAAAGTTTTTCATTACAGTTCTTAAAATACGGAAGGGCTAAACCGACTTTATGGCAGTTGGGTTATCGTAAGGCCAATATGCGTGACAGACGAAAGGACCGCGCATCACGTGACTCGATCAACGCTTCATGCGTAGCTGATGCCATCCGTGCTGTTTCAGCTGCAGGACTAGATCTGTGTCGATTCGGCACCAAACCTAAAACTTCAATCACCTATGCACGATGAAGCAGTGCCGATTAGGCCGTGTGGTCGTGATGAAAATTTGCCGCAAGTCGTCGCAGAATGCCTGCCGCTAATATGTTCGTACGGGTGGCTCATCTGTGACCGGTACCGAGACCACGTGTGCAGGTTAGATAGATGGTGCTCCTTTAGTGCTGCAAACAAAGTGAATTTCTCGCTTGGAAGGCATCGTGCACGAGGGGCAAGGGGCTCCGTGGTGCATGCAACCTGTGGCACTGCGCAGGTCTCCATATTGAATATATGGAATATTTGAGAAATCAAATAGTACATATTCGATTTGAGAATCGAATTATTCGAACGTTCACCATTTGATTTGATTCAGTAATATTCAAGTATTCGCACACCCCTACTGCTATACACTCGTGCTAGGCGTAGGTGGCAGTGCTACGGGGAAGTCAACATAATTGCACAGCTAAAAGAAATCACATGTCTCAAAAATTGGTCTGCATCTTTATTAAAAACTTTTGCTACCATAATATACTGACACGTGTATTTATCCATCTTTTTCTAGTGGACTTCCACCTGCTAACAACTTAAAGTTATCGCCAAGCGCAAGACGCGCCTTTGTGTAACTGCAGTTTCTCTAATGTTATCGCTGGTTCTACTCGATGTCTGTTGTCACAGAACCTTGAGTAATCTGACTGCATGAGCGACGCAAATTGTGTAGTACTTTCTGAAAGGCACAAAAGCACCACCAATTACGCTGGAACCTTCGATGAGTCATTGACCTGGAGATCCAATTTCCAATGCTGTGCTTGCCGCTATCATTGTGCTTGACGGTTACTTGTTTTTGTGGCCACAAGTTCACCCAATAAAGAGTTCGTTTCGTGATTCACAGTTTTCGATACCATGTTCTTCACTGTCACTACAACATGACAATATTATTTTGAGGCACGTGCAAACAAAAATTTGCTTCGCTATTGCTGATACCGTGTCGGATCCCACATTTTCAATTTCATTATAGCAGGGGAATACTCCATTAAAATAAAGCATGACCGACCAAATTTTATATTTACTTTGTTATATCCGATAAATGGTTATTATTTTGTTTGTCATAACATCGCGGTTTGACTGTAAGCGTATCAGATGAAAATATCAGATGCAGTGAGAATATCAGCATGCAGGTACAAACAACGAGTGTTTTACATGCCATGTGCTGGTGGTTTCTGCAATGCCATTGACATCTCACACTGAATGAAAATGCAGTGTCACCAGCCCCCATGGTAATGTACACATGAAGCATAAATCATAATGGAGGAGTGGAAAGAATGGGCAACAAGCAAAACGTTCACATGACTTCAGTTCTTGTGCTGCTTTATTTAAATTTAGGCTTTGCTTACAGGCTAGCATTTTCTCAACAGCAGCCATTCGACATCATATTGCTGGTGCCATATTTTTGGCATGTCACTTCCTAAAATATCTTAACTTTTGCATGAAAATGTACAACATGATCCCCGATTGGAACCGGGGGCATCCGGTAGTAATACAACCAAAAGATCGAGAGCACAGTTCCAGCCTGCCTGCTACACTCGAGGGATTGTCTCCGCTAACCAGTGCACGGCCTGAGAGGGTTCGATGTCACAATAAATGTCCTTACTGGGACCACATGGTGAGTTCACCTTGTATCCATTTTTTTCACATAGGCAAGCCTTCATGACATCGATGGTTTGACGACATCTCGTCTGGTCGGGAGGAAGCACGTCGGACAAAAGAAATAGTGAAAACACCGACCTTCATATTTGCGTGCCTCTGCCATTAATATTAGGGGAGTGTGAATACCGAATAGCAAATTTCAAATTGAATATCGAATGAAGAAAAGAAAGCTGAATATTGAAACGAATATTGAATGTCTGAAAATTCAACACAAACCTTTATGGTGGCAAATTTTGTGCAAAAAATACAGTGCTGTACATGCTTGGGAGGCTAATCACATGACTTAACAAGAATCTTGCTAGCTATCAGTTACTTAGGTACCTGTGAATCGAGATGCATAGTATGCTCTATTCCTATTAAAGGGAACACCAAATTAGTATGCCATCACTGATAACAACTCAGTTCGTATACAAAAAGTCTGGAAAATATTTTACAGCGTAAGCTGTTATGGGCTCATTCCAATAGCCGTTTCGGTTCACGATGATGCCGCCGCCGGTGTCCGGCGAACGTAGCCGCTATCGCTGGAAATACGAAAAAAGTACCCGGTTCCAGCCGGGATCGAACCCGCGCCCTGTGCGTGGGAGCCAGATACTCTACCACTGAGCCACGCAAGTGCTTGCTATCGGGCGCCGGAAAAATGCCCTTTAAAGCAAGCGCAGACGATCCGAGCCTCCGCCAGTATGTTAGCGCCGTATCGTGCGCAGGCGCAGCGTACGGGATGCCATTGAAAAAAAAAAAAAAAAACTGATCCCCAGCCTCCGCCAGTATGGTGGCGCCATCTAGCTATGGTGTCTGCAAATGCAGCTTGCCCGACATGTAAGTTGCTGTTGTAAGGCTTGATCGGGCTCAGCAGACTGCTGTGCAGAGAGAATTACAAGCCGTAGCTCGCCGTCGATGCCGGGCGGACGGTTCAGATCGTTCTCCTCAAAACGAGGCGACCAGACTGCCGCGAAGACCCTGTTGTGCATGGTGCCCAAATTGGAGCTACTTTTGAGCCGCTCCACCAGCTTATGCTGTGACTGTGCTGCATGTGCTGCGCAGGCCTGTCACTTTTTTCATCAATAGAATGTCTGTTGCACAATTTTTTTTCTAAATAAAGTTTACTACTACTACTACTACAGTCATGTAGAATAAAGTGCCTTTTCCCCTCTGAAGCTGAAGAACTGGCAAAGTTGCCTTAAATACCAATGGAGTTCTCAGTTTAATAGTGGGCCATACTGTGCTTATTGTCAATCTTCTATTGCTTAGAAAGTATTGCTTTCCAGTTTTCTTCTAGAAAACAGGAGGGATTTTTCCATTTTTATGGCAGATGGCTTTTGTGGGTTAGCGTCAGCTCGTGAAGGCCAATCTGCGCAACAGACAAATGCGGGGAATGCGCATCACGTCACTTGGCACCGCTCCGCACAATCATCAGTGCCGATGGTAGAGTTCTCGAATCGAGAAGCCGACAGCAAGTTCGCATGACGTCCACCAGTCTTATTTCGTCTGTGTAAATGTGTCTGCAGCCGGGGGGTCAGCGCACTGTCACACGGCATTTTTGAGCCAACCATGTAAATGCAAAGCTAGTTTTGTGACGGGTCGCTCGAAGCTACGACAAGAGACCGTTGTGTGCCTACAAATGGTATTCAGAACGAGGGGCCATCGTACAATATTTCAGAAAAATGGCGACTGTGATGATGCAAAGGTCATCCCGTGCACTCGTTTTCGTTGGCGAGGCAGTTTGTCGGCTTTCTGAGGGTTGTGTGACCACTGTGATTAGATCTGCATTAATTCGGTAACCGTAACTTTAGTCGCTGACACCTGACGACGCAGCTCCGATTAGGCCTAACAGGCTAGACAGTGTGGCGAATGGCATGGCTGTGACGAAAATTCGCCGCTGGCCAATGCAATAATGGGCTGCAAACTGTCGCAGAAAGCTTGTCGCTAATATGTTCCTACGGATAGCTCATCCGTGATCGGTCGTGAGATCACGTGTAGGGGTTAGATTGACGGGCGTTGAAGAGGCGTTCGGGTCCGCAGGCTATCGCGAGCACGCGTGCCATTGTGCCAAATTTGTGTTGTGCTTGCATGTGGGCAGAAAGCTTCGAACTGTGCAAATATGCATGTGCGAACACTGAACTTGCGTATTCAATACGATGAGCGTGCCCTGATCTTCCCACATGCTTCCTTGCTTTCCACATGCGCTGCTTTTGTTGTTCCCTATGTTCGCGTAGTGTTAATTGTTTCGATTGGTAACCTCGACTTGGTCAAACCTCGTACCAATAGATATTGCACGCCGCAGGAACGGTGTATCCGTCAAGGCACCGATCACGGCCGGGTCATTCATCGAAGGTACCGATATTCGAAAAGTTGAACATTCAAGAAATTGAATATTAGATATTCGATTTGTGAATTGAATTATTGGAACATTCACTATTCGATTTGAAATAGAATATTTGAGTATTTGCACAGCCCTAATCAATATACAACAAGCTCCATGCAGCAGCAAGTCTTCTGGGTTGCAATAATTGATTTAGTGCAGGTACCTACCGCAGACACCAAGCCCTCAGACCATTGGCCATCCACCGAACTGCATGGTAACCGCTCACCCAGCTGAAACAATGGTAAGGAAACGTGCATTTGTGAAAATTTACAACAACAAGTCTAACTCTAGTCTAACTCCCAACAAGGCATGAACACACACTTGAAGCAACTGATTAACACAGAAACTGCCCTTGCATCGAATAGTGTAAGCTCAAGTTGTTTACACCTTGACTCTTCTTTTACCACACTCATTCAAATCATCATCGGTGATTGATGATTTTGAATGCCAACTTTAGTACACGACACTCTCCAGGAATTAGCAAAGGAAAATTGCTCTCAGAATCAGTTTTTTTCTTTTACTACAGGAAAATTGAATTTTGATGCAACTTGAGGTGAGCTGAGGCTTGCAAGTTGTGGCAAAAATTTATGTAGCCTCTGCCCTACGCTGCTTCCCAAAAAAAAAGTATGCATTACAGCACATGGACAGTGGATTTTTGTGATCAGAGTTCCAGTCAGGACAACATTACAATGTCACATCTGACAGCCCTGAAGGGTGGTAAGGAGCTGCATGGCAAGGCACTGTATTGTGTTTTTTACCCAAATAAGTTGTGGGCCGATCTTATTATTTTTTTTTAAAGATGTGTTCTTGGAACATTTTTCTGTGACACATATATTTTGAATTTCATATGACATTTTTTACTTCTTTTTGTACTATACATACATTTTTTATAGCTTGTTTTTTCAAGTTCTCACAAATTTGTTGACTTCCCAATTTTCGTTTGTTATTTACAAAAAATTTATTTCTTGCAAGTACGTATTGGAAACACCATTTAGTTTCCTACAATTTATAATACCGCATTATACGTTAAAGCCCTATCTACGGTGATGAAAAAATATTTACTTAGACCCCTGAAAAATGTTTTTTTTTTCCTCACATTAAAAAAGAGTTAAATTTAGCAGCTACAGTCGTGCCCTGATACAACAAACACCTTCAGTGCACAAGATGTGTTCGCTAGATCACAAGCTTTATTATAGCCGTACTTGACCATACAAAAAGTACCGACGCAGAAGCCAACAAGGCGCATAAAAGAAGATTTATTTCTCGAAATGTCACGCACTATATTTGCTGCCACTATATTCAGCACCAAGTATAGTTTCCAACCGACAATGGTCTACAAGTTTGACAAGCTGGTAAAGTCCCTGGCGTATACAAAATGCTTGAGCAAGCTAGGAAGCTTAAGGTGGGCAATGTCAAGTCCACTGGGATGATCCCGGCTTGCCTGACGCTTCCACGCTATGGTTCATTCCATTCGCTGTAACTGAACTGCTCTGAGCAGAGCACCGTGTCGTTAAAAGTGGACGGTTCTCTCATAGACTCCTAGTGAAACATTTTGCTTGTTAGGCAACTGTTTGTAGTAGCTGAAAGTTTGCTCTAAATGGGATCATCATTATATGTGCTTGACTGTACTCTGCATGGGTTCCATTCCTCAGTAATGTAACTTCAAAAAAAAAAAAAATTATTTTCAGAACCTTGTCGGTGACGACACTGTAGAAACCAACTTACACGTACGACAGGTTATTGTATTGAAAGCAGAACTGCTACAGGGAATGGAAAGTTTGTAACAACCCATTGAAAAACTAACACCCCTAGCTTTTAGAAAGAAGCTTTATCTTAAAATCTCCCATCTAACACATTTTGTTTTTTCAGCAGCCATTGCAATGAATTTTGTGAAGCTTGTTGCATAAAAAAAATATACAGTAAATGTAGTTTTAGGCCATCAGTTCCTGAACAAAATTGTGCAAAATTGCAAAATTGAAAGTACCAAGTTTTTTAACTCCCTAATATATAATGATATCACAATTCTGTAAACCGCCCCTATTACAACATAAGTTGAAACAAATTATGTATTCTACACTGCTCTCAAATATAACAATAACTTATGAGTATGACTTTTGTAAAACCCACATAAGCATTGTAACTATTTCCCCTTAGCTTCACCTCATATATATCAGATTTGTCTGCTTGAGATACTTTCACAAAAACAGTTTGATATCGACAAAGAACTATGCTATCTTTTTTGCTGCAGAATTACAGATTTGTAAACTTCATGCTTCAACTTTCTCGGAACTTGCTCATTTTCATAAATTTTTTCCAAGATGTGTAAGGCCCTCACTCAAAACTCTGCTATTTACAGTCGCTTGAATTTAACTCTCCCTCTCAAATGTAACAAATTTCATTCAAACTGACCTAATGGTTGTCTCATGAGAGCGTTTCTGCACTTTACATGTGTTTGAATAGGGGGAATGGGAGTTGTCCACGAGAACAAGCTTCCTCATAAAATAAAAAGTTGGGATCAACCAACTGCTGGAATAGTAAATTTTTTATATAAGCCATTTTTTTACAAAATATTGCTGACATTCAGAAAATATGAACAAAAAAGATTTCTCCAATTCTCTCATTTATTTATTTCAACAATAAATAACAATATCACAGTTCTGTCATTCTACCATTTGGATGTCTTAAGTGGACAAAATTTATATATCATTAACTACTCTAAATTATACATATGACTTGTACGACATAGCAAATTACGAATAAACAACAGATGTACTAGATTACATATGCCAGGTATATACACTAGCTTGCTGTTGGTGTGTCCATCGTTCGTCTAATGTTCCTCGCATCACGATTAAGAAAATGAAGAAACATTTGGGACCACTCTGCTTGGCATTAAGACTGGCCTACTCGGAATTCAGTCAGTTTAGTCGACCAATCTTAAGCCATATAAACATCACCAGGCACCGGTTTGAGAGTACCGCGCTGCATGCGCCAATATTTAGAATCCAAGCAAATGAATAAAAATGCTGTGAATTCTGTTCATAGCATAGCTGGTGACAAAAGCAAGTCCTTTTACGGACGTTGCTTGAGTGGCATTTGAAGTGCGGACAGTGGTTGTGCTCAAAGCATGGGAGTCGCTATGATAATAGCATACAACTACATTAGAGAGCAACTGGATAGCCAAAATTAAGTATAGCACCTACCATTAGCACAGTGGCAGACTCAGAGATACATTGACAAGTAACAATAAAGAAACAAATAAATGTTGTAGAAAGGGTGTCAGTTTCTGATTGCACATTATTTCGTAATCAAACTTGGCATATTGAACAAACTCACAGTTAAGAGTTCAATGAAGGGCTTCTGAAATGCTGCAAACTCAATCTGTGTGCCGTGGAATAAAAAGTGCTGACCAAGATGACACATTTGAAAGTGGGCTGTAAATGTCTTAGCTTTGGGCAGCACTTTCGTGGCTAGTGAAAGCCATTATGTACAACAGCATGTCTATTCAATGTAACACAGCATTTTAGAGTGAGCCTGCACATGTGTTGTTTGCGAGAGTCAGCTCACCTTGCCAGCTGCGACAAGCTCCCTCTGGGCAGCTGAGGCAGCCCGCACTAAGGCAGATGTGGCAGCTGTGATCGACTTGGCCGCTTCCAGGATCATCTCATCAAAGTTGAGGCTCTCGTCTGCTTCCTGCAAAAGAGTGATGCATCAACTCTTGCTGAAGGCTTTCCAAACCCATCCTGACCATATAAAGTGCCTTTCATTTAATACTTGTTCCCACTCTTTCAGTGCCTACACCTTTTCCCAAGTACTCTTAGAATTCAATAAGCCAACAGTGGTGTGCCGAGCCTTGGTGGCAAGGCCACACGTGAGCAGCATGGCGGGCTCTCGAAAGACAAAGCATTTAATAGCAGCAGCTACTGCTCCTGAAACACCAAAGGCAACACTACCGAGATACACAATCGTGTTTGTTTCAAACTGTGGAGCTAGCCTTAATTTACTTCTATACTATAGACCTCCATGAATTGGCAGTGCCTATTACACCTGCATGTACCAGAATACTATACAACAAATATGGTGCAAGCAGGAGTGCCACTTATGGGGGGGGGGGGGTCTGGAAAATCAGCAAATAATTTCTGTGAGGGATGATAAAAGATTAGAACAATAATTAACACACTGTCCAAGCAGTGGTCTCATCTCCCTGCCCTGTTTAAAAGACCTAATTACGCATATTGACAGCATCTCAGCCAGCGGAGCATTCTATGAAAAAAAAAGTTTAGCTCGCACATGTTACAGCAAATAAGCTCACACGTGGAAATTCCGTGACATTCATGTTACACTATTGGAATGGTCATCGTGATTAGGAAGAAAAAGGCACTGCAACTGATATTGGGGAGGGGCAATTATTGATATTGATACATGGACACCACCCTATAAAGATTGACACTTCAGCCAACAATGTCCAGTCAACATTAAAAAACTGCTAGCGTAAAGAAAAACAGTGACGAACAGGGCACTCACTGTGGACACTGCACTAGACGGTGTTTAACTAGAAGGGCGATGAAAAAGAAGCGTGTTCACACGAACACCAAAAGGCACCTTTGCCCTGCACGTGAATAATTTTTCAGGGAAGTCTCAGCAACTTCCACTGGCACTTAAGCAGTGGTCATTCATGACATGGCTTTCATACCAGTGTGAATCACACTGTTGATCCAGTAGAGGCAGCTGTCGCTAGCCACCAGAGATTTGACCAACTTTTTGTTGCAGCTCTGTTCTCTACTCTTGGTGTGAAAATTACTCCATCAGATCTGCAAAAAGGGTGAATTTCTGTGAAGCGTGGCATACGGCATGGAGATAAGAGCCCACAGTTGCTCCCGTAACCAAGACAGGGCTACATTCATTCAGAGGCTGCCCAGCTGAATGTCCATTAATTTGACTATGGTTAATTAAATTTTTCATTTATTTCGACCCCGCCCAAAGATCCCGGTCGGTGCCTATACATTTCACTGGCCCACACTTTCGTTACTTTGATCCTGAAATTGGCTAGTCAGCACACGGCACAAGGTAACACTGTAGCAGCATCCCAGGGGAGCAGTTGGCACCCTCTGTGGGCATATGTCTGACTCCTGGCTGGTTCAGAGGCACAACCAAGAATATCAAACATATCTCACAGCTGGGCCATTCTTCTTCTGTGCATCCAGTACAGCGCCAGACCGAGCGGTCCGACTCATGGTGCCTGTGTGGCCTGGCTTTCCAGTCATAATAACCAAGCCTCACTGCTCGCACAATCTGGCAACAAGGACAAGTGAAGCTTTGCAGAGACTGCATGGTTTCCTCCTCGGAAGTTCATGCGTTGTCAACCGGACGAGCCACCACTTGTCACGATCGACGACACGCCACACGTTCGTCCCGAACTTGTACTTTTATTCTCGCACGCCAACCATGCACACCCTGCTCCACAACACCACTCTGCGTCCCTTCGTTCTCCCCCGCCCGCGCGCACACACTCCTTCACTCCCGCCGCTGTCTTCCCCGCACTCGCGCCAACTCTTCTCTGCTCAGTCAACTACTGTTGATTCCGCGCTTGGCCTTCGAGAACCGTGGCTCCTCATCGCGGGTCTTGGGCTCGCTTGCCCCGGCCCTTGCACGTCACGTCTTTTTAAGGACATAGATAAGATGCCGTTTGTGACATGGGAGTGCCTTCCAAGTGCTGAGTAATGGCAATGTAGTACGTCACCAAAATCGGAAAAGCACAGAGCAGTCACAAGAACATGTTCTGCGGCATTTTCAGTGAACATAAGACAAAATAAAATGGGCTTCGGCTTTTCCTGCATCATTACTCTTCAACGAGAAAAGAGAATTTTATTCTGGAGACTTTACAGTAGCTTGAAAAAAATGCCACACAGATGATTGGATGCACTTGAAAAGGCTGGAAAAAGTCACCAGCTTTAAGCCGAATGTTCTACCTCTTGAGCCGAAATTGTTCACAAAGTGTGGAAACTTTGCAACATCAAAAAGCTCAAAAGGCATACACTGCTACAGTGCTGTGAAGCTGCGAGTGGCAAGGATATGCCCCAGCATCCACGACAGGGCTGATAAGATTCTGATGATGAGTAGCATGAGCCACACCTTGCCCCAAGTGTAGGTCAGAGCCAAGGAATGCCAATGTGAGGAGTGGCAGAGCCTCAAACAAGAAAGCCTACCTTGACACTCCTGCGTGGCTGCAAGTTGGCCAGCTTTCGAGCAGCTGCTTCAATTGAAGATGCAGCGCCCAGCAGCTCTGTTTCCGCGATCACTGTTGGGTCATTCGGGTCGGCCCAGTCAGTACCTGCAGCAGCATCACATTGCCACGTGTAGTATCGTCTGCAGCATCCTCCTCTAGGCAGTTTACAAACCCTCATTTGAGAAACCCAAACATTCCTGAATTCACAAAGCAGCCCGTTTGAAAAGCGTCTTGCTACATTACCTTTCTTTTAATGCCGCAGGCATGATCAACCATGGCACTTTAGCTAGCAGTGCCACTAGTGACGGGGATGTCATTCATGGCATCTGACGATACTTGAGGAAAAATGCAAAGTGGACACCATGAACAATGTGTCTCCCCCAGTTTTCAAATATTTACAGCTCCTAGGCGACATTTGTTTACTCAATGAGGTGTTTACTATAAGATCAAGGCACAATAATAACACATTGCCTGGTGCCCGACACCTTTTCTCTGTCTGCTTCACATGCTGTGGATGAAATTCCTGCCACTGATGGCACTGTTCACCATGCCATCCGGCACTATGGGGCAGCAGTGCAGTGCCTACAGTATCTGCCTAATGTCTTCATTAGTACATGAAGGTGGGCCACGTTCTGCTTCATTACAGCTGTACTACAGTAGAACCTCGTTCACACATTCCTGAAAAAAAAAAAAAAGGGCGGGAAAGTTCGTACCAACCGAGAAAATGTACGATCCGAAGCAACTAAAAAAATTTGACAGGCTCAACTGTAGGTTGACATCTGCGTAATGTGAAGTGTTGCGCGAATTGGTGCGGCACGAGATGGTGACGCGCGTCGAACTGGTGGGGCTCCGGCGGCCGGAGACGCATTTTGTTGTTTGCCTATTGCGTAGTGTTTTAGGACAGTGACAGGAAACCAAAACGAAATCGAGCTGGTAGGGGGTGCCGGATGCCGCCAGAGCAAAACGTGACGCTTGCATCGCGCTGCCTGCAGAAGAGAATTATGCCGCGTTTGTGTTATCGATTACTAAAAGCGTGCAGTATGCTGTTCAATGGAGCTATGAGCGCTGTGAAACAGTTATGTGAAGATACTTATCGCAATAGGGCTAGCGGTGATAGCTGTGAATGCGGTGCGCGATGACCCGGAAGGTGATATGCTGGTAACGGATTAAGAAACTGAGTGCACGCCGGAGTTTTCATGTGAGAGGGGCGGGCAAGTATTGTGGCAAATCTACTGCGGCAGGCGGCTACTGCTCCCGATCATGCGTGCGTCGTGCATTTTCTTGTTTACATGGCATCCAGCGGCCGGGAAACGTATAATACAATCGCAGTTTGCCCATGTAGTGAATGTTGGTGCTAAAAGATCATATTTTCCGTGAACGTTTGAACCGGTAAAAAATTAAGTGTAACTCAGTTGGGTCATTTTTTGTGTTCTCGATCGCAAACATTGGCACCAGGAAATCGTACGTAACGGGATCGTATCAACGAGGATCTACTGTATTACATTGGCTTTCTTTCTTCAGTTGTTGCAAAACGTATTGTTGGGCTAGTCGGTTTGTCATGGCTTGCAAACAGCACTGAAGAACATGAAGGAGACATTCTGTTATGTCATACCTGCCAAGTTCGAAGAAACTAAATCCGGGAGATCTTCCGACCGAGGGGGGCAGTCGGTTACACCTCCCCCCATATTTTCAAGTACTGACAGGAGAACTTCATTACAATTTTATTTACAGAGATACAAATGACCACATGAACATCAAGGTCTCACTTTTGCAAGCATTTCGTTGTCACTAATCCTGCCTCCAAAATTCTTTAAAATTATATTCTCGGGTCTTACGTTCCACAACCACCATCTGATTATGAGGCACGCTGTAGTGGGGAACTCCGTATTAATTTCGACCTCCTGGGGTTCTTTAACGTGCACCCAAAGGACGGCACACGGGTGTTTTTTAATTTTGCCCCCAACAAATGCGGCCGCCGCGGCCGAGATTCGATCCCGCGAACTCGTGCTTAGCAGCGCAATGCCAAAGCCACTAACCAACCATGATTGATGTTCAAGAATTCTTCAGATAATGTTTGATTGTAGGAAATTCTATTTCTTTCACATTTTGCGAGTGTGACGTTTCCCAGCGTCCTGAACGAGCGACACATGGACGAGCGGCACTGCGTCCTCGTATTTTTACCGATGTTAAATTGCCGCTCGCACTCTGAAATGCTCTGTGTTATTAACAAAATACCCAGCGTCACTTTGGCTGAGCACTACATTAAAAGTACTTGAAGATACTTTTTGTGCTAGTGCTCCTTGATTTTAAAGCCATGACTGACCGTAGGCCTACGCAATGCCAGAGTGGCTGACGCCGAGGAGAACGATGGATAGTCGAGTGTTGCTAGTTGCGGAACGTGGCATTCACTCACTAGCTTAATAAGACTAGGGCAACTAGGGCACCCAACAATCCCGTCAGCCTAAGCAGCGGCTCCGCGGTTAACGAAATAGCGCATGTATAGGGTTTTCCCTACTACTTTCGTAACAATGTATTGCGCGATGAACTTCCAACCAGATTGGATTGGAAACGCAGTTGCGCAGTTGTGCAACTGCGTTTCCCCCACTGCGCATTGCGCAGTCGCACGCGCCCTATCTTGAAAGCGATCTGCGTCGGGGGCTGATTCTAGCTGCAACGGCGGCTTGTACTTCTGCGCGTGTTCCGTTCTCGCCGCTCATATTGGGTTGAAGCGATACACAGCACGAAGGTCATTTCGCTCGCTGTTGCTGTCGCGCTTCCCCACGCCAGCATTCTGACAGTGAGTGTACGCGGTCATCGAGTGTGATGTGTTCATGTTTGCCTGTGGGCGCTGCCTCCATGCTTGTTAATTTACATAGTTAGTGAATACTTGCAAGTTTATACGGCCGATAAAACTACTATCCTTACTTAGTACAGCTGTCTACACATTTACTATGGCAATCGACGGTTCGCCTTTCAGGTGAAACTGTGACTTTTTAGAGGTGCCTGTGGAAAAAAAATCGCTGACACCGTGCTTGTTAATTTACATAGTTAGTGAATATTTGCAAGTTTATACGGCTGATAAAACTACTACCCTTACTTCGTACAGCTGTCTACACATTTACTATGGCAATTGATGGTTCGCCTTTCAGGTGAAACTGTGACGTTTTAGAGGTGGCTGTGGAAAAAAAAATTGCTCCAAATTTTACCCCGCATAATAAATGCACCCCCCAACTTTGCGCATATTTTTCGGGGAAAAAAGTGCTTTCATTAGCGAGTAAATATGTTATTCAGTGGTTAGTGCTCTGGATGTCAACCTATTTGTACTTCACGTTCTCTGGCACCATGGTGGCAAGCCAGGTGTTGAACTTTTCAAACCATGTGCAGTTTCTTTGCTGAAGTGTTCCATGGTGTGTTTGAAACGTCAAAAGGTCGCAAGCAAGGGTGTTGCTGGAAAAAAAAAGAGTACCTTTAAGGGCTTCAGCAGCTGCAACTATGTCTGTGACGGCTGCAGCAATGTTGCGTGATGTCGACACCAGTGCCTGTTTACCCTCCACAGTAGGCTTATGGACAACCTACAAGAAACCAGGTTGAGAGAGAATGCATCGTAATTGGTCACTCATTTAAAAACCACAATTAAAGCTTTTCTTAAGTAACTTTTGTTCCGTCACCTCAAGAACATCATAATGTATTGGCGCACTACTTGTACAAACTAAAGAATAAGCCAAAATGACATTAACTGTACAGAAACAAAATCAACTATGAAAAAATAGAATGTTTTGATCCAATTTCTAGTGGCACACTGGAGTCTGCAACGCTCACTAAAAGGCCATTTGATTTGCCTCCACTTCCTCAATTACTTAGGAGGGCAGGCATCATAAGCATGTTTTGTGTGATCTGTACTGATGGGGTGGAATCTCATAAGGAGGACAGCACCAGCAGTAGTAAACACAATTGACAACTAGTCTGGGTGCAGCACTTGGTTCGGTTTGCTTTCATTCATCCTTGCAAGTTTCGGCACTCATAGTATGCAAACGTCCCCTAAACAATGATCATTTATCATAATTATACAGTGCCTCAATTTCAAACACGAGACCAACAAGGCACGAACAATCAAAGAATGCTTGTCCCAAGTGACTGTTTTAGGTATTCATTTTTCTCACAAACTACAAGAGAGTGGAATAGACTGGGCCTGTCATGTTCCGAAAGGACACCGTTGCATGATTTTACCGCGGGCATCCAGGATAACATCTGTAAATTATGAAGTACCTACACAATGACACGTCCTGTATAGTCTTTTGGTGTATTAGGAGTGGTCGCTCTAACAAATTGTGTTTTCCGATTCCTGAATCCTTATTGTTTTTGTTAATTGTGTTTTCACCACTATGTTACTTTTATTACCATAACACATTCTTGTTTGTGTATGCCCCTCCTGCTAAAATTTGCAAAGGATTAGCAGTATGTATAAACAAACAAATAAAAAAAATAATTGCAGAAGTGACTGCCACAGCCACCTTACCTCGAGCACGAGTTGGAGCAGCTCCCGGTAGCGTATGGCACACTCCCGGCCCGAGGTGAGCACTCGGGACTTGAGCTCTTGGGTCTCGGCTAGGCAGGATGCAGACTGCATGCAAACACAGATGCTGCCACATTTTGCGCTGAGCACTCTAGAAAGATGCTTGTCAACACTGCAACTCAAGATGGTGCCATGGGTCCAAATTATTTTTCACTCTCTTTACATAAATGTCAAGCATGCGCTCAACAACATGGAGCTCTGTGCCATCCATGCTTCATTTTAATATTGACTTGTTTCCATGCCTATGGTGACGAAAGTATTGAGAGATGCTTGTATTCAGAGAAAATCTAACAATTCTGCATTTTTCTGCCCAACAAATGATCCTATTTAAAGAAATAAAATGCATCTCCTAAAAAAGTTCCTACGACTACCACTGCATGCACAGAATGCATATCTGCACTAATATACACATTTTTAATGCAATGTTGAATTACTACTAGGACTTTTCACATCATCTATAATGTGCTACAGTTAAACGTCAATACAACAAAGCCGATAAAATTGCTACTTTACTTCGTTATAGAGAAATTTTGTTATAATTAAATTTGATTATTTATGCTAATAAGTACAGTTGCCGACAGATTTTTCTTACAGGGAAGTGGCTGTAAAATTGTCTGAATTATTGGGCAATCGAAACAAAAAACATTCAGTGAGAAAAAAACATTTATTTTGTTCATGACCAAAGATATAGTTTGATGCCGTGTCGATGGCATGACGACCGTGTCGATGTGCCTCCCCCCCTCAACTCCCTGCCACGTACGCCCACCGACCCTGTCAGTGCTAGGAGATGCCAGTCTGTACGTGCCACGAAATTTGCACAACCATGTTTAATCCTACCACATCGCAATTTACAATAAGAAATGTGTAGTATAGTTGCCTGACTGCCACTGCCACCAATACAGATAGATGTACTGTGAACGGTTTAGGGCCTACAACAGAACTAGAAAAAAAATTGAAAGCTGGGACATTCACCCAGAAGTAAGGACTAAATTCAAGTTCATATGCACAAATCGCACGTGTAATGAGATATGGATTTGGATACCAATGGTGGCAAATTGTCTTCTCTTCCACTTTCATTTCTCTTATCCTTATAATTTCTGGACACCAATTAACACGGCAGGTAATTTCCCCTAGGCTTTCCATGACTTCATTATCTGTTGGCTTTGTGTGGTTGTGCCTAATAAAAATCGACACACTCGGTTTCACTTCTCGTTTAAGGACAATTGAATACCATGACAAAACACACTGAATGCTCCAGGAGTTTATAATCCAGAGCGTTGTTTGCTTCACATGTCATGAACCTGCCACCAGCTGTTTACTCAGGTTGTGTCGAACAACAGCCACATGGCACTTACAGCCAGATGCTTTGCGTTTGCAAAATGCACGGTCTGATGTGCGCCGTCTGTGACCACAGATTGTGCATTTAGGCCACAGTTTAACCCCATGCTGCAGGAATCGTGTTTGGCAATTTTTGCTTTTTATGTGATCTGCTGAGTGTGTGTTTAGTAAAAGGCGGGCGACTACTGCTACTGCTGTGGCGAAATTGTATCTCTGCGAAAGCCAAGGTACTGCTCTCTCACCAAGCATTAAAAAACTATCCTAGCACACTATACTTTAATTAAGGGCCTCTGTCAACCTATTTTGTGACTGTGTAATTTGCCCAAAGTTAAAGTTGCAATATGATGTCAAGCTGACCCAAGACCTTTTTACTATTGGGACCAGTAGCGAAAGTGCCCTGGGAAAGCCGAGATAGTGCTCTGACAATGAAACCAAGATTATTAATGATACAACATATTCACGTTGTATCATTCATCAGCTATCTTTGTCCGTGGCTGCAGTATTTATCACATCACGCAAGTGGGTAATGTCCCAAAATTTGAGCGAGATGTTATGAAATTGTGGTGCATGGTCAACTAGCACATAAATCAGTAACACATAATATTTGCGGTCAGTGCTCTTCTCAAACTTGCATGGCATGCAGCGTTTTGGCTGTCATACATAGCTGGTTGTCACTACTGTGCTGATTGCTGTTGGCACAGCAACATGAAGGCTCCTGTGGTTCAGTGTCTGCTAAATGGAGACTGGCACATTTAGAAACCATATTGTGTACAAGTGCTGCCTGCTCTGATGAAGACAACTGCAATTATATTAGTCTAGAGATCACCACAGGACCTAACCTAATGGTACCACATAATCACCAGAAGGCAAAGAGGAGTGGCTTTGGGGATTAACTACAGTCAAACGTCATTAACACGTATTTTTAATTTATTTATTTTATAAATACTTTAATCACCATGCGGTGATTTTAGCAGGATGGTACAAACATAATGAATACTGTACATTGGTATGTACAGAAAATGCACAGGTTAATAAAAAAAAACTGCATAATGTATTATTGCAGTTTAAACGTAGTCACGAAGATTCTCCCACCCAGCCCCCATTGAACCCCATGTATTGGCTGACCGCTTAAGCCGTAGTCGCTCATTGCCCACCAAATGGTTAGTGCATACTATTTTTTCTTTCTTGTTCTACACGCACAGACACAAAATCGAAAAAATCTCATGTGCACAGACATTCGATTCTCGAGTTGCGACACCCGGACGACAGTCGCCAGCAATAGTGAACCTTAAACATGGCCACCATGACATATTTCCTGCTCACACAGCTGTTGCCGATTGCCACGCACAAAAGCATGGCCTTCAAGATTAGCTCCCGGTAACACGGAGAAGCTGTCGGTAGGGGGTGCGAATTCGCTGTCACCGTCGAATCCAATTCAAGTAGTAACCGCGCTGAAGCACATTTTATTGTGAAGCGCATTTCTGCCGCCACCGTGGACGTCACTTTGAGGTTCCGTATAAAGTCCAAACAAGGCAACATCGTCGCTGCGCGCTGTACACTGTGTGTGCGAGTGAAAGCTTGCGCGGGTCAGCCGACTCAATCTCGCACGCGCGAGGGAGAAAGGCGGGGCAGAAGCGGTGCACTTCTGTTGAGTGCGAGGCACGGCGGGGGAGGCTAGAAAGGGAGGAGTTTACTTTGGTGGCGGCCGCCGTATCTTGAAAGCGATCTGCGATGTGGAAAAAGTGCGCGCGGACCTCATCCCGCGAGGACCTCATCCCGCGAGGACCTCATCCCGCGAGGACCTCATCTTCAAAGCAATTTGCAGACAAAGTGCAACTAGTGCTGGTAGCTTCGTATGCGCTGTGCTTTCGACGTCTAGTTCCCGCTGAAGCGAGAGATGGCATACTCGCTGTTGCTGCCGCGCCTCCTCACTCCAGCGTTTTGAGAGCGAATTTCCATGGTCATCGAGCGAGACGCGTTCATGTTTACCTGTGCGCGCGTTACACCGTGCTTATTAATTTAGTTAGTAAGCGGGGTCTCATGGAAAAACTGGCTCGCGGCATTATCGAGTTCGAAGATGCCATTGTCGCAGCAAGGCCACTGCGGCAGCAAGTGAAGATTACTGATTTTTTGTTGCCTACCCACAAATAAAGCCTGTTGAGTGCTTGTGTTTGAGAGCATTGTGACATAGTTCTTTTCCGGCCGGTAAGTAGCCGCTAAACTGGCATTGGCGGTTAATTCGTACATCGATTAGTGCGTACCTAAACGTCGTTGTCGGCCGACTACGTATTAGCAAAGATTGACTGTACATAAGAACACATGCAAGGGCTGGAGGAAAAAAAGCTGTTTAATGAGAAAAGCAATTGTTTTAGTCAACTTCCTCACATTTATTTCTGGCCACGAAGAGTATATCTGCATGGAAAAAACTGTGAAATGATAATTAAGGAAAAAATTACTTAGTGCGGTAATTAATTAATCTGTAATTAATTCACTGAAAACTCCCTCTGGTATATCAAAAAGGCTAGTATGCACTCTACATTAGTTTTTCTGTGCATCAAATTCAGTGTATCACAAATGATATGTTGGGCTTTGTGGGGTTAAGTATGGGAGAGAGGATTTGGATAAATAAAACATATAAATACACAAAAAAATGCAGAGTCAAACCAGTGTCTTTCAGCAAGACACATTTCTTCTGTGCCAAAAAGGCGGACAGTGAGACTACGTACAATTCTGATGTGCCTGGTTACGAAGGTGAGTTGGCCATATTGTAATTGCATCACACACTGCAAAAATATGGTCCCTATGGGCATTGTTATGGTGTATGACTTCTGACTGCTGTGATCACCTGCTCAAGCTGTGCTTGTATGGGATATGATTTGCCAATACGTGGCCGTGTCACACAGTGAAGGCACCAAAGAGCAACGCCAAAGTCAAGTGATAAATTCCTCAACAACAGCAAAGGGGCTGACCAACGTTGGAGCCAAAAGACAAAAATAAAAGAAAGAAAGAAAAAAAAGGTGGTCTCTTCACCACATTGGTGCTTGGGGTCATGCTAAATTCATGCTTCTATACGAGAAGAAACCATCCATAACGAACTGGAAGATGGCCCAAGAGTTTTAACGCTTTGAACTGCGCGCAGCTTTTGTTAATCCAAGCAAGAATGCACTGGCAATCAATCCAAAAGTGCATCGTATACAATGCACATTTTGGATGATACGAATTTCACAATTCATATCATCACAAGCATCAGCCATGGTCACATCACCGAGAGCATTTAGAGCGAGTGTGGCTTGCGCACCTTGGTGACTGACAGGAGATCAAAGATGGCCTTTCGGCCCATGTTGGCGGCCACAATGACGTCTCCCTGCTGTCCACTGTTGCCAGCTGCCACAGCCTTGGCAGTGGCCAGCGTCACAGGCTGCGTGGCACGCACCAGGTCCTCGGGGCTGGCCTGCCGCAGGGGCGGCTCACTCGAGTCAAATGCCTGCACAAGAGGCCTCACGGCATTTACACCTCTGGGGCAGACAGGACTGCGAGCCAACAAACAATATACACCAATAAACAATATTGTTATACACAAACAGAACACAAACTGTGACTACTTGCAGAATGTATCGATGCTAGTATTCTTTGGGTACTTGACACAGTTTCCGGGGGCTATGTTTGTATCTATGTTTCTATCTAACCATTTTCCCACCTCCCTGGGGCACTGAGAAGTCCGTGGTGAAATGGGTAGCGCATTGAGCCGCTTTGCTGAGGGAACGGGGTTCGAAACCAAACATAACACCAACTTGGGTCACTCAATATGTACATACGTGCCTCTCTTCAACGAACCTCTTTCACACCGACAATGGTCACTGTAGATGCGGGACTGTGTAGGTAATGCCGTTCAATGAAACTCTTTGAAGCCGACTTGGAGCGCTGGGCATGTGCCACTCGGTCTGTGCTGGTCTCCAATGAACATCTTAGATACCGAATTGGGTCACTGGATATGCGCCAGTAGGTGCGTGCCGCTCTTCAATGACAGCAACTTGAGTAACTAAGTATGTGCCGCTGGGAATGTGCCACTCTACAATGACAAAAACTTGCGGCAGAACCCACTTCACGACGACTGTCGACGTTAATGTGTTAGCATTGAATCAATATAGCCACACAACATATTGCCACCATCAAAACGAGTTATGTACGAGGCGTGTGTGTACTGCAGTGTGGCTGCTCTTTCGCGCTTCCCTAAGAACACTCGGCGCCATCTAGAACCACCGCTGCAAAGCACGTGCGAGGTCTCCGAAATGTATGTCGCGCCAGTGCGTGCACACCGGTGCCCGCTAACGCCGAGACTTGTTCCCTCACTTGCTACCCACTCGGCGGCACATACTCAGAAGTGCAAGTTGGCGAGACGTTCGTTGAAGAGCGGCACACGCACCCAGTACATTCGTGTCGCAGCTTGCGAAAGCGTCAGTGTGAAAGGCGTTCATTGAAAAGCGGCATGTACCCAGCACATTTGGGGCACAGCCTGCTAATGCGTTGAGTTGCTGTGCTTGAGGAACCCTTGTGACTTGTGCTTTTAAGAAGCTCAAACACATGCTGTCGCCTGTTATAGACTTTCCAGCCCACATGCACTCACTGCAGCTAAATGCCTCTGCATTCATTGCCAAAGGAGCTTCAGCAAAAACATGCCACACCACAGAACAAAGAAAACAAAAAGGACAGCAGACAGGCCGTGTTTCTGACACAGACACTTGGTTATGACAAGCGGGAACAAACGAAAGAGCTGCGGATAATGGTTGAGGTGGTCCGAGAACATCCTGTCAGAGGAGCAATGCTTGTCTTCTCATAGCACTGTCCAGCAGCATTCCATTTACTATTATCTTGGCTATTACTGAACCTTTCAAACATAGCTAGTGTGTTGACATGCCAAAACATTGCTGTGTCTTACAACACAGCAATAAAATAAATTATGTGTCTCATGGCAGGATTGAACCATGACTCTTCAGCACACAAGCCCCGATGCTCTAACTATTAGACCACTAGCGCATGCACACTTCTCATGCCAATGCCAAGTAGCACTTCCAGGCACTTCGCACATGTCTCACATTGCACAGAAACAGTTTCCTTAAAAAAGCGAGCGCAAGTGTGCACACATCACAGATGGTGGAATGGAATGCGTAATAATTGTCAACCTTACCACTGAACTTTGCATGTGTCATATCACATAGCAACGAGCTGCATATAACAGTGACAGTGTGCCAGTTGGCCTCATATAGTGCTACCTCCGAGTGTGACCAAGGTTGTAAGAGAACAGGTTGTAAAATTTCTTCGCTCGAGTACAATTATCAGTGGACTTCAGCAATAATGAGAAGATCTGCAGATACACGCAAGCATTTAATTCAACTACATTGCCTCATGTTATTTGACATTAGAAGGATCTTCCAAAGCACGTCGTTTCTATATATGATTGCCATATATTTAGAGACAGCTTGCATAAGCATTTTCCTTCTAAATATTGTTCCTTATATGGATGTCTACAATTTCTTTCTGGATTGATGCTGCTGTTTTGTTCAATTCTCCAAATATTTTTTGCCAAATATCTAGTAGCATTTATTTAAAAAATCACCTTCCCTTGTCGAGAAAATGGGGGTAAGCGAAGCTTGTCGTGTGTGTGTATCAGACCTTCGTGGTGATTTTCTTTCTTTCTCTCTCTCTTTCTTTCTTCCTTTCTCTGTCTCTTTCTCTCTGACCTTCGTGGTGATTTTCTTTCTCTTTCTCTCTCTTTATTTCTTTCTTTGTCCCCTCTCTTTTTTTCTCTTTCTCTCTCTCTTCTCGCTTTCGTTCTTTCTCTGACCTTCATGGTGATTTTCTTTCTCTCTTTCTGCCTCTCTCTCTCTTTCTTTTTCGTCCCTGGTATGTGCCAATGAGCTTGGACTGTTTCTGCACTATCGCCAGGATCGGCCTGCTTTTCAGCGTGACACCACCACCACCACCACCGCCGATACTTGTGAGCCTATAAAGCTTCGCTTAAAACTTTATGCTGATGTTTCTTGTTTACGTTACTTATTCTGTTAATTCAATTCCTTGCGCTATTATTTCATTTTGTAACCCCTTTACTGAATGCCCAACCTAGAGGCCTGTGAGACACGATAAATAAATGAATGAATGAATAAATAAATAAATGAATAAAAATTTGCGGCAGAACTTATCTACGATGACTGTCGACGGTAATGCGTTAGCACTGAATCAATATAGCAACACAACATACTGCCACCATCCAAATGAGTTATATGAGGCGTGTATTGCAGCGGGACTCCTCTTTCATGCTTACCTAAGAACACTCTGCGCCATGAAGCGCTGCCGCCGTGAAGCTGTGCTTGGCTACAGAAATGCATGGCACGCAGGTGCGTGCGAATGCTGAGAAACGCGTTAAGCGGCCCTCGTGCCCCTCTGTCGCGCTTCTTTCTGTACACTCTATGCCATCTAGTGGTGCTGCCGAGAAGTCTGCGTGTGGCCTCTAAGACAAGAAGCGTGGCGTGCCGCTGTGTGCGAACGCCGAGACCTGTCCCTTCACTTGCCGCACACCCAGTTCGGCACATACTCAGCGACCCAAGTTCGCGAGATGTTCTATGAGAAGCGGCACATACCCATTGCATTCACGGCGCAGTTTGCTAAAGCTTTGGCATAAAAGACATTCAATGAAAAGCGGCATGTACCCAGCGTATTTCTGACGCAGCCTGCTAATGGGTCGGGTTGCTGTCCTCGTAGAACCCTTGTGACACGAGTTCGATTCCGCTCAACATAGGAGAAACGCAAGGGAGCTTTTCCCAGTGGCACATACCTAGTTACCCGACTTGGCGTCAAATGCGTTCTTTGAAGAGCGGCACACACAACTACTAGCACATACCCAAGTTGGCATCAAAGAGATTCACTGGAGACAAGCACAGACGCAGTGGCACATACCCAATCGTCGGAGAGTTTATTCGAACAGCGGTGCCTACCCAGTCCCGCATCTACAGTGACTCACGTATGTACACATTGGCACATACTCAGTGACCCAATTTGGTCTGATGGTTCGTTTTGAACCCTGTTACCTCAGCACAGCATCCCAATGTGCTAACCATTCGACCACGGACTACCCAATGACCGAGGTAGGCGGAAAAACGGATACAAACATACATACTGACACGTGTACTTGTGTATCTTTCTCGGGTGACCGCGTTTCACCGTCTAACAAGTGTTATCGCTCAGCGCATGACACGCCTGCATGTATTGGAAGTTTCTCGAATGTTATTGATGGTTCTATCCGCAGTCCATTATCACTGAAACTTGTGTAATCTGATTGCATGTTTGTGCGACGCGAATTGTGTAGTACTTTCTGGAACACACGCCGGCACCAAGATTACTCTAGAACCTTCGATTACTCACGTATAAAAGCCAACGCGCCGATCAGATTTTGCCGATCGCCGACTGTGTTTGCCACTATTGTGGTGCTTTTGAGTGTAACTTGCTTTTGTGGGAACAGGTTCGCCTACTAAAGAATCAGTTTTGTCATACACAGTTTTAAGACTGCTTTCTTCACCGTCACTACTCCGTGAAATCAAACATACAAACATAGATAGATAGCCCCTGAAAAGTCAGTTAAGTGTCCAAAGAATGCGAATGCATTATTATCTAAATAAATAAATAAATAAATAAATAAATAAATAAATAAATAGAGTGCTCACACCATCACCATATTGCTTACACAAACATATGTGTCCATTTGGCCATGCTTTGCAGAACCACAAACTATGCTGGATAGCCCGCTACCTGCAAAATGCTCTACATAACATTGATTGTGTGACCTGCATAATTTTTCTTATATGCTGTTTTGGAGACCCTGCACGAGAAAGAGAATGTGCTAGAATAGGTTAGCTCTTCTGGCAAAATAACTTTTAAGCCAAGCAATGCCAGGAAAATGTTGGGTTATGTCTCGGGACTTTTGCTAGCCAACTGTTCGTGCCGGAAGAGAACAACATGTGGACTATTCCACTTGTGCGGGGCCATGTGGCGAGCTGGAGCATCAGTCACAACAGCAATTGCTGCCCCCCAAAAGAAATCGTGAATAAGGTGGAGGGCTGGCATCACGGCGTGCCTTCAGCGGCTCACCCGAACTTCTTGCGAAATGGCCTCCACGGTAGACTCAAGGGCACGCGTGCCACGAGCATGCTCATCCTCCACAGCGCGTACGGTCTTCAGCAACGATGTTACGTTGGTCACCATCACCTGGGCACAAAGCAAGGGGACAAAGTGGGGACACTACGCACTTCAACACATGCTAGCACCGACCTGGTGCCACATGCACCAAACATGAGCACCCTGACAATACCATGACCAGGTGAGTCACCCAACAGGCAGAAGCTTCACTAGTGAACAATGACCACACTCACACAGACACATCGTAAACAGATCTGCTGCACGATGCTATAAAAGAAAAAAAGAAAAACAGTAACTATGGTGTTGAACTTTTATTGTGAATAGCCAATTATAACAAAGAAAAATCAAATGGCTGCCTGTGCAATTGCAAAAAAGCACAATTCCTTCATTTATCAAACGAAAACAAAAAATGAACATTTGGTTTCTTTAAAAAGGAAAAAATGACGTATTCAATTCCAACTACTAGTTGCTTCCAAGAGAAATAAAAGAAACTTAAAAATGAACGACTTTTTGTAGGTAGAATAACAGTGTTGTGTGCAAGCTCACAAAATACTGCCTCTGCTAGGTGTCACAACAATGAACATTTTAGTGTAACTTTATGTTTCGTTTTTTGTCTATCTGTGCCATTAACTAGGCACAGAGCAGCAAAGTGCAGACTTGTAGAGGAAAAACCAGAGTGCTTTTGAGAGGGTGCTGTTCACTCAAATGCTGCACACATCAATAAGCGTCCAGCAGTCAATTATGTACAATGCCAGATGCTTTCTCGCAATATCACATTTTCCAAGGACCTCCGAAAATCCAGAAGGCAACAAAAATTGGAGGACGCTTAAGCTTCGCCTTTAAGAGTAGAACGCAATAGCGTAATCGGGCCCCGTTCGCACCCAGCAAGCAGACTTCATTCACTGCAACACAGAACGAGGGAAAGCCAGCTTACAAAGACGAAGCTTACACCGATCCCCTTAAAGTCGACTTCACTTTTAAAAAGAAATGCATTGCTGGGAAGACATTTCTCCAGGGGCAATATAAGTCGTCTTATATTAAAATGTGAAGGCCCTAGGACCTTTTTTTATTATTTAATGAATTGCTTGCTATTGCCCCAACGCGCGCACGTGTCCAATACGAATTTTTGACCTGCTCAAGATGCCAGCGCCATCTGGATAAGATTTTCGCAAATAGGCTACCCGAGTGAGCTGGTGTTTTTATGGCAGGAATGCTGGCAAAAGAGGTTCTATGTTTGAATTTTCTCGTAACAGAATGACGTTTTCTCGTACAGTTCGATGCCAGTCTGTAGGTTGTGCTTAAGTTGTACTTTACCATTTTTCTGACCGATTTCACTGTGAGAAATGCAATTTTTGTTCACTAGAAGCCTGCACCACAACGAAGGGCCTGCGCGGTCGGGGTGGTTGCTGATGACTTTTTCCGCCACGGACGACGCCGACACCGACGCCGGATTTTCTGCGACACGGGGCCCTTAACGCTGTCGCGTCAAAAGCACATGGCCATCGGCATTCCAGAGTCCACACGACTAAGCACACAACCATAGTGGGAGAAGAACAACTAGACTAAACACACTTTGCTCTACGCCAACTGATGGATTCTCTCGTATGGTGCAAAGAAAGGGCACAAGCTGTACAGGGATCTTACAGAGGGCACAGAAAAACAAGACAGCCAATTCGAGAGCCCACTTCCGCCTCTTAGGGGCTGTACATAGTGAGGAATGCAGGCTAACATGAGCTCGCACAGGGTCAACAACCACAGCACACGGTGCGAGTTAGAAAGCAACTAAAAATACAAAAGCCCAGTTAGTGGATGACTGGGAGAAAGGAGGCCCTCTGCCGGAATATTGTCGTGCCATGCATACACAGCAAGCGGCAAAACTTCAAGGGTGACCTTTTGTGTCAGTGCTGCTCCAATGGTTCGACAGCCGTGGCTGGTGCCGCGCATATGACCCAAGGGCCTGCATGCTAGTTGGAGCAGTGCCCAATCTTTGGGTTATTTTTCCCACCACCAGTGAGATAAGAAAACACCCAGCTGTCCAAGCGAACCAAGTTGTTTATTCCTCTGCACTATTCAGCTAGTCCCTCTCGAGTGAGAGCAAGCAGATTAGCTCCTCTTCCTGATCGGAGGCCAGCCCTTCCGTGTCCGTGGTGTCCGCCACCTGCCGGAAGCAGAGGGATCCTGCCTCAGCCAACTGGCGCTCTCACCTCATTTTCAGGCCACAAAAATGCCGAGCAACAGAGCTCGCATCTCAACACTGCAAATGTGCCAATCAGGCAAATGACCTGACGACATGCGTTAGCTCATCTGTGCAGAGCCTCGGGAGGCCACAAAGGCATCCGTACATTTCCCTACAAGTTGCAAACTGCCACTGTACCAGTCAGCGGTGGTAGTTTCCATTACCAGCAAACAAATCATCACATGACCATGCAAATCCTAAGGCTCTTTCTGGATGTTCTTTCTATTCTTGTCCCCAAACAAAATTATTTGTGCTGCGAGTGCGTACACAAGTTTTAACATAAAATGACCATGCTGTAATAAGAAAGCATGTAGAGGCAACAAAACAAAATTTCATCCATGAATGTTTCACAAATACTGCGCAATACACAACGTAAAGTCATCTGTAACCTGCCGCACACTGACATTTTAATCCCGACATACTGGACTGAGTGTGTGCAGATGTTCCATGTAGGCTCAGAGGGACATGGTTGAATATGCTGTTGGATTAGTTGGTTAACCACAGCTATGCAAGGGAGCCGAGTCCAAATGAGGTAAAATAAAACATTCTGTTATGCCACTATAACTTCTTCTGGGTGCCTTTTTGTGCTCTACACCTTTAGATAAATGTGGGTGCCATAACCTATGGGCTACCGTGCATTCCACAGAGCACAAAATTTTGAAAATTCTTGTACCACAATGTTATGCAGAAAGGGAACTGAACACGGAAAAAATGCTGTAGCTTGATAATAATTATACGCCAAACTGGCACATTTTAAAAATTTCTACCTGGAATATACTGTATTTTTCAAATAAGCGTATGATTTCTTACAGAAGGTTTTCAAATTATTTCAATAAACTGTTTGAAAAGAAGCGGATCAATCAATGTGGAATAATTTGTAAGGTCAGCTGCTAGCTTACCACATAATACTCGGGATGGATAACATTTTAGTACTAAGAGCAAGCTTATCAAAATTCAAATGCACCATCTTGTTCTGCATCTGGGTATGTTGCCACCACAGCTGACCATTTCTGGTGGAGATGAATATTTGACACACTTATTTTTTCGTATCATGAATCTCTTCACAATATTATTCGAGACACTCCATAACTAAAATTTGCACGAATGTCTCATAAGCTCCCAACACACACTTTAAACTTGTTTCAACCTCACAGTGGTGCCTACATGCAACATGTTAGATGGCACCTGCCAGCTCCCTTCAAGAGAGAAGGCTTGTGAACAAGAGACATTGGACTGCACCGTTCATGGAAATCAGATCAAGTGGTGTTTCAGTCAAGGCAGTGTTGCTGTGCACAACTTACAGAGTGCCTGACACTTGTAAAGGCATTCTGCTCAAAGACATTGATCAACATATACCTTTGATAAGCTTAAAGTTAGGTTTAAGGATTGACACAGAAAATGACAAAATGATGTTCAAAAGACTGACAATAAAATAAGAGTTTGTGACTAAGTCAGCTGCTTGAAGCAGGGAAGACTTATCTAAACAAACTAACCATGCGGGTCCCTGATCACGAGAAGGAAGTCTCCAGATAGATAAAAATGGGTTAGAAGACATCTGGCAGGGCTTCTCAAATAATGAACAACTCATTACTGACATATTCAAAAAATAAGTGCAGCATTAATTTACTCTGCCAGTATTGATTGAACTGACGAGTTTTACATCTTAAATCAAGACAGGGTCTATGACAGATGCCATAATGTAGGCCTCCTGAATAATTTTGACAACCTGGGGTCTTTTAGCACACCCAAACAGTTCTTGGTACAAAAGTCTTTTGCATTCCATGCCCATCAGAACGCCACCTCAAATTCAACCTGCGACCTCATGCTTATAAGCAGAATGCCACTGACCTACCATGGTGGGTGTCTTTCCAGTGTTAACCAAAATTCTGTTAAGCAAAACTTGAAGGGGGAAAAAAAAAAGGAAGCTAGGGGTCATGTAACGAGCGATGTAAGAGAAAATAATTCCGCAATGTTTGGAGAGAGCAAAAAAGCAGTATGTTTGAGTCTTGACTGCAGGACTGGCAGAGAGCAGAGGAAACAGGCACTGACACCTTTCAGTGTTGCTGATGCACCAGTACATTTCCGCGTTCCAGTCCCGCCATGTCACTGATGCACCTATATATTCTCCACTCTCCCCAGTCAGATGTGTGCAGTAACACAAAGTTGACGGGCTCCGAGGTAGTTCTGCAATCTGTTGTATATTTCTACAAGCATAATTTCTTAGTTCTCTGGGTTTAGAGAAGTTTTCTTTTTTACCCTGGCATGGCGGCGCTATCGTGGAAGCATGCGCATCAGAACAAAACTAGGTAGAAGATACAAAATGAAGAGAGGAATGTCAGGAGGACCATACTAAGAGCGTCAGGGGCGTAGCCAGCAATTTTTTTCGGGGGGGGGGGGGGGGGGGTTACCGGGGCGGGGTTTACCGGCCCGACCGGGGAGGGGGGGCAAACTTCTGCTTTCCTCTAGGTCATGTGATCGATAATAAATATCGGTAGTTTAAGCAGACTCTATACATGTATATCAAAGACATGGGACCGCCCCCCCCCCCCCCCCTCGCGTGTGCTTGCCAAGAAATTAAGTAAAAAGTAAAGTAAGCTCAGTAAATACAGCAAGTACGACAGGTACAGTGGGCATTTGGAGCAACGGTCTCTCATCGCGCCACTGAATGGACCAGTCTTCGAAAACGCATCATTGAGACGACCTGTGCGATCGGAGATGACATCATTAATTGTTAATTTCCGTTAAGCGTAGATGGCGTCGTCCTCGTCGGGGCGAAGTGCGTTTCACAAGTCAAGGATGGCTATACGCGTGAAAATGCACGTGTGACCAGGCTATACCTACTCCCATAGCAATAGCTTGTTCGCTGCGTCTTTGCGCTAGAAAACTTAAGTACGCGCAAAAATGTGTAATGCTTTTTTTTTTCTCGGAGCTTTCGTCGCCCTGCTCCCTCATACGAGAGGGTTGCATTTCCTGCGGCAAGTGCATGGGCTGCTGTGTCTTCCGCTGTGTGCGAGCGTGCAGCCGTCATTTGCCTTTACGTCAACAGATTCAGAATTGTACAGAATATTTCACCGCACAGCATAGATATGGCATGTGTACGCATTTTAAGTAGTGCGTGCAACTCATTTCTGCTTCACTTACGCCGGTGCAAACAGGAAGCGGCCTTGTACCTCACAGAATCTCGACTGATTGGTGTACTAGTGATGCAGAAATGAACTCAGGTATTGTTCAGTGCATAGTGCACATAATCAATTTCTCAGGACGCGTGAACTCCGACGAGAACTGTCAGCGCCTGCAACAAGAGTTTACTTATGCTGTACTGTGCACAGCAGTAATTCATGCTTGTCGGCTGTCTGTTTCGTGCATTCTATTGCGAGTCGGTGGAATTTCACTGCTTTCATCAACCCCTTCGTGTACATTGCTGGTTTGGGATTCCACAACAAAAGAGCAACTACCAGCCTTCCGTAATTGCTGGTTTGGGATTCAACAACACGACAGTAATTACCAGCCTTCCGTAGGGGCGCAATCGCAAACAAGAGACGTTTCTCGCGCAGACTAAGCCTACGTTCACACTTGGGAAGCGGCAAGCGAGCGGAAAGGCCAAAGCGGCCGGAAAATTTTTCCGCGCCTGTCCAAGTTGTTCACATTTGTTTTGCTACCGCCGCGGCCACTGCTGCCGTTTTCGTCCAGATCCATCTAGTCTGCATACGTTTGTCGGCGTGGAGGCGCTCATTATCGCATTATTTCGAGCGGTATGTTCATTCTTTGACCCACGTACCGTCATCAAAAGTGATCATTTTACGCAACTTCGCGTGTCATCTGCGACCTTCGGTAAATACCTCGTTGGCGATCCGTAATTCTCCGCACACGGGCGCGGCAGCGCCGAGTCACAGGTTGGTGCCTAGGCGTGATAATATTTCTTTAATAGCTTTTATTTACAAGTTGTAATAACATTTCATCATTTCGTATTGTCGGCGCCTCCAGGACACCAAAGGGGCAACGGGAACACCACAGCTAAAACCTGGGCTAGCCCTTGTGTTGGGGCTCGCCAAAGCCTGCGCGTCCTACGTGAGACCTACGCTCCCAATCTATCGTCGCGACGAGAAAAGCACCCCGAGACTTCTGCAACATACCGTACACGTGCGAGGAGAAATATGGAGCGCCAACGAGGAATCTGCCCAACTATTGTCTGCCATGGAAGTGGAAGAAGAAATGGCTTTTGTACTTCTACCTACTTGTTTTCTAGAAATAGACAATGAATAAACAGAAGACGCGGACACCTCAGAAACGGCGGTGGTGGGTTCGCCTGGCTTTGCAAAAGCGCGAGAAGTTGGGTCACGCCAAGGCTTTGTTGCCGCACCTCTGGTCGCGCGACGTTGAATACTATCGTGAGTATTGCTGACAGTACGTTTTAGTGACACTCTTGTCGTAGAGCAAGGGCTGGTTCTTGATCGCGTCGATCAGCATTACAGCCTACACTTTTGGTGCCATGTTCAATTTTACGACCGGTTGTTTACATGCTAGTGTATCTTCCAGTGAAGCAGAACGACTTTCTGCCGTGTTTCCGCTTCGCCATGGCGAAAAAATCGGCCCGAGACCGATTTCGCTCGCAGCCTGTTTTTCTGCCTGTTTTGCCGCGTAGGCGGGCGGATTTTTGCAAGATTTTGCCGCTTCCTACAGCTTCGAGACCAAGTGTAAACGTAGCCTAAGATCTTGCGCGAGCGCGGCCTAACCGGCATCTGAAGGGAAGCGGCGGAAATGTATAGCGGAGATTTCGACCACCTGGGGTCTTTAACGTGCACCTAAATCTAAGTAAACGGGCCTCGAACGTTTTTGCCATCATCTAAAATGCGGCTGCCGCATTTGTTGCTTCATTTGTTCCGCATTTGTTGCTTCAGAATGCGGCCGCCACATTCCTCCCCAAAACTTCACAGAGTGTCAAAACCTTGACAAACACCGTGACAGTTTTTTCCATATGCAGACATGGTTCGCTGTAAATTACCAACCCAAACGGAAGCGCCCAGGAATGAAATTGTGATAGTATCACTGGTTTCATGAATTATGTCAGCGCGAAGCAACGAGAACAAAGGGTGGGTAAGTGGGGGGGGGGGGGTGCGAAAAAAATTTCAGGGGGGGGGTTGAACTCCCCCCCCTGGCTACGTCCCTGAAGAGCGCATTTGCCATTATCCATGTCATTTCTTTCCCTTCTGCATAACCGAAAATAAACCGCTGTGTTCATTTGATAATATGACAAAGAAACCCGACACTGGGGGTGCGTCACCTCAAAAAAAAAAAAAAAAAAAAAAAACAGACTTTAAAAGGGTTCTCGTGGAGCTCAAGGGTAACAAGTGGCTTCCGCAGATAACCGGTTGTTCATTCGAGGGGGGGGGGGGGGGTAAGAAAGGCAAACAAAGTGGCAAAGATGGAATAAGGAGCTTAGGAAGGTGCAGGATGGCATTCGCTAGCAGGCGTAACTGGAGATCAATGGTATCCTACAGTAGGCTTAGAAAGAGACTTAAACGGCGTAAAAAACGGGACAAGAAGCAAACACATGACAACGCTATTGTGAGTATTCTCAGCGTTGTCTGAGTGAGTTGCAAGTGCTGTCATGAGCACTTCAAAAATACAAATAGTTGTAGATTGCAGCGCTGTCATGTGTTAGCTTCTTGTCCTGCCCTTTAATTGTGCTGTTTAAGACTGTTGTACCAGGTAGCCTGAGAAACCATCTTATTTAGAGAGATAAAGGGACCAAAGTGAATTCAGCTGTGAATAATGTGAAAACCCTGCGCGCACTCTATCACTTTCAATTGTACATCCACATTCTCGGGCACTTGGCTGACAAAAACATTCGTAGGTTCCAAGGTCTGAATCCAAGCTAGTTCTTAAGAGGAAGCTTTAGCTTGGGCCCAACTTCAATGCCACCTATTAAAATACAGTCAACGAGTGATTTTCCGGACGCCTGATTTTTCGGACATGTCTGATAATTCGGACGCCTTTGTGGCACCGCCGTGTACCCCATAAAGTCAATGTATAAGAACGTCTGAAATTTTAGACGCAAAAACCCTTCGCCGTCCGATTTTCCGAAGTTTTTGCCATATCTGCAGGTCCGAAACGGCACTGTCAAAGCCAACACCGCTGCCATTTTGATTATGTCATCGCCTCGAACAGGCGCTCTTGCACGCAAATCCGCTGGCAGCTGTAGCCACCGCTGCAGCAACGCTAGGCCTACCTGGTGGAACGTTTGCTACCAAGCTTCTTGCTGTTTGGTGCCATGTTCTTCTGTGAAAGAATTAGCCACTGTCAGCAATGGCGCTGACTCCGCCCTTGTAACCCTCGCCAGTGGCTTGGAAGCTTGGAAAGCATGGCGCGTTGTCTTATACTGGTTCCTGAAATTCAGCTTCACCTTAATACAGCAATGTTACGTGGTGAAGCGTACGCGAATTATTGCGGTGAAGCATACTAAGAATGGGAAGGGGCAATTGTCACAGTACACAGTATGTAGTAATGTATTTGCTTGCGTAATGAACACGTAGAGCCGACGCTGCAATGCAAAGCGCTATGGTCGGCGCTGCAAAGATGAGAAAATAAAGATGTGCAGCGCGTGCTCAAGGAGCAAGTTCGGCACGCGCAGTGTCATTCTAGAAGCCAGATTCGCTCTTCTGTAAAAAATGTCGCAGTTTCACCCGAAAGGCGAAGCATCAATTGTGATAGCAACTTAGCAGAGAGCTATACGGAGTAAGGATAGTAGTTTTATCAGCTGTATAAACTTGGACATGCAGCAGCACCAGCAATGCGCAGAACTGTTGTCGACGCCGTCGCCGTTTTGCCCGCGTTAGCACCGAATGTGCGCGGGGTGTTGGTGACTGTTGCCAGGGCCTCTGGGGGCGGCTCGGAGGTTTTCGACGAGATAAGAACGGGAAACTCGTCGAGCAGCGTCGGAAGTCTTTACCACCTTCTCGCCTCGCAACGTTTTTATATAAATACACATTTCATGCCGCAGCTAAATGTTGCCTCCTCTTCCTCCCGTCCCCCCACGGCCTTTCGCGCGACGGAAGAAGTCGCGTTTGCTTTATATATATGGTGATTGTAAAGGAGGGAAGAGACGCTTAATTCTGCAGCCCTTCAGGGAGCACGGCGCAGAACGCGCGTTTGTTCTCCGCCGTGCGTTCGCTCCCCGTGAAAGCGCGTGTCCCTTACGCCCTTTCACTCGCACATACAGCGTCTGGCGTGCGGCGACGAATTCGTCGCCGTTGACGTTATACGGAACCTCACAGCAACGGCAGAAATCCTCTTTGAGTGTCCATATAATTGCTATCGCAATAAAAGTAGGGACGACAACACGGCTCGTTCGGCTGCCGTCACGTCCTCCTACAGTGGTGACCTGGAAGAATGCGTCTTGCACCGAGCAACACGCTGCCATGGCCACCTGGCTGGAGCCACAGTTCGACCCACCACTGCCGCCGTTCTCGTCCAGCTACGTCGGCGCATGGTTCACCCAGTTGGAGGCAGCTCTGAAGCTGAACCACATATGGATTCAGGAGTTCAAGTAAGCGGTAGTCTCCGACTTCCTGCCGCTTGCTCTCCACCTCGGCGTTCCATCACCTGGCCCATGCCTGTCCGACGAACTGCGGCAGTCCATCCTCAACTTCTACAGCACTGCCTACCGCCCTCTTCCAGAGGTTGACCACACGGTACGCAACTCATCTCCGTCAACACCCTCACGGACAGCCCCAAGCGCATCCGCTCCTGCGTCCATACGCCATCGTTCTCAGGCCACCTCATCGCCTTTATCGCCACCGACGGTGACACGTGGTAGTGGAGACATCGCCGTTCCAACGCCGGCTCCTGTGCCGCATGCCATCGGGTCTGTCTCCAACGCCATCGCTCCTCCGACAATGACATGCGACCCGCCCACGCAGTCCGCTGAGGCGAGCTCCGAGGCGGCGCGCGAGCTTGGCACCGTGCCGATCCCACTGCGTCTGACCCTGCCGGCTATCGCCACCGCGGACACAGGCCACGACCTTCTGCGACACCCGACATCGAACGGGCCATATCTCCAGCGGTCAGCGCACTCTTCAGCGCAGTTGGCACAGGTCACTCCGCATACCCAGCCCATCCGGGTCTTCACCTGTGCTGTCTCCGCGAACACTCGCGCCTTGTCGCTGAGCACCTCATGGCCTCGTCCCGCTCCCGGCTTTTGCGATGTCGCAGTGCCGGCTGCGTTGCATCCCACTTCAGGCATCCTCAACGAACCACCGGACACTCCTGCGACCCCTGACCCCACTTTTCCCGGCCAGTCTGTGGCTTCCTCGTGATGTACCCCATCGCCGGCCGCGCCGGATCGTTGTCACCTCCCAACAGGGTGTGCCACGTCCACATGCAATGCAAGCGTCATGGCCCGTCCAGGGCTTCGACTCCATCGCTCGTGCGCGCACCCTACACGCCATGCAACGGTGCGGTCCATAATACGCCACCGGCAACGCTCGTGCTGGTACCGTCGACGCGCCATTCGCCTCAAAGGACTACCAGTTCCTCCTTCCTCGAGACACATGTGCCGATTCTATCGCTGACTGGACGCGCACCTCCCAACAGCGTCCGTTCAGTGAGTGCCTCGTCCGTTGCGGAGCTCCCAGTGCCGCCCGCCTGAGCTCTGCGCGGCAACTCGACAGCCTTCACGTTAACGACTTGGACTGTCCACGGACACTTACGAAACGCGGTTTCACTGGATCGCCATTTCGACGTTCTGTCTGGGCGGGGGGCCCTGTAGTGCCCACCGCCACCGCAGTGTGGAGCGCTATGATCGGCGCTGCAAAGAGGTGAAAATAAAGATGCGCAGCGCATGCTCGAGGAGTAAGCTTGGCCCGCGCAGTGTCGTTCTAGAAGCCAGCCACGCTGGTCGTCGCAGCCGCCGCTTGGCTCGCTCCCTTTGCCCTTCTGTAAAAGTAGAGACGACGGCACGGCTCGTTCGGCCACCGTCACGTCATCCTACAAACGCACTCGCATAATGAGCGCACCTCCAACTTTCGTCGTAAAAATTAGGATTTTTCTTTCTCCCGCGTAATAAATGCACCCTGAATTTGCTGCCGTGAAGTAGGAGAGACACGGTACGATTCGGCATTCGATGTGCGTCCGGCGGGTACGATTGTTTCAGATGCCGTATCGGACGCCGAATCGTACTGTGTGGCTCCTACTTTTATTGCGACAGCAATCATATGGACGCTCCAGGCGCATTTTTGCCACCGGCGCCTACGATCGCAGCTCTATGCCCTGCGTTCGAGGGAGGAAAGCGGGGAGAAAGCGCGCCGTATTCCGTCATGCGTATGGCGCCAGGGGGAGGAGAGGGAGGGCGGCGGCGCAGCAACTGTGCATTGTACGGCCTCGCACACGCTATCTTGAAAGCGACCTGCGTCGGGGGCTGAGTCTAAGCGCGATGGTGGCTTATAACTTTGTGCGTGCTTCGTTATCGCAGACATGGACACGGTATCGCGGACACGCTCAGTTTGCGTTGAAGCGGTAAGCGGCACGAAGGTCACTTCACTCGCTGTTGCTGCCGCGCTTCCTCAATCCAGCGTTTTGACAGTGAGTGTCCGCGGTTGAGTGTGATGTGTTCATGTTTGCCTGTGGGCGCTGACACCATGCTGGTTAAATTACTTTGCAAGTTTCTACGGCCGATAAAACTACTATCCTTACTTCGTATAGCTGTCTATGCATTTTTTATCGCAATATAAGGTTTGCCTATCGGACGAAACTGCGACTTCTAACAGCGAAGCTGTTCTAGCTATAGAACATGAATTTGATATGAACATGAATTTGATATGTCCATCTATATCTTACGTGAATTCTTTACATTGTTTGCAAAGGTTTTGCAAAAGTTCTACTCATAAATTAGTGGTTTATGTGAGAGCCATGTATAATATATCAATTTTGTCAGCTTTAGATGTACAGTTAGTGGCAATTTCCAGAAATATGATATAATTTTTCATTGGTGAGTTACAGAGTGGTAAACTTGAGTCTCGTTTTCTGAAAATGTGCAATTTTTGTAAATTTTTATTAAAAAATTGACGACCTACATTAAATATTATAACGTTTTCTTTTAAATGCCACAAATCTAATCAAATTTGGTGCAGTGGTTGCCGAGAAAAATGATTTCTCCTTTCCCATGTATTTAGATAGGAGGCCCTGAGCTAAAGCTTCCTCTTAAGACAACATCAGTTACCTTAACAACTTGCTTGGATTCAGAGCTTAGTGCAGAAAATTTCTTCTATACCGAGCATTCTACCCTCTTGTCTTCTCCGCTCTTGGATGTTCTTACGTTCATTACACAACGCTTTATAAATACCAGCGCAGGAATAAATTTGATCTTCCACCTCTATCATTCTTCATACCTTTAAAATGTTTTTCCTATCTGAACTTTCTTGAGGCTGTGACTCACCTGAAGAATAGGAATAGTTGATATTCAGCAAAGAGGTTTCAATAAGCTTTAGAAGAAGGGCTACAGATGTGGTCGCAAACTATACTCCAAAATTACTATTTTACACTAGTATTTGCTCAAGTCCATGTACGCTCGCTTAACATGTTCAGCACAATGTGGGCCACAGGCTAGTTAGAGTAATAATTCCCCCTGTGTGGCTGTGCAGTGCTTTCCTGCAGTGCACAAGCAACATCTCTGCAAAAAAATCAACAGAGGGACAAAATTCCGGTTGCTTCTGATAGAACACACCATGGCATTGTTTCTCTGGAGCTCGAGAAAGTTGCAAAGAAATGGTGACAAACAAAAATTGGGACTTCAAGATGAGCTGCTGCAGAGAATGAGCAATAAAGCACCTTAGACGAACTGTGACATATAAGGGAGGCCAATGAACTCAAGAAATGCAGATAAATTACAACAATATAAGGTATTCTTTCACTCATTAACCCATAAAAGAAAAGAAAATGAGATGCGCATTGTTTGCAAAGTTAAACCGTGGTGCCAATTTTGATTTTGTGTAATAGATTGACAACAGGTCTCAAGTTGGCCCTCTCAGAACCTAAAGTTCAGAGACCTAACGAGCGTTTGAGATACATATGCAAAGACAAAACAGCAGCTTGTGGTTATTTTGTTGATAGTGATCAAGCAGTGCTACCTACTGTGAATTTTTGTAACATATTAGGCAAGCCAGCAGGTCATTACTGTAGTACAGTAACACTCAAAGCATTAGCGAACACTTAATTTATAGCAAACATTAAACATACGCGCACTGAACTGCACATGCATGATTTGTCCATTACAGTTCTGAATTCAATATCCTTTCCACTTTGTTTAAAATGAACCAAGTGCGCGCGCGCGCGCGCACACACACACACGCACACACACACACACACACACACACACACACACACATGTACACATACACACATGCACACACACACAAAAGAAAAGGAGTAAGAAAGTATGGAAATTCGCAACCTATTGCTGATGGTGGTCATCTTCGACAGCATAGGAAGCAAGCAATCTTAGACATAACCCTGGCTTTACGCTTTTCTTCTGGAGCATTTTTATGAATAAAGCATCACATTTTCACCTGGTTGTGCACATTTCCAAATATTGCAACTCTTCACCTAGCAATGAGAGAGAGAGAGGTTTATTTGAAGAAAGGAAGAGAGGTCGGCTTGAGCGTTAGTTTGCTCTGGCCTGCAATGAAGCCTACACGGTCACATGGGTGAGTTCTTCCTAGGCCCACTAAGGATAAAACGCAGCTGCAACTCACAAGTCAGGGCGCAAGGTGAAGCAGCTGTCTGCCGAATGCATCGATCTTATCATAGCCACATTCTGTTGTGCAAGTAGCAAATGATGTACAGCAGTTGGTGCCATACCATCCCAGGCAAGAATGACAAGCACCTTCATGCAAAGACTGGCCAGATTCGGTTGACTGACCAATCAGTGTTCAGGTTGATCCATGCACCAAGCAGCAATTGAGTGAAGGAAATTGTAGAAGGCAGCATGACTGATCTGTACAGTTTAATGATAAAATGGTTCAATTCAACTGACTGTTTAAATAGAAGCATCCAAGCTGGCAAGCAGCATCTTGGGTCTCGGTTTCACTCGATACTGTGCTGAGGAAGCCATACCACAGGTGCCAACTGCCAGAGCATGCAGAGCACTTAACAACTCCAGAATTGTTAAAAGCAAAAAGCACTAATTTGTCATTTGCAACATTAATGCAAAACTGCAGTGATCCTACAAAATGATGCAGATGACTACATTGCAAGCTCTTGGTGTAACTGCATCGTTGATCGTGACGGCATTCTTAACTCGATGCATGTGTTTACTTGAAATGTTCAAAAAATATCTGAGGTGGTTTAGGGGCCTTACTGTGACATGCGAGGTGAGCTATGAACATAAATTATATGTTGCAAAGTGATAGCAAGATTAAAATGTAAGAGTATTCAGGTAGCACTAATACCTCACACCTGGGCCCTTGTACGCAAGGGCAAGCAAGCTTGTGTTCGAAATGCTACAATCGCAGCAGTAGCCTCCAATATGAGGCTGTGCTACAGATCACTTGCGTGTATAACATGCGGTAACAAAGATCACTTAAAAAAGCTAAAATTGATTTGCTATCAAAAAGCTGGTCATTGCGAAGGAACATTGCTGGATGAAGTAGAACTTGCTGACGGTATGGTAAATAAAAGCATTTCTTTATCTGTGCTTCTATTTCACAACATTTTAGGAATATGTGCAGGACTGTCAACATCTCGCCACATTTACCACAGATAGGTGGGGCATCGCCTGTCAAGAGGTATGAGTGTGTGCTACAGTAAAAGCTCGTTAATTCGAATTTCACGGGGACACTTAAGGAGTTCAAATTAACTGAAATTTGAACTAATGAAAGTGATTAAAAAAAGGCCATATCTGATGACAAAAAACAAGTACAGCACCTCTGGGTACGTTTATTTGCAAAAAAAAAAAAGTCCGTAATGGTTTTTTTGCTTTTCCCTCTGAAAACGATTGCTGTCACTTTATCTTCCAGAGCTCGAATGAGCGGAAAAGCATCGTCTTCGCCTTCTTCGAAACTGAAGAAAAGCCGGGCGTGATTCAGTCCGTCCATCACCTGCGACAACGAAGGTCGTACCGGTGTTTCACCGACATCATCTTCATCATTCGCGTCGTCATCCTCATCGTCCACATCTGATTCTTCGTCTTCGCTGACGACTTGGGCGATGATTTCATCATCTGTCACGGCACCGCAGACTGCGGCGCAGCTCTTGACATTCACGTAGTCGCCGAAGTCCGCATCGCCGAGCCCCTCTCGTACATGAACCGGAGCGCGGACCTCCTCGTCAACTTCATTAGAGTGTGCATTAAGGGCTCTAAAGCCGCAGTGCCAGAAACAATTTGCAATTGTTTCTGTGGTTACCTGATTCCAGACACGCACAAGCATGTGCAGGGCTGTGAGCAGAGTCGTGGTGTGGCTTTTCTCATTATCGGAGCACAGGAGCAACTTTTCAAGAACGTGGTGTCTAAACTTTTCAAAATTTTTATAACGACCTGATCCATGGGCTGAAGAGCCGCAGTGGTGTTTGCTGGAAGAAAAACCAGCTCAATGGCTCTCAATTCGATTTCCACTTTGTACGCCGAGCAGTTGTCGACGAGGGGGAGAACCTGCCTCTTGCTGAGCTCAAACTTTCGGCCTAGCTTCCTCAGCCACTGCTTGAAAAGCTCGCCTGTCATCCAAGCCTTCTTATTAGCAGCATAGTCCGCCGGCAGCATGCAGATGTTCTTAAAGGGGCACTAAAGCAAGACAACAAATGAACTTAGAATGATAAAGTATTCTTCGAAAACTCTGCTGTCGTTAATTACACTGCAATAGGTGAATTATTAGAAGAGAAAACGAAGCTCAAAGTTAGTTACTGAATTTCGCGCGGAAGCCCCAACGTTAGAATTTCAATGTGGAGTCACGACTTCCAAAGTAATTTTTCGTATTTGGGCCTCGTTGGCTCAGTAAAAGTTCGTGAAACTTGCCATATTCAGTGTTGGGCTCCTTTAGAACACAATGCAGTCAATCTTTACCGCTAAAGAATTAACTGGGACCTAGAGGACGAAGTCAAAATCCATGACGTCACGGTGAGCTGGTGCGGGAACTTCAAGGTGGTGTCGCCACTTGCCTTCTGTGTTTTTCGTTTCTTTCTGGCTTACCAAGCGGCTTCACGTGGTAAGAGTGGTGTTTTCGGTATTGTGGAAGGGTAATCTACTGATAGAGAAGAAATAATTTTTCCCTTTAGTGTCCCTTTAAAACATCGAGGTTTCTGTGACTTCCCTATCACAAATAGGGGGAGCTTCTCTGTTCCACTCATGTTGGCCCCGAGCAACACCGTCACGCGCTCTTTCCTGCACTTTCCACCTGCGCACGCGTCCCCCTTGTACGTGATAGATTTGTCGGGTAAGAGTTTAAAAAACAAGGCGATCTCATCAGCATTGAAAATATCTGATGGTGTGTACCTGTTCAGGGGGTCTAGTAGCACACCATTCCGCCACACGGTGCAGGCTTCTGCGTCTACAGCTTTGGCTTCGCCGCATACACTGCTCAAAACGAGATCGTGTCTCTTTCCCTGAAGCGGTGAAACCATCCGTCTGAAGCGGCGAAGTCGGGAGACATTCAGACGTTGCGTGAAATCAGCCGCCTTCGCTACGATGATGGGGCCACTCAATGGGTTATCCTGTCTCCGTTTTTTCTTCATCCATGAGAGTAACACTGCCTCCTGGTCCGGGTGCTTAGCCGTACGGAGCATTTTCCAATCCTTGGCGAAAGTTTCAGCTGCATAGGAGTCCTCAATCATCGTCTTATTCCGGATGTATGCCGACAGCGTGCTTCTTGGTATATCGTGCTTCTTGGTGATTTCGTTCTTGCTCAATTTCCCTGCATCCACTTCCCACAGAATTTCCAATTTCTCCTTCAATGTTTTAGCACGGTACTTGCCACGCGACAACATAGTGGCACGCGAGCAGTGTTGGCCTGCGACGAACACGTCCCGCCAGGGACAGAACAAAAGAGAGCAACGGTGCACCCGTCGTAGGCTTAGACGTTCTGAGTGCACTAGCGACGGAGAGAGAGTGGCCGACCTTGGGGTTGCCACCGGACGCACTGGGTATCCCACTGTCCACGACGATGCGGCAGAGCATTTGCGAATAAAGGCAAGTGCTGCCCCCTAAAAACACGCGATGATGATAGCGTATGTCGCGCCATCTGTCGCTTAACAGCGGAGACTGTGAGCTGGCTACGGCGGCATGCAGTTCGAATTATCCGTGGCGGACTGGATTAGCCTTCGAATTAATGAGCTTTTCAATACATGGGGCTCTATGGAGCATGGCCGGACCGTGCCACTTAGTTCAAATTATTCGGAAATTCGAATTAACGAGGTGTGAATTAACGAGCTTTTACTGTATATGTGTTGGAGAGTCACGAAGCAACCTCCAAGCTTTGTTTTGTTTTTTCCGTGCTTTTCTACATTCGTTGTTCCACCATAGGATGCGATGTTTATTGGCTAGCCTGTTAGATTGTTGAATGCATTTTGTGGCAGCCTCTGCTACAAACCCTAGGTGAGCCACATCATCGTCTATATTAAAACCAGCTATGCCATCCCGACTTAAATATGTGATATCTCGGAAGGGTACTCAGTTCGCTGGTTTAACCTTCCATCGGGGAACATGTGGGGAACATTCGACCTGTTTTGTAGCATTTAAGACTATTGGGAAGTGATCATTTCCATAAGGGTTCTAATAACATTCCAATCGAGGTATGGCATGAGTGTGCTGGATAGTATGCTCAAGTCAATTGAGGAGTAGGTTTTATGTGCGACGCTATAGTATGTCGTCTCCTTTTTGAGTAAGCATGCGTCTGAGGAAAAGAGGAAGTTTTCTATTAAACACTTTCTTCCATTGCAACAGTAGTCTCCAAGTGTTCATCATCATCATCAAGTGTTATGCGCATTTAATCTCCACTAACTATGTATGGCTCTGGAAGCTAAACAATGTAGTTCTGAAATTTGGTTTTATGAAGTTGAGAAGTGGGAGGGATGTGTATAGAGCTGACCGTGACTAGCTTATCAAACAACACCTCTCAGACAGCAATTGCCTCTAGGGGTGTACGGAGTACTAGTTCCCGGCAGGCAACACCTCTATCAACTATGACAGCCACACAACCAGATGACGGGAAAGTGTCATCACAGCTTTTACGAAAAATAGCGCATTGTCATAAAATTTTTTTTGCATACGTTTGAGGTGTGTTTCTCGAACACACAGCCCCCTCGGACTAAATGTGCGAAGTTCTTTAAGATCTTAAAGATTGTGAAGAAGATCTCCGACGTTCCATTGAACTATTTGAGTGCCCATATTAAAAAAGGAGTTTCGTGCATCTTTAAAAAAACCTTTTCAGGCTCTGTGATGCGGGGTTTCTCTTTTTTGGAGCGGTCGAGAGATTCTCGCCGCTCCTTAGGTACTGGCTGCACAGTCTGGCTGGAAGTCGTGTCCATCGCCTCTTGCGCGCGCTGACACCGGTGCTCTTGCGAGCGATTTGTTCACAGGGAAGGCCTCGCCCCGAGAGACGAATCCCTCGAGGACACCAGCCGGGAGGTCGATGGGCGTGTCTTGGATGGCGGAGCAGTGTTAACTGCAACCACCAAGGGGCCAGTTGATGTTGCCGCTGGCTCACTGCGAGCGGGTCAGACAGCTGCCAGAAGACATTGTGACACTGCCCCTTGATGCGCCACTTGGGCAAAGCTATTCTTCCGCAGGTAGGACACCAGCCTGTGTGCCTCATTAAACAATATGTTCTCCTAGACTTACAGTGCAACTATTTCTTTTTCTTTTTTCCAGGTAGGGCACGACCACGAGTATGCGGAATGCTCCCCCCATCACAGTTCACACAATGTAGATCATTCTCACATGTTTCAGATGGGTGTTCATGAACGCTGCATTTAGCACAGGTCAGTCGACCTCGGAAGTTGTGGTAACCATGGCCGAATCTTCAGCATCTGAACCATCTCAGAGGGTTTGGCACGTGTGGCGTGACATGGATCTTCACATACCCGGCCTCAATGGTCTTGGGTAGCGCACTTGATCCAAAGGTGTTTCACTTGACTTTCTTTTCCATTGGTCCTCATCTTAACTCATTTTACCTCGGATGGTGTGCATGGTATGGTGAGGGATGACTGTGACTGGAATTTCTCCGAAAGACACTAGATTAGGTAGCTTTTCATACTGCTTTTTATCGCGGTGCTCCAAGAGGAGACCGCTGTTGACCAACTTCGTAGCCTAGTAACCTGGACCTATAGCTTCTGTCATACATTGGGAAATGAGAAACGGTGAGATGACTCTCAGTGTCTTCTCCGGTCTCTCACTATGTATTATGTGATAGTGCAGGAAATTCTCTCTTTGGTGACCAAGAAACTTGAAACTTCTTTGGCGCGCCCTCGTTTCTGGGAGTGATCTGGGAGTTGGGGGAAGGAACTAGCCATGAAGGTATCCTTATTTCAGCAGTAAGGCCAGCCACCACCATGGAGCCCAACAAGGGGACGCCGCAGAAAGTGTACAATAGGTGCTGCAAATGTCAGTTGCACGTTACTGCTACAGTCTGTGGGGATTATGGAAACCGATAATTCCGCACGTCCAGAGGCGCGCCAGGAGACGCGAGTAGAGCAGACGCTCCTTGCACGGTTCTCCCGCTCGGGAAGGCCAGGCGGCTTCCCGGCGGCGCGAGCTCACCCCCTCCCTTCGAACCGGTCACATACGTAGACCGTCACGTGGCCGCGGAGTCCCGCGCCCATTGGACCAAGCCCAGAACGAGGCGGGGCGGTCGCGATCGGCGCGACCGGCGCACGCCGGGGACGGAGGAGACGACTGCGAGCCGTGACGAAGGACGGAGCTCAGGTAACCATCTCGTTCCCTTCCTTTGTCGTGCCCTACCTCGTTCGACCACGCTCGACCTCGACAAACGTCGAGGTCGACTCTATAGCCTGCTTCCAAGCAAATTCCCCCTGGAGCAATAAACCCTGTTTGTACTTGTTACACTATCGTGCGTTGTCGTGTTTCTGCCAATCCTGATACCGCCGAACCACGGTAGTACAGGGCAAGCACAAGGGAGTTGGCCGTCAAGCCTAAGCCTTAGGGACAAAGGCGGCTTGAGAGAACCCGGAGACTACAAGTTGAATCTATTTATAACGACCTCGATTAGTACCGCAAAAAGTGGTCATTATATCAGAAGTTCGATGTGTATGGGCTTGCCCTAAAATATGCTAAAGAATTAACGGCACTGGAGCTGGCACTGGCAGTTGTTACAATTCGGTAGCACATTGGTCCGCAAACCAGATTCTCAGGTCATTTTTGTCCCTGTGTGTTTCTGCACCTAGCTGCAAATTTCTGTTAGAAACGTTCATCTAAAGAATGAAATGTGGTGTCATAGAGTGCTTTCAAAATGGCCCCCGGTTCCACTCGCCTGTGATTTCGAAACTGCGAGTGCAGCCGCCATTATTTATTCAAGCGCGTGCAATATATTTTACTGCCAGTGGGACATGACTGTATTCTGCCCATGAGAGTAAAGCGTTCTGGTTGGCCGGAAGCATAAACTTCGGAAACCACTGTGGCATGCCGCCATTCTGCAAAGGTCTCGGACATCGTGGTCTCGGTGCTATAACGGCATGTCAGCCACACAAGAGCTGTAAAGCTACATTATCTATGTCGCTTCGGGCAAAAAAATGTTGATGTTTGAAAAGTAGAATGTCCCCGCGAATCAATATCAGTAATCGGCAATGCGTAAACAAAGCGTCGCTGAATCGTGATCTCCTGATAACGGCGTAGTAACCACTGACCCTTTGCAACGTTGCATGGTGGCGGCTCAAGGCACAGCGTTCTCACCGACTTGGGTCGCGTGAATATCGACACTAATGATAGCAACATTAAGCGACCATTGTTCCCACGGTGGAAGGACATAGATGGTTGTTCCAAATCGTTGAAATAGCTGCAATGCACGTAGTGCCACACAGAAAATTGCGCAAAACTGAGAGTGTCACCGTCATGGCATCCGATATAGTTCCGGTGCAGGCGCCACTGCATGCCCCGCTCCATGCTGTTTATGCTGTATGCCCTGACTTGAAAGCGAGCGACTTTCTTTGCAGCTTCTGAAATCCGCATGTGGCAGTTGCTCGCTTATCTCGAAGGCCATGTCATCGTCGTGGTTGGACTGCAGCGGGGCGAGCGCTGCCGTGTGCCCAGTTTGGTTGTGCTTCTGTGTTTTGGCACTTCGTGTAAACCCTCTTTTTACCGTGACCGGGTTCGCAGCATTCGTTGTAACAGTAAGGTAATTAAAAAATTTTCGTTATATCTGGAAGCAGTTTAAATTGGCAGGGTAAAAAAATCCTAAATACACTGAATTGTGGTCGTTATAACCGACGCACCCAGGGGTTTGCCGCCTCTACCGAGGGGCAATAAGGGTCCATGCTCCTGGCATCGGCTCAACCCCCAGGATCCCCTTTTCCCCGGTCATGGCTAGCCACACACGGTTAAGCGCGGGAGGGTCCGACCCCCATGTGCTCGAGTACGTGGTGTCGCAACACACCAAACGCCTGCTGATGCAGACGCTCCTACAGGGACATGGTGGGTGGGCTATGCAGTGTGAGTAGAGTAGGATGGCAGTGCGTGCTCAAGACACTATTGCCCCAGGCTAGTGGTCTGGCATAAAGCAGCACCACCATTCTCAGCAGCTGACCACACAAGACCCAAATGCAAAATATCATATCTTTTGTTCACTACTGCATGAAGTCAAGGCATCAAATTGAAGCCCGTCCGCTCACTCACATTTTGCTGGACAGACAAAACAAGTATGCTAGTAACAAGACAAAAAATGCAAACAAAACCATTAGGAATGTGGATGTGCATGAGGAAGAAAAAAAACTGCCTTAGCTCGACACGTGCTGGCGAGCTGAAGTTCTTCACCACTCAGAGAAGCAGATTGATGCACGTGTTATTTTTCCTTCTAATATCAAAAGCTTCAATGACTTGCAGAGGCCTTTTAGTCCACCTTGAATGATTGAAAACAGGGCTACTACAGTAGACTTCTATTAAGACTCCGGTTAATTCGATTTTTTTGGTAATGTGATCCCGACCAAAAGTTTTAGGCTAATGCCCGTGCATTTTTATGGGCCAATACATTTGTTATTTTGATTATAAAATTGGCCTTCGCCGGATAATTCAAACTTGGTCAGTCAGCATGCAAGCGCCTGACCCCTATGGTAACCCCTTTAGCGGCAGTGTCTGTCTCAGCAGGGCTTAGGGGAAAGTGAATGCACTGAACACGCCACCACCTCCCATCAAAAACACTTATTTTCGGCTTGCCCTAGGAAGATTTTTAAGCAATAACCGTACCTCACAATGTCTGATTATGGTAGTTACCCGTTTCCAATGCTCACATTTTCTTTCGTCAAGAAAATTGGGCCGAAAATTGCCAGCGCGGTGTAATCGCATCTGAAACCAAATCAGCCTTCACAATGTTCGTATGCTTTACTGCAAACACTCACGTACTGCGGCGAAGCTGACTTTAGAAAAACGGCTGCCATTGTGCAACACATATTTTTTTGTTAAAACATTGGGTGTGCGTTAGATTTCTACTTTGTTTAGGAGCTTTAATCTAATTATTACGTTAGTTTTTGGCTTTGGACACGAAGAAAGTGGCGCACGTTTGATTCAGGGGCATGTTAGACTCTGGAAAATGCTGCCAAATGAATTGGTGATGTGTTTTGGCATTTTAACAGCGGAACTGTTTAAGCTTGAGTTCCAGCCGTGCCCAGCGGCCGCTCAAAACTCGGCGCAGCTATGCAAAGCGAAGTAAAGAGAAGGAAAGGCTGAGGAGTGCACGTCATGGCGCAGGTGTTTAGGTGAGGAGGTGCACTGGGTGCTGAGGAGAGGCGATGGGGTTAGTGCAGCGCGCCCTTTCAGATAACGAACTACGCATCGCAGCACCAATGAGGCAACGCACAGAGCTGCTGCCGACGCCGTCCGCATTTTTCCGCGTTTGCTCCGAACGCGCGCGGTGTTCATGACTGCAGCCGATGCCTCTGGTGGTGGCTCGGCAGTTTCGACCAGAGAACTGGACACTCGTCGAGTAGCGTTGGAAGTCGCTGCCTGCGCTATGCACCCACGCTTGCACAACATACATTTACGGAAGCTATACGGTTGCATTATACCAACGATTGCACCACATCTTGCTATGGCGACAGAAAGAGAAAATGAGAAGGAGAGAAAAAGAAAGAGAAAGAAGGGGAGAGAGAGACAGAGAGAGAAAGAAAGAGAGACAAAAAGAAAAAGAAACAATATCAACTTTCTTGGCGAGGCGGGATTTGAACCCGGGTACTCATGGTCAGAAGGTGAGCGTCATACCCACTACACTATACACCCACACTTGCAGAGCTCCACTGTTTTATCAGATTTAACAAGTGTGGAACTGGCTTAATTTTTTTATGCATCATGTTTAATTCGACCTGCCGGATAATTCACTCAATGTTGTTGGTCCAATTCGGGTCAAATTAACGGAAGTCGACTGTACCACGCATAAAGGAATGTGCGTGTCTGGCTGCAGTCCTGTTCTCAGTGACAAAGTCGTATTGTCCTGTGCATGGTAGCAGAGAGCCTGAATATCATTGAAGCTTTACACATTAGGAGGATAAGAAACATCTGCATCACACAAGCATACCCGAGCTGCGAGTGATAAAAAACTAGCGTATATTGCAGGCATGTGTACACGTCAAGCAGTCTGCTTACCTGCGATGCGTACTTGCACTGTGTGACTAGCAGGCCAAGAAACTGCTTAGTCGTGAGTCAGCTAATGTCCTGCTATGCATCTTGCTTTGTGCCAGTGCTGCCATCGCGGGGATTCACCAGCTCTCTAACACAATTGGGCCTGCACTGAGGACACGTACCTTGGCCGAGTCCTTGAGGTGCGCCATGGCCGGGTGGTCGATGCCCTTGCCTGAGGCTGCCTTGGTGGCCTGCACCAGGTCACCCAGGGCCGCAGCGACGTCCTTGACGGCATTGACCAGCAGCACTTGGGCTTCCGGGTTGTGAGCGCCCAGTGAGGCTGCGCCCAGCTTGACTGCCTCGGCCAGCTGCACGATGGTAGAGACGGCATTCTGCGCAGCCACAGCCAGCTGTTCCTGACTGGATGCTGCGCCGGCCACCAGGGTCTTGGTGTCCTCCACCAGGGCCTTGGCCGTCTTGAGGATGTTCTCCCGGTGGTCGACAAACTGGTCGCCCTCCTTCTCTGAGTGCAGGGTGCCCGCAGTGGCAAACATGATGGTCGTGTCCAAGTCGCCAATGATGCCGCTCACAGTGCTGGCTGCGTTTATGCAGGCCTGGGTGCCTCGTGAGCCAGCCTGCAGGGCTGCCATGATGTGCGACACCTGCAGCACACCGTGAACACTCTTACTGCCTGCTACAGCACAATCATCGAGGATTAGGTCTATCAGCCAGCTGGCTGTGCAATAAAGGTGCTCTTGGTGTAACTGCAACACTGTGTGCTGCATCCTGGGTCTCTAAGGGCTAATAAAACGCCTTTTACAACACTGTCTGACACAATTCGACTCAAACTTGATTCGAGCTCAAATTTCGCTACTCCCACACCCATAGTCCATTCTGGGATGGCAACTCTAGAATCTACTGTCCAGACTGTTGAAACCATCCCACCACTGGTGAATACTAGTTGCGTCGTAACAACAGGCTTAAGTACAGACCACGCAGACTGAACAAGACTGCAGTTTCATTAAATTTGGTAAGGAAAGAAAAGTAAATTTTTTGAGTATCCACTCTGCAATGTAATGTTACATTAGTTTTCTTCATGATAGCTCACTGTTACCTTCATATAAGCCCTCTTACTTTATGTATGTACACTTTCTTGTGCTTGTAGGAACTGCATTTTCAAAAAGGTGCAGTTGTTAACACAGTGATGCCGTTTCTGTGTCTGCGTTGGTTTCATTGTTCAAAGAAATTCTTTCCCCTACAATTTCTATGGAATTCAGTCTTTTGATTCCCATTTGGATGCGAGATTTCACATCTGCTGCTCACTGCTGTTAACAGTCGCATCACCACTCTCCTGCCTAAACTGTGCCAGCTGGGGACGTGCCTTTTCCGAGACGAAGCGGGCGTTCTCAGCCAGCTCCCGCTGGGTGTAGATGTCCCCGGGGCTGCTCTGGCAAGCGCCGGCTGACTTGGTCAGGCTGATGCACGCCTTGCCCAGGTCTTGCACCCCAGCACGAATTCGTCCGGGAACCTGCACGCACCACAGAGGTCCAACAGACCAGGGCTCAAAACCCAAGATGCTTCTGTAGCATCTGACTTCTCAGGGTTCGCTGATGCTAAGAACAACGTCATTAAATAGCTTTTTAGCAGGGGTGTGCAAATACTCAAATATCATCATATTGAATAGTGAACATTCTAATAATTCGATTTGCGAATGGAATATCTACTATTTGATTTTTCGAATATTTGGTATATTCGGAGTAGAAACCTGTGCAGTGCTGCACGTTGCATGCGCGCAAGCGTCTGACTTCGTTGTTTTCATCACAATAGGAGCACGGAATGCACCGGGGATGGGCGGCCCCGGCTTATTCAGTAACGGACTTTGTCTCTGCGAGCACTTCTACTCTGTGCATGCACTCCCCAACATAGGCATGATGCAAGAATCGCACCCACAGAGCCCGAACTCTGCAATTCGCAGAACAGTGCTCTGTTGGCAGGGGCCAGCTCTGTCGGTACAAGGTTCATCTAGGTTAACAGGACCAATAAAAAAAATATTGCACCATGGACAGAGGGAACGTCAGCAAAAACGTTACGCATTTTGGAGAGTGATAAAGCACGTGCGAAGATTGGGCCAAGTAGCTGCCAGAAGGCATACAGATTGTGCTGGATATGTGGCCACAGAGAAAGGTACATGACGCAACGACGAAATTAACACCGTATTGACACGTGTACTATGTGACAGTATTAACAGCTGTCAATCTAACCTGTACGCGTGAACTCATGACCGATCACTGATGATCAGACACCCGTCTGAACATATTAGCAACATGCATTCTGCAACGGCTTGCGGCCCGTTACCCCATCGGTCAGCGCCAAATTTTCGTCACGGCCACGCTGCCAAGGCCATTAGCTCTAATTGGCACTGTTTTGCCGGGCGTCGGTGACTAAAGTTACATTTTGGTGCCAAAATGGCACAGATCTATTCGTAGCAGCCGTGCAACACTCAGAAAGCCACAAACTTCCTTGCAAATGAAAGCGAGTGGATGGGATGGCACCAAAGTTGCTCACAGATGGCTGCCATTTTAGCGACACACTGTACGGCGACCTCTCGTTTCCGACACAGTTCACAGACGCACATCGGTCCCTTTTTGTAGCTTCGAGCAACGTGTCACAAGACAAGGTTTGGATTTACACGGTGGGAACGAAAGTATCACGTGGCTAGTGTGCCGACTGCCCAGTTGCATACATTTGCGTGGATGGCGGATGGACGAGGAGGGGAGGGGAGCAGTGCGCTAACTTGCCATGACCTTTCTGATTAAAAATCTTTGACAGGTAGCAAACCAAGCTGAACCTACCAATGAAAGGTTGCCTAGCTGCTCTTTAGCGCCAATGTTGACCATGGTCGACCTGCACAGCATCAACAATGACTATGCGTGGAGCTGTGATCGAGTCACGTGACGCACGGTTCACGCTTTCGTTCGTTGCACTGATTGTCTTTGCGATAACCCACGTACCGTAAAGATGGGAAAGTCACTCTCTATTTTGGGGGAAAACTGGGAAGCAAAACTTTCTATGCAATAAAATATTGCTATAAAACACAGGTCCACATTAAGCTGAGAATCTCATTGGTATTCAGTTTCTATATTCAATATTTTCGACATTTGATTCGATACTTGGCATTTTTTCTTGTTTCGATTCGATTTGATATTCAATTCGAAATCTACTATTCGGTATTCGCACACCCCTAATTTCTGGGATAGTTATGAGTGAGACCATGCACCCAGGATGTTTGCTTCTGCAAAGGATCTGGTACAGCGCCCATGAACTTTCTTTTATTTTGCCTTTTTCTTCTTTCAATCACTTGTCCCTTTCCTCTGTGCAGGGTCGACCACTAGTCTGGCTACCCTTTCCTTATTTCCCTCTAGTATATAGCTCTACAGCTATTGAAATGCTACAATTTCCAAGGCACGTTTATGAAAGAGATCATCAAGCACCCAGAAGTTGCACGGTAATAATTTAAAAAAAAACTGCCCTGGTTTTAGAAAGAAAATTTTGCAGTGCAAGTACCCTAGTGGTACCAAACTCAGTCACACCATCCTGAATCGGGACGAATATTTATTCAACTGCAAAGCTTTCTGACAAACTTGTGTGGGTTTTCTCTTTTCACTTCGGGCCTCTTTTGGGTGGTTTTTCCTTCCAATGAAACTCTGCCCACCTTGCCGATTTGTGCACATCTCATTTGCTTGTTCAGAGCCTGTATGTGACTGCAAAACTTAAATTATACAAACAGCCAACAGGTATATGGCCAATTAAAGAGCAGCCTTACTAATGGTGATGACAAAGCATGACAGAAAGAATACACAAGGAAGGCAGGATTGAGTAACCACAGCCTACAGAAAAAAAGATACATATATTTCTGTTGCCGAGCTTCAGTTATGAGTATAAAGTTACTGGCTAAATATCTTCGGGCAACAATAAAATACAGGCAGCAATCGTCAGTTATTGGATCAGAACAAGAACAGAGGACGAGGAAGAAGATGTCTAGCGCAGGACTCCCTTTCTTTTGATAACATGGTCACATGAGAAAGACCGATGCAAGATCTCCGGCTGCAGTACAATCACACAGAAGTAATGCAGAGCAAATGCAATGTACACATCTGTTTCACATCTGACGAGAACTGTCTGTGCAAGTTCCACACGAAGCCATAGGTGGCTTGGAGTGAAGATCACTTCCAGTGTTCTGCCAGGTGTTGCCCACCTATTACAGAAAAGGTTTCCACGAAATATTTTTTTTGTTGAATATGTTTATTTTCAGTTAATTTGTGTATTTCAGTGTATACTTCAACTACAGCAACAGTTTGCATTGCAGTTTTCTTAACTCAGTGTAAGAAAAAAAAAAGTTATTATGCTGCTTGTTTGTAAAGCTCCACAGCTTTCCTCTTAAGTACCCATATAGAGAGTTTCAGCAAAAGCTTACAATATTCTCAGCACAGCGATGGACACGTTATTCACAGCAGCTGATAGATGTCACTACTAAAATTCCCATATTAGCAATTTAATTATTCCAGTGGAAATAAAGGTTATTCAACTTCCAAGGTGCAAGATTATTCTATTATCTGGGTGTGCCATATAACTAAACCAAAATATACAGTCAACAACCAATTTTCAGACGTCCGATTTTTCAGACATGGTCGATAATTCGGCTGCCTTCGAGGCACCGCCAGGTACCCCAAAGGGCCAATGTATAAGGATGTCTGAAATTTCGGATGCTGAAACCCTTTGCCGTCCAATTTTTTCTGGAATTTTCGCCATGACCGCAGGTTCGGAACGACATTAACTGAAGCCACCACCACTGCCATATTGATTATCTCGCAGCTTCGAACCAGCACTCTCGCATGCCCATCTGCTGGCAGTGGCAGCCACTGCAGCCAACGATAGTCCTAGCTGCTTCGATGTTCACTACCAAGTTTCTGGCTGTTTGGTTCTGTGTCTTCCATTAAAATAATTTGCCGATGTCAGCAATGGCACCAACTCCACCTTTGTCACCCTTGCCAATGGCTTTGAAGCGCAGAAAGGATCAAACCGCATAATGCCAGTTTCCAAAAGTCAGCTTCACGCTATACATGTTATGCGGTTAAGCACCTACAATGTATTGCAGTGAAGCATACCAAGAATGGAAAGGAGCCACTGTCACGGGTCACAGTATTCTATTCCTTAATTATACATGCGGTGCACCGCCACCTCCTGTCACAGTATGAGCACCAATACGCATGATAAGTGTACTGGCAGGCTTTCAGAGCTATTTCAGGTGCGCATCTGGCAATTTGAGCTCTTGGGGGCAGTAAAAAGATTGCATTCATTTTTTCGGACTGAACGATTCTTCAGATGATTTCATGGCCCCTAGGGAGTCTGAAAAATTGGACATTGACTGTATATTCTGACAAGATCGTCGGAATATATATGATGCAGGTTTGATTGCGCTCAGCACTAGAAAAATCTTAAAGGATAGTTTATAAAATTTTTTTTTTGTGATTGAAGAGTGGCAAATAACCAGTGGTGAAAATACTTGGTGACCAAAGTTGGCCCGACCAGTTTTGAACCCAAATCCCTCGGCATAGCAGCCTGATGATCTACCAATCAGCCCACAGACTACTCAGTAACCGAGGTTGGCATGAAAGAGGTTAAGCATGGACAGACAGACGTACAACAAAATGGATGAAGTTCCCAAAGAATGCTAATAGCATTAAAAGAGCTCTGAGAAGCTGCTTGCCCGCACCTCCACGCTGGTGCTGGTTGCCATGGCCCCTCGAGCATCCCCAGCCAGGGCAGCGTAGTGGTGCGACAGGTCGGCAGCCAGTGGTGTGAGGCGGGACGGGTCGTGGCTGGCGTGGGTGACCATGTCCTGCGCCACTCGAGCCACCTCCTTGGCCGACCGAACCATGCGCGTCTGGTAGTCCACGTATGACAGCTCCGGCTCCACCACACCACCACCATAGCTGTTGACCCCAAAACATAACAACACTGGTGGACAAGTTGAAAAGTCTGTGTGGCCCATTTGCTGGACTTGCAAACAGAAGCAGTTGCACTGAAAGATGCTCACGCAAATGAACATGCACTAGTACAGAAGCAGCAAAAGTTTGATACAGTAAAACCTCGTTAATTCGAGTATCACAAGACTGATAGAAATGTCTGAATTAACTGAATGTTGAATTATCGAGGTTATCACGAAAACAATAAACAAATGCTTACTACGTCGACAATCTTTTATTTACTGAACAAATCAGCAAATCCTGTTCGCGTTTTGTGCAAAAGCAGTTTAGATGCTGCAATTCTCGTCATCTCGTGACAGATTAGTGCTCGCAGCATCAAATTCCTCGTAACTTTCCTTGCGGTGCAACCGTGGCGCTCGTCTTCCTTCGAGACATGCTTTTCACTATTGCCTACATATCCCGATTATTTTTTAGCGAATGAGCTGCTCACTAACAGAATGTCCATCTATCGTGATGTAGCTCGCAGTCTTCTTACTCGACAGCATTCCCTGTGTTTATGACATCATGCGCGCAATGATTGCATTGAGTCAAAGCGAAACTCAGAAAATGTACAATTATGAACTAAAGGTGCATGATTTCCCTGTAGTTGCAGCTTTGCAATAAAACACTTTAGGTCAGTGCGATATACATCCTTTACAGGGAGGCATGCTCACAAGATTGCCTGCTTAGGGCATATGCCTGCTGGGCAGATTTAAGTCATGGAATAGCCGAATGAGCCAGGGTCAAACTACACGTGCAAGCACTGTGACAGGTGTGTGCTGCAGCCGGACTCCTCTCTCGCTCTTCCCTCTGGGCAAGCTATGCCATCTAGTGGGGCCCCTGCAAAGCTTGTGTGTGGCACGTGTAGGGTGACGCCCATACCAAGGCGCCGACGGCATGACATGTAAAGTTCTAAACACACTTGCAATTTTGGAGAGAATATAACTTCCATTATATTTTAGCTATCGTAATAATTAATATTTTGCCTAAAAGATAAATGCACGGAGTGCGCACTAAGCCCAATTTTAGTGTCATATTTTCTTTTCAGAAAATATTTTAGGGAGTTATATGCTTCACATGTGAACATAGCATTTCTTTTTCAGGCAACTATGATGGCTCTAACCCTAGTTCAAATTGACCTAGGACAATGGTTTATACTTTATCACACATCTTAGAAATTCTAGATTATGTCTATATCCTAGCCACTGCGTTCTGTTTCTTTGTACAGATGCTTAAATTATGGGGCCTTACGTGGCAAAACCACAATCTAATTACATACCTGCCAAGTTCGAAGAAACTAAATCCGGGAGATCTTCTGACCCCCTGGGGGGGGGGAGAGGCAGTTGGTTACACCCCCCCCCCTCCCCACGTCTATATTTTCAAGTACTGTCAGGAGAACTTCCTTACAGTTTTATTTACAGATATACAAATGACCACATGAACATCAATGTCTCACTTTTGCAAGCATTTCGTTGTAGCTCATTCTGTCTTCAAAAATTATTGAAAATTTAATTAAATTCTCGGGTCTTACATCCAACAACCACCACCTGATTATGAGGCACGCCGTAGTGGGGACCTAGATACAGGCGAATCTTCAAGGAAAAAAGGCCCTAAGTGCATTTTCTTTATTTAATCGCGCATGCGCAATATAGAGAGCAGGGCGCGCGTGAAGTTAAAGTGTAGCAGGGAACTCTGGATTAATTTCAACCACCCGGGGTTCTTTAAAACGTGCACCCAATGGACGGCACACGGGTGTTTTTGCATTTCGCTCCCAACTAAATGCAGCCGCCGCGGCCGAGATTTGATCCCACTAACTCGTGCTTCGCAGCGCAATGCCAAAGCCACTAAGCAACCACAGCGGGTGTTCAAAAATTCTTCAGATAATGTTTGATTGTAAGAAATTTCATTTCTTTCACATTTTGCGAGGATGACGTTTCCCAGCAGACGAGCGACACATGGACGAGTGTCACTGCATCCTCATATTTTTCCCGATGTTAAATTGCCGCTTGCATTCTGCTTTGCTCTATGGTATCAACAAAATACCCAACGTCACTTCGGCTAAGCACTACATTAAAAATACCTGAAGACACTTTTTGTGCTAGCGTTTCTTGCTTTTAAAGCCATGACTGACTGCGGGCCTGACTACGGCATTCACTCGCTAGCTTAAAGGCTAGGGTAGTGTACTAGAATATACACTGGGCCTCTTCGATTATCTGTTCCTGACAGTCCCGCAATGCCCGAGACAGTGCTTTCAGCCAATGAGCGCTGCGTATGCAGTCTCTCGGACAGTCTTGGACTGTCAGAGACGAATAATCGAAGAAGCCCACTGTAGCTAGGGCTACTAGGGCACCCAACAACCCCGTCAGCGTAAGGAGCGGCTCTATGGTTAACGAAATAGCGCATGTCTAAGGTTTCCCTATTACTTTCTTTGCAATTTTTTTTGCGATGAACTTCCAACTAGATTGGATTGGATTCTTTTTGTCAATGTGGCCTGACAAAGCACTGGACATGGATAGAAACGGGACACAACTGCAATTTCCCGGAGATTTTCCTGTCAACCGTACAATCGGAAGAAACATTCCAAATCTGGGAGTCTCCCGGGTAATCCGGGAGACTTGGCAGGTATGTGATTATGAGGCACGCCATAGTGGGGGACTCCAGAATAATTTCGACCACCTGGGGTTCTTTAACATGCACCTAAATCTAACTACACTGGTGTTTTCGTATTTCGCCCCCATCGAAATGCCGCCGCCGTGGCCGGGATTCGATCCCGCGACCTCGTGCTCAACAGCCCAACGCCATAGTCACTGAGCAACCACGGCGGGTTGTAGAGACGCTAATTTTTCTCCAAACCAAACAACCCTGTCTCTATGGTACATCCGGGACTGTTTGTCCTAGGACAAAAATAAGTACACTTTTGGAATCATCATCATCAGCCTATATTTATATCCACTGCAGGACGAAGGCATCTCCCTGCGATCTCCAATTACCTCTGTCTTGCGCTAGCTGATTCCAACTTGCGTCTGCGAATTTCCCAACTTCATCACTCCACCTAGTTTTCTGTCATCCTTGATTGCGCTTCCCTTCTCTTGGTATCCATTCTGTAACTCTAATGGTCCATCGGTTATCCATCCTACGCAGGGGCTCCTGAAGTATATCTGATCTGTGGGGGCGACCTCTGGGGACTTCTGTCGCATGATGTAGTTCACCTCCATCTCTCTCTTTTTATATATATATATATATACAGCTGAAGTTTTTGTTAACTTCACAGCCAATACTCCGGAACTTCGATCCTTCGTCTTCAACGGAGATTCATACAGACGCAAGTGGCGTCGGCATCGGTGCCGTTCTCGTTCAGCGCTCTGGAAACAAAGAACATGTCGTCGCGTACGCAAGCCGTTCTTTAAGCAAGCCGGAACACAACTACACTGTAGCGGAACAAGAATGCCTAGCGGTAGTATTTGCCGTGCAGCGGTTTCGCTCGTACGTATATGGTCGCCCGTTCACCATCGTCACAGATCACCATTTTCTGTGCTGGCTGGTCAATCTTCGTGACCCATCCGGTCGCCTCGCGCGATGGGCCCTTCGTGTACAGGGATATGTGTTCACTATTTTGTACAAGAGTGGTCGTCAACACGCTGATGCGGATTGCCTTTCTAGGATGCCACAACGTACGACGAACTGTGAAGCCGACAACTTTGACCACCTTGTCGCTTCGCTGTCGCCTGACTTTCCCGATGCCTTGACATTCGCCGTAGAGCAGCGCAAAGACCCAAGCTTGAACGCTTTTTTCTCTGCCACACAAGGGCCTGTATCCGAAGGCTGATTTTGCGTCCGAGACTGTCTTCTTTACAAGAGGAATTTATCAACGACGGGCTTCCCTTTTCTACTGGTGGTTCCGCAGTCTCTTCAAACATCTGTTCTGCGCGTTACGCACGATGACCCGACCTCAGGTCACTTAGGGACCACGCGAACACTTAGTCGCACAAAGGAACGATTCTACTGGCCTGAAATGCGCAAAACAATTGACACCTATGTGGCCAGTTGTACGCAGTGTCAGAGCCACAAGCGACCTACCTCAGCTCCAGTCGGTCACCTACAGCCAGTAAAGCACCCCAGTTCCCCTTTTGAAAAAGTCGGCATAGACCTGATCGGGCTGTTTCCGCATTCTTCGAAAGGAAACCGGTGGATAATTGTGTGTGCCGACTACCTGACGTGGTACTGTGAAACCGCAGCCCTTTCCTCCGCCACTGCTGCGCAGGTTTCTGATTTTATGCTTCATTCAATCATACTCCGACACGGGCCACCTCGCGTGATAATAAGTGACCGTGGCCGCCAATTTATTGCAGATGTTGTGGAAGAATTGCTGCGTTCGTGTGTCTCCAAGTTCCGACACTCAACAGCTTCTAATCCACAAACGAATGGCCTCACCGAGTGCACAAACCGAACGTTGATCAACATGTTTCGGACCACAAGAACTGGGATGAAGTATTACCGTTTGTGACTACGCTTTCAACTCTGCGAAACACGAAACGACCGGTTTCAGCCCTTTCTTCCTTCTTTACGCGCGCCAACCTCGTCATACGCTGGACACTATCTTTCCTTTTGTGATCCATGACGATTTGTCTATTGCAGAGACATTGTGTCGTGCAGAAGAGGCTCGTCGACTTGCTCTCTTACGTACATTGGCCGCGCAAGACCACTCTAAAACACGCTACGACAGTCAACGCCAGCATGTTACCTACGTTCTCAGTGACCTCGTATGGCTGTGGACTCCAATACACTGACGTGGCTTGAGCCAAAAGCTACTTGCAGACTATGCCGGGCCCTACGTTATCCTCGATCGTCTAAGTGAAGTGAACTACACAATTGCACGTCTCACTTCAAATGGCCGTCGTTCATGCAAGACTGAGGTGATGCATATTGCCCGCTTGAAGCCGTTCACACGAAAGAAGCAGGAGTGACTTGCCCGGCGGGCTTCGTCTGGGAGAGGAGGAATGTTACGCAGTGTCACTGCCAGTGAAAAGTGAGGGAAGCGAGTGAGGAGAAAGAGGAAGACGACGTTGCTCCTACGATTGACACCAGCCAGCATAGCCCAAGGAGCTAAATCTTTGTGCCTCAGTCAGTAAACGCTCCTTTAACCTTCTCCCGAGGCCGTCACAATATATATATAAAGCAGTTTGGGCTGTACCATAATAAAACACACATTTCAAGTTTCACGAGTGATAGGTTAATGATTTAAATCGTGCTTTTCTAGGAACTGGCTTTCACCGACATTTGTTATCTTCTTGCTTTTCATGGGCTTGGATAGGGGCAAGGAAAAAGGGAGAGAACAAGAGACATCCTACAGTCGTGGCACTGAGACGTGCTCTTGCAACGGCTCCCGATGTAGAAAAATCACCGACAAAGAGAGTCTAATAAGTCACAAGCTTCCAGAAAATTTTGTTTCATGGGAAAAACAGGAAACAGATGCCGACGAAGGTGATTTCTTTTCCCCCCTAACCGACGTTTCACCTGCACACGTACGGGAGCCTTCAGTCCATTTTTTTAGCCTTGTTTTTTATTTACCCTTTTAGCGTTCTTCACAATCCTGAACATGGCTGCAGTGTGGGGGCCTAAACGACAGGAAAAAAATGTTCGCCTTCGTTGGCACCTGTTTCCTGTTCTTGCCATGATTCTTCCTGACCAGACGAGATTTCGTGAGACCCTCGGCTTCATGTTTGTGAACAAGGCTCGCATGTGGGGGCCGAAACGTCAGTTAGGAAAAAATCATAAGCTATTCCACTCAGTGAAGGTGGATGACCAGTGAAGCTGTTTAGCACACGACACAGAGGTGAGACAGAATGGAGAGGCCGCGTATAGTCAGAAGGCCCCTCACAACTTTTTTTCTGTTATAATACGAAAGTCTGTATTATTCAACAAGGAGCATAGTTTATGAAGAATCGAAATGATATAAACTTCCTAAATCCCTCTGTGGCAAAACGATGTCACATGATGACTACAGTGTCGGTGCTTCCAGTGGTGGCCCTCGGGCCCAATATATTCAGACAAGATTGTCCGAAGATACAGTAAAACCCCGGTGATACGATCACGGCAGTACAAATTTCGGTGAGATACGAATTCGTAACATTCCACGGCCAAAATACATTGCTCTTAATACGAAAAACATCGGAAGTTCCGAATGCCTGAGCAACAGCGGCAGCGGCGGCCGAGCCAGCGGAGCGACCGGCACAGACGAGCTGGCACAGCGGGATCTGGGCGGGATCCATAGTCGCCAAGCAACAGGCTATGTCACGCGGCTGCACAATCTCTCATTGGTCCCCACCTCGAGTGGACCGGACCACATCACAGCCTAGCTGATGCTTTGACCCGCAAAAAAGAAGGAGAGGACCGCAGAAGCAGCCACGACCGCCATGACGGCCAAAATGCTCCATGCACTCGACGTGCTGAGGCGTTCAGTAGCATGCGAAAACGTTCGTGAGATCATGTGCGCACACTTTTATGCCTTCTGGAAGGCGATCGTTGATGATTTGGGCAAGAAGAAAACGCACACGGATAGTAGAACCCCACTGACACGTTTTTCAAGGGACCACGAAAAAAAAAGTCTCAGTTTGCAATAGCAAATTGAGACTGTAATTGTAATTGCAATAGCAAATTAGTAGACAGCTGTATGAAGTAAGGATAGTAGTTTTATCGGCCATATAAACTTGTAAATATTCGTTTGTTAACTAAATTAACAAGCACGGTGTCATGCGCGCACAGGTAAACACGAACCCATCTCGCTCGATGACCGCGGGAGCTCGGCTGTCTCTTGCTTCAACGAGAACTAAATGTCGAAAGCACAGCACATACTAAGCTACCCGGCCCTAGGCGTACTTTGTCAACATAGCAGATCGTTTTGAAGATGAGGCCTCGCCGGATGCGCACTTTGCACACGCCGCAGATCGCTTTCAAGATACGGCCATGTGATACGGCGCCTGCGCGGCCACGCCATATTGGCTACGTGCCGGTTGCTTGTGCAACGCACCGGTCACTTGTTGCAACATACAAGCTGGCTGCAACTGCTAAATTTACGTGACCGCCACATTAAAACGCAACGTAAAATGGAGGAAAATTAGATTGGCGACGTATCAAGGGGAACTTAATACAGTGGAATCTCGATGATACGATCACGGCGAATACGAATTTCCGGATGATTAGAATTTTTCTGTGGTCCCGGCCGAGCCCCATTACTTTGCAACGTGCTAGAGAACGGTTGTTAGGAATAGATTTTCGACCCGCGTCGGTTGATACGAATAAACGCCGCTCCACTAACGGCCGCAAAAGAGAACAGCGCGCAATCACGTGCTTTCTCCCTTTCTCTTTTGGTGTGGAGGCGGCGCCGGACAGCACAGACGCCGCGGCTGGGCGCGAAGACTTCGAAGCGGTGGCACTTTTTGTTGCTTTTTTGCTTTTCCTCCTTTTCCGCATGCCATCGGACAGAGTGGCCGTTGTGCTTCGGGTCACATTCTTTGTGTTTGCGCCATTTTGCCTAGTCGCAGCAAGCTATGTCTACCGAGATACGATTTTGGCTGATTTGCACGGCCGTACGCCGAGGCACGAGAGCCTCCCTTGGTGCGTCTTCCATCGACTGCGTTATCGGTGCTGATGGCACGGGGCGATTATCGGTTTCGCTGCTGGAGTCACACGGTGCAAGATAGCATGGCCCGTAATCCACGGTAGTGCGGCACATTCAGTCGGGTGCTCCTCCACTTCTCCCACTAATCGCCGTATTTTTCTTGCCGTAGGAGGTTTGCGCTTCCGTATTCCGAAGGCGTGCTTCGTCCAAAATTTCTGCTCCAATGAGCAACAATCCATCACTAACCTGGGAGCTCTCAGCAATCTGAATTCTGCGTGTCAAGTGAAGACGCCTGCGTGGTTTACGAAGCAGACAACTGCGGTTGCCATCTTGCCCCTGCCACAGCAGCAACCAATGGAGAGACACCTTTCAGCACGGGAGCCAATCGGAGGCCCGCTTTCATCGGAGGGCCCGTGTGACTTCTTGTCGCAGAAACCGCGTTTTTTGTGTGTTTGTGGATTCGTTACAAGATGGCGACGATGGTTGGATTGAGAAGCGACGGCGAAACTTTGAGCTTTCCAACAATAGCAAGATGGCGGCGCTCGGTGGCGGGAAATATGAGATAAGTCTCTGTGAACTGCGGTGATTTTGCAAGATTTAAAGCTGTTTTCACGCCCTGCGCACTGACGAATTAATCTTTTTGGCCACTTTTAGTGCGTTTTCAGCCAAAACATTTTGATACAGCGTAGATTAGGCATTGCAGATACCGAAATGCGTGGTTTTCAAAAATCTATTTTTCTCGTGATTTTCGCGATCTGATCCCTGTGTCACCCCTTAATTTAGCTAGTTTTAATTCTGTTTCGACGATAGGAATTTCGGCTAACACGAATATTTTTTTGTGGCCCCATGCGATTTGTAGCATCGAGATTCCACTGTACATGGAAGTCAATGTAGGATTTAGGTCGGCACTGTGAAAATGCAATGTAGCAGCCGGGGAAATGCAGCAGTGAGGAACGTATCAACGGGGTTCTACTATTAGGAATTTTTTCTGCTAAAACTAAATTAATTTTTTCTTGATTTTGTGTAGGTTTTGAAGATACGAATATTTCATGCGACCCCGCGAGATTCGTATAACCGAGACTCTACTGTATATGACACGGGTTTCGATTCTCCCCAGCACCGGAGAAATTTCGACTTTTTTGTCGTTTGAGAGAGGCACATGTCGAGTGCACATACTAGTGACCCAAGCTGGTTGCTTTCATACCCTCAGCACATGCTCTACCGATGGTCTGCCCAAGATGGCAGGAAAACGGTTAGATACATAACTGACAGACGGGCAGACAGCGCGTGAAGCACCCCATTAAAATGCTGATCCGCAGAGGTTTGAATGACTGCATCATCCAAGCTGGCGCTAGTCACGGCCACTGCATACCTGCCACTGGTGCGCAAGCCGCTGATGGTGATGGTGGAGCGCTCTTCCAGCCGGTACATGGCCTTGCTGACAGACTCGACGAGGCCCGTGACCACGCCGGCCTCGGTGGCTGCAGACTCCAGGGTGCGCAGAAGCTCCTGCAGGGCATCCCGGGCATTGTCTGCCGCCTCGTCCACGTCACCGTGCACGTGCACCGCCTGCACACCAGAAGGTTTGTGGGAAAAGTGTTGGTCTAGCAAATCTTATCACTGCACATGCTTTGTGTTCTTGTTCAATATATATTGCAGCTGAACTTCTAGAATGCAGCATGCCATGCTGTTTATTCATTAGGTTTTAAGGCACAGTAAGGTATTATAAGGAACACCTCTTGCCTTGCCTAACAAAGTAGAAAAACTATAAGCACGGTTGTTCATACTGTCATCATTGATGACTACATTTTCCCCATGAGCAGTTTTCTGAATAACACAACCAAAAAAAAAAAAAAAACTATGGCAGGTATCTCATTATCTGAGCAAATAAAGAAACTAACAAATGAGTTTTGCATAAGGACTGAGTGGTTAGTGGGGAATTCATTGGCAATCACAGTGCAATGTTCTCACGAGAAAAGAGGAACACATGTAGCCTAAACACTGAATGGATCTCTTGAACATAAAATGAAGAAAATAAATGCAGAAATGAAGAGAGAACAGGAAGCACAACCATCTACTTTCACAACAAGATTTAACTATTAGAAACATTGTGTAGACTTTCCATCAGGTAAGTGACTTGTATCAAGCAGTGATCTGTTGCTTCAAGCAAAAAACAGGGGGAGTCTGAATTCTAGATAGCGGCTGACAACAAATATTGTTGTTTCGTTTTCTTTCTTAACCAGTTTAATTTGTTGCTTCAGGTTACAGTAGAACTACAATGGTAAGTACAAGAGTGACACAGATTTCGCAGTTTTATGTGTTATTCAAGTTCTGTTTTTGTGCAATGGTATATACTCATTGTAATATACGTGGCATGAAAAAGCAAGCACACAAAATATGACCACAGGAAAAACTAGAAGGATAACACAAATACTGACTGTCAACTGTCTTTCTGTACCATGAATCTCTACACACATGCTAAACTTTTTGTTGTATCACAGTTCTAAAAAAAAAAAAAAAAATGAGAGACATTTAACTTGTGCATTGAGATTCATGAGGAATTTGTGAATATCTTCGAAAATATCTGCACAGATTCCACAGCTACCACACCTCATCTCAAGAAAAGCAGAAAAATACGGGTGATGAATGCCAGGCAAGGGCGCAATTTCACCTATGCAAATAAGTATTCAAGCTGTTAGAATGGGAAAGATTAGGTGTGAGCATCAACAGGGAACATTTCAGCAACCTGTGGCTCGCTGATGTCTTGCTATGCAATGGTGGAGATAACTCACAACAAATTATTAAGGTCCTTAGCCGACGAAACCTAAGAGCAGGTTTAAAGGGATACGGACACGAAATTTGAAAAGTTTAGGAAAATGCTGAAAATGAATCCTCCGTGTGTGATTATATCGAAAAGAAGTAGTCACTTAGCTCATTTTTGAGCCGATGGCTTTATTTTTGGCGTTTTTGTGAGCGCGCGCCTCGCCGCCCGACCCATGGGAGTTGGAAGGCGTGACGTCACGACTCACTCGTCGGATAGCCAGCCGGCCGGCTGCGGTCATTCGAAGCGCGTCGCCGCCGCCATCGCGAGCATGGATTCGAGTTCTGGTGCCTCTACCAGCGATGAGAACATGTCTGAAGACGAGGACCATTCCAACTTGGCAATAAATATTACCGCTTACGGTTATGAGCCTTCTGCGTCAAGCGACGAAGAAGAGCAGGTGGCCATGAAAGTGCCAGTCAGGTTTTCGCGAACTGTAGTGCGAAGATTTCGCTTTGCACCAGACACTTGTGCAAGAATTGTTTGTCATTTCCTCTGTAAAATTGAGTATTCAAGAGCGCACGCAGGCGAGGTAGCTGCGGGGTACTTCAGCACTGCGTGCCACAGCGGCCGCATTTCGATGGGGGCGAAATGTGAAAACACCCGTGTACTTAGATTTAGGTGCACGTTAAAGAACCCCAGGTGGTCCAAATTTCCGGAAGTCCCCCACTACGGCAGTGCCTCATAATCAGATCGTGGTTTTGGCACGTAAAACCCCATAATTTATTTTTTTTCAGCACTGCGTGGATGACTGAATAGTAGTTTATGCTAACAGATGGCAGCACCTGTCTGTCGTTCTGCCCAGTTTTTTTCTGTGGAGAAGCAGAGCTGTGTGTGTGTCGGATCTCGTGAGTCGCGCTCGCTAGCCTTGTATTGTTTTACTATGCTTTGCCAACATTTTCAAAGACATTACTGCCTTCGTGCCCAGCCTCGGGCATCTTGCCCCAGCCTCGCCCTCACACTGCTCAAGAAGGCTGCAAGTGAACGAAAACAGTACCGACATCTTTTCGCCTCCTCTTTTCCAACGTGCCGCTGATCATTTATGCCTTGCGTTTTCGTGAGAAGATCGATGGCACAGCATCAGGCAAGCATTGCCTTTTGAGCGGCATGACAGGGCTTTTCAGCACAGCCGGGCTGGCCACATAATCATCGTCGACGAAGTGGTCCGCGCAAATGAAGTCATTTTTAGAGGTCTCCAGGCTGTGCGTGATTACTAACAGGCATGTATCCAAAGTTTACGCACCTTCTCGTCTCTGGGAAACGTGTGCGACGGCGTGTCATGACCGACGACTGCTGGTATAACAGCAATGTCTGGGCATTTCCTTCCGCCACAACGAACGCGTCAATACCGAGCGACGACCGTGGGAAGGCACATGTAAGACGCACCACCTGCGTCGAGCGCCGACGGGGATGTTTCGGACAGACCACGTGCGAAGATCGCCGAAAGGGGTTAAACAAACGCTGCAAGGGACCGACACCCCCGGAAACACTGCGACGGCTGTGGCCGACCCTGGCCGCGCGCGCGCCGGTGGGGGTCATGACGTGAAATTTAAGCTTCTGCCGGCGGCCGCTTGAAGGCAAGGTGCAACAGAAAATCGAAAAAAAAAAAAGATGTTTCTCGTTTTTTTTTTCGAAGCAGCTTGTTGTATTCGTCATTTTCAACAGTTCAACTTTTGTTCCGACTGCAAAAAACCTGCCGCCAACTTTTGTGTCCGTATCCCTTTAAGATTAACACTTTCCTGTTCGTGCCTATATTCCCATCGAAAGCCCGCTTTCGATGTTTGCAAATTTGTATTTTGCTGCTTTCGGAGCACTCTCTGACAGCTAGCGCCATTTATTGGGTTATTTAGGAACTATTTAGTCAATTTTGGTTTTAGCTTTTTTTCTTTTTCTGCAACATGCGGATCTTTATAGCACCTTTAGTCTAGTGGCACGGTCAGCACAATGAGCGCTCCAAGATGGTGTCGACGTCGTGCACCGCTCATGAACAGAAACGTCGCACTTCTACTGATTCCAATGCATCTGCACATGAGTTTTTGGACTTTGGAAGCATCACTGACGTGCAAGACAACGTCAGGTTGTCAGATTTCAGAATGAAGTTTCACTTTTATCGCCGAACCACTTCAAAGCTGCCGTGCGCTGATATAAAGATAACCTGCATGTTCTAAAGGTCGCAGTTCTTATCTGCAGGGTGTTCAATCCTTCGGTTGGGATCATTTGCCAGTGGCCGCACAGGGAGTCGAGTTCCGCGTGAACAGACAACCGGGAGTTGACCTCGGCATAGTGCTAGGGCTGTCACTAGGGCTAACATTTTATTTTAAATCTAAAAAATTTTTTACATAGAAAGATTATATTTGCAGGAATATTGTACAGGTCTTATGCATTAAAAACTGATATTCCGAAAAATTTTTAAAGACTTTCTGTATGAAGCAACAATGACGCTTTTATATAACTTTTCATTTCTTTCCACAAAATCCTTGTTTAGATATCTTTTTTTTTTCAAGTTCTTTTTAATAAACATGTTGTTGGGACTACTACCGTCAAAAAGAAAATTTCTTCCTCTTCAATTTGATACAATAAACTTTAGTATCAAGCATGCTCTGTGATAGGAAAAGAAGTATTCACTAGACTACCCAAAAACTGCTGCTTTTCCCAAAGGCAGGAAAGTGTTAATATGCAGAAGACTAAAGTAATGCTCATTAGCCTCCCAATAGAACAAGAATTTGTGATTACCAGTCATCCCCTAGAATCGGGGCAAGAGCGCATTTATCTATACCAATTAGTCACAGAAGACTCTGATCATGAGAAAGAAATTTACAGAAGAATAAAAATATGTTGGAGAGTACTCTCAAGTCATGATCAGTGCATATGTGCTAACTCCCGATTTGTCCAGGAGACTCTCGAAATTCTGACGTCTCATTGTACGGACAATGCCATAAATCTCCAGAAAAACTGCCCCCAAGCCCACCACAAAAAAAAAAAAAAAAAAAAAGCACCTTGTGTCATGTAGCACAGCCACATTGTAATGTCATGCAATGCCAGATAGTTGACGTAAGATTCAAATCTAAGGCGTTAGTGTGTAAGCAGTGTAGGCCTAACTCAGTTCACTTCAGATCAAGACGTGTCGAGGAGTGTGTGTGTGGCAAAGGTCTAACATGTGTTGCATAATGGCAGGTTCCTTTAAGTTAGCTTTGCCACTATACAGTTGTGTTAGGCGATGATGCATATTAAGAGTAGAAAGGGGCCACTGTCACGACACATAGTACATGCTCCTTAATTACACACGCGTGTACATGCCATTTATGGCCACAGTATGGGCACTGAGACATCTGATAACGGTACTTTCAGCCATTCAGAGCTGTTTCTGACATTGTGTGGCCAACAAAAAAAGGAGGAAATGTGTTCTTTTTTATCTTCCCCCTTTAAGGTGGCATTCACACCAGCAATTGACAAAAGTCCCATGGCACACAATGACTGGCAATCAAGGAGTAACTCATGGAGACTGCTGTTAACACCGGCAAGCACAACCTACCCGTTGAAACTAAAATGTATCATTACTGGAGCTATTCCCGTCTGCTTGCACCGCCATTGCCACATAAAATAAGTGCCAGCACATACCATCCCACTCCTGCATTGCCGATTGGTTTGGCAGCTTTGCAACATCAGCTACGGAGTTGAAAAATTCAGCAGCAAGCAATGTACACGAAAGGGTCTCTTTTCAACCCAAGTGGCTATCGCTGCGCCCAACTTAGTCGTGCAACTCCTGCAACTTGCCAGTATAATTGCTGCATTAATGTTTAATGATTTCTTTGGTTTGCAAAAGCTCTTTCTGTTTGGAAAGTCCTGCCAGACTAACCAGTTTACTATGATGCATTGCTGCTCCTGCATCAGCAGTGCTTCTCCATGAAAATGCCTGTGGCACAGCCCATGCCAGCGCCCAACTGACCTTCGGGTTGCCAGCAGCCTGCTTGGATGCGTAGACCAGTTGCAGCATGCCCTCTGCCACAGTCTTGGTCTGGTCAAGCAGAGCCATCTGGCGCTTGGAGTGCAGAGTGTGAGAAGCCCCGGCTATGACATTCTGCACCAGCGGGCTCAGGTAGCCAACTGCCTGGTTCACCTGTGGGCAGAGCATCGCTACGGTTTGAGGGCTGTGCAATGTTGATAACCACAGCGCTACACAGATTGGTCGTAGATAGAAAACACTGGGCCTCATACGTAGCTTCTTCCTATGCCCTGTCTGTCTGATTAACAATGTTGCATCTGCTTAACTGCACTGCAAAAGACATTCATTATTATTATTATTATTCATTACAGGCACTGTGCATGAACTCTGCGCAGCACTTACAAAAAAGAACAAAGGAAAGCAAGAAAGCAATGACTGAGCACCGCACTGACCGTGTGTCCCAGCTTCTCAGGTTCTCCCTTCGCAGCGTACCGAAGTGGCTCGATGACGTCCAAGATCTCTGAGGCACTTGACTCCATTTGCTGCTGATAAGTCTGCGTCCAAAGAAAAGGCAACATCAGCTTAAGGTAAACAGCATTTCAGAATGTTGTTCATCAGTTAATGAGCATATGCATTTACTAGGAACGTTCATGTAGTGCAACATTTTAACTGAATTGAATATTACGAAGGTTCGAGGAAAAAAAAAAAAAAAAAACTTTGCTATGCATGTCAAAATCGGCCATTAAGCATTCCCTTTGCTTTAAAAACTCTAAAAAGAGTAAGAAAAGTACGAAGGTGGCTGAATGAAAAACAAAACAAAATCATGATGCAGGAAGTGCGAGACACTTTTTACAAGTGAAGACAGAAGAGAGTGGGGTTCTTGCAAGCGGAGAACAAGTGTTCACCACAACATGTTCAATCGTGAAAGCAACGAGGAAAGCTGCAGAGCATGGCACAGTCTCTAGGAGGTAACTGGGTTCTGAGCGCGTGCATTCATTCTCAAGAAAGGCTGCATGCTGTCACATCTCAATGGAATGGTTTAATAAAGGTTTTAAAGATACTGCCGGACAGCCCAAGAAAGTGAGAAATGCAATTCTCGCAACAATTATATGACCTTACTTCTGTTTCCAACTTTGAAACACACTCCTCACTTTGGTCCGCAAAGTACAAAAACCGAGTGACAACAAAGTAAAATAATTAAAAACGCAACTAAGGGATCTGCTTCAACACAGTGAATGTGGCATAGGCACTTTCCTTAATGCAAGTGAACATTGTGGTTCTAGTTGCTTCAAAGAGCCGTGATATCAAGGCTGCAAAGTTACAAAGAAGAAAAATAACGTTTTGAGAAACAAGAAAAAACTAAAGGATGGTTATTTTGAAATACTGTATTGGCATGAATCTAACGTGTGTTATTTAAAATGTATGGTCTCAGAACGCAACTTGCATTATATCCAGGTTTGTGACACAAGTTATCATCATGCAGTCTATATTTATGTCCACTGCAGGACGAAGGCCTCTCCCTGCGATCTCCAATTACCCCCGTCTTGTGCTAGCCATTCCAACTAGCACCTGTAAATTTCCTAACTTCATCACCCCACCTAGTTTTCTGCCGTCATCGAGTGCGCTTCCCTTCTCTTGGTATCCATTCTGTAACTCTAATGGTCCACCGGTTATCCATCCTACGCATTACGTGGCCTGCCCAGCTACATTTTTTCCACTTAGTGTCAACTAGAATATCAGCTATCCCCGTTTGCTCTCTGATCTACACTGTTCTCTTCGTGTCTCTTAACGTTAGGCCTAACATATTTCATTCCATCGGTTTTTGTGTGGTCCTTAACTTGTTCTCGAGCTTTATTAACCTCCAAGTTTCTGCCCCATATGTTAGCACCAGTAGAATGCAATGATTGTACACTTTTCAACAACAGCTGGAGCGCGTGCCTCCCTAATATCTAGTTTGCTCGCAGCGCCCTCAGCCTACGTTTTGTTGTTTCGTGCCGCTCGGTCCCCTCAACCGTATTCTAGTACACTAAACACAGCCGCCCTGGTCGTTCCGACAGTAGTGACAACAGCCGGGAGTGGCAGTGCGCGCGCCGGCCACTTAATTGCCGGAAGCACCGAAAGGCCAGTGCTATAAGCGCGGAAATTACGAGAAACTGTGCGGGAGGTGCCGTCGTGCGGAATGTGAACAGCTGCACTATTTTTCAGAGAACGAATTCACTCGCTATTCGCAGCCACTGCCGGAGCACACATGCCGAAGCCGTTCTGGCGCAGCGTGGCGCAATTTCGGTGAATTTTCTGTGTTTGGCGCAGTTTGCCGCAGTTTGGCACAGGAATTTGCGTTTGTATCAAAATGACGCAATTGCCACAGCAGTCCCACCCCTGTAAGAAAGTAACAGGCATGAAGCCTCTTATAATAACCAGTTATGAGAGAAATGTACTAGCGAGGCTTCTGTGACATTCATGACCATAACGGCACTGCTTAAATGGAACATGTGTGCACAAGATAGGAGTGATAAGCAATGATTCTTATCTCTCTGTTTTGCCAGACATTGTCGTTGAACTGCTATTCCCAGTTCTCCTTACTTTTGTTCCTCCTGCAGCTCCTAGTCTCGTATGTAAGTGTGGCTCTTTGACAAAAAACTTGGCTGCAAGTACATTGTGCCATTTGCTTGCCTTTCAGTCATTCCGACATCTACTTGTTTACATGCCTGAATTGCAGTGCTGTCAAGTATGCTTTCAACAAATGACTGCCGCATGTCCACTGCAAGAACTGGCAGGGGAAAAAAAAAGGAAAAGCTTTCAGTTAGTTCGTGCTGATGACAAGATGTGGATGAGGCTGCCTGGCTCATGCTGGATGCCATTGCCAGTTGCATTTTTATCCAACCTTCTACCCTACTAGGCACAGCCTAAGTATTCAGACCAGAGCAGGTGATGCGCCCAAAGAATTTTCCAGGGGCTAGATTGCGCAGGCATCTCACTTTCAAAACGTATGCTTGCCCTCTTATGATTTATTTTTATTTATTTATTTATTTATTTATTTAGGATTACTGCAGGCCTTAGAAGGCCCAGGAAGGAGAGGAAAGGTACAGTGGAATCTCGATGATACGATCACGGCTAATATGAATTTCCGGATGATACGAATTTTTATGTGGTCTCGGCTGAGCGCCATTACTTTGCAACGTGCTAAAGAACGGTTGTTACGAATCGATTTTCGACCCGCGTCGGTTGATACGAATAAACGCCGCCCCTCCGACAGCCGCAAAGAGAACAGGGCCGCGATTTTGTAGCGATGCCTTATGGCTTGTTCTATACTAGTCTTATCATCCACCGCTCATGGCCCCGGCTGATCCCGTTGATAGCGTGAGCGGACCGTCGCTCTGACCACTGACAAAGCGCGATAAGCGTGAAAAGGCATTATTGCTGGAAAGGCATCGCTACAAAATACCGGCCCAGCGTGCATTCACGCGCTTTCTCCCTTTTTCTTTTAGTGCGGAGGCGCGAACGCAGTGCCGGACAGCGCGGAGGCCGCGATGCGGTGGCGCTTTTGTTGCTTTTGTGCTTTTCCGTTTTTTTTTTGTGCAGTGAGCGAAGGTTTGTGCGGTCTATCGCTTCAACGAAAACTGAGCGGCGTAAGCACAACGCCTACAAAGGTCAGAGCCGTGTGGAGATCGCTTTCAAGATACGGTGCGCGCGACAACACCGACAGCCGGCACAGGCGCGAACTCATTTGTTGGCAGAGTAGAAGCCCCCCCCCTCCTCCCTCCCTTCCTCCCGCGCTGCCTTCCCGCTTTGCTCCTTTCGCGTGGGAGATTGTGTCGCCAGTTTACCCTTGCGCCCGGTTGCAAGATAAGCATTTGGTTCCACAGCACAGCGTCGCCCCCCCTCCCTCCCTCCCCTACCCCAATGGCCTCTCGCGCGACGGAAGTGGCGTTTGATCTCCGCTGTGCGTTCGCTTTCCTTGAAGGCGCGCGTCCTCTGCGCACTTTCACTAAAACATACGGCGCTCGCTCAGCGACGATTTTATCGCCCTTGGACTCGAGCTACACATCTCTTCCGCATCGCCCTTGTTGATCTCTCCCATCGGTGGGCGCACCTCATTGAGAAGCGCGCTCGCTACAGCCTTTGTCGGCGAGATTTTCCCGCGGAAGCCACATTATAATCCGTATTTCGTCTCATGCGGCTGCACTGTAAGCGGTATGCGTATGCATGGAGTTCTATGGGAGGGTAAACGGGACTCGGAAAAGGCCACGTTGTGGCCAGTTCTGCACTATAAACGGTTACGTTATAAGTGATCTATACTGTAAACGCTTTTTACATACGTGTATCTGAGTGAGTTCACCTCTGACTCTTTAATTTAGCTAGTTTTAATTGTGTTTCGATGATACGAATTTCGGCTAATACGAATATTTTTTGTGACCCCGTGAGATTCGTATCATCGAGGTTCCACTGTAATAAAAAAAAAAAAAATACAAGAGATTTACGAAAACGTAGAAAAGCTCCGGAAAAAATGTAATAGAAAGTGGGAATGCGTGATGAATAAGCACCTAAATAATGCATAAAGGGCGATAAATACAAATTGAAACACTGTTTCATAAGCACAATTTCGAAGCATTGGAAAATGTAATAGAGAAAAAAATAGGAGTGTATAATTCAAAATTAGTACAACGCGTAAATCAATAAATAATGCATGATACAAATTGATACACTATTTCGTAACAACAAGCACTAAATTTAGATAGTAATAGATGCTATTGAGTCAGTGCTGACAAGTTTGCTATAAGGTTGGCTGTCCCATTCTGTTACTGTGCGAGGGAAAAAGGAATACATAAAGACATTGGTTCTACCATTATAAGGCGTTAATGAGGCAGCGTGGCAATGTCTTGTTCAGTGCTGCGCTTTCGTCAGCTGTCGTCAGTGTGGCGATGCAGGAGCGTCTATTGAGCACCACCTACTCGGTGATGTAAGAGGCTACACAATGTTCGGAAAGTGAAATGCTTATGCATAGACACCACTTCGTGAGATTCAAAATGGTCTTCCAAAGGAAGGGCTCACCTTGAGGAGGCTGCTGTCGGCCTGGTGTGTGGTGTCCTGGCTGAGGATGCTGAGCGACGCACGGTCCAGTTCCCGGATGGCGGCATTCAACTTGTCAATGGCCTCGTCGCACTCCTTCTGACCGGGGGCCTCATTCCTGGTGGAAGAGGGGCACTTTCATGTGCAACCATGCGTACAATTCCTCACAACCATCCAGAGGGAAAAGTGGTGCTGTTCTAACACAAGAACGTCAAGAAGTGGATTGGCAAACGTAGGCACCTAACACAATCAGCTGGAGCTAGCCGATGACACCACAGTGATAGCACTCAACGGAGCTAGAGACGGGGATGAAACGCGCAACAACATCGACGCCAATCACCAATTGACCTTCATTCGAAGATGCACATCCTGCTTGCCTGGTGAACGTAATTGCCACGACACAAAAGAGCAAGAGAAATTGAAGACTGGCACATGTGTCAACTCAAACCGTTAGTAGTTGGTACAAAACCACGGTTAAATTGAAAGTAAGCAGTACCAGCGGTTCGGTAAAGTAGGAAGAAAGATGACAAGGTGAGCCACTTACCGTGCATCAGCTTTAATTGTATGTTTCCATTTTTTTCGTTTTCGTTTACTTGTTACTTGCATTGATGCAAGAAATTATAAATTCAAAAAAAAAACAAAAAAAAAACACCGCTCAAGCACTCCGTACAGATGGTTAACCAGCGAAGCTGAAACGTGCGGCCCCGGTGTTTAGCAGTGGGTTAATCCCGACGCTGTATTGAAGCGTTTCTCAATTATTGGTTACATGTTTGTGTTTCTAGTGGAACGCAAGCGCCAATGGCGGGTGGATGCTGCTAACCACGAGGCCGAGCTAACTCGAGATATCGAACGCATGTGATAACGGCAAGCCGAGGAGGAAGCGTTGCAGACAGAGCAGCGTCAACGTGGCAATGGTGGGAATGCGTTTGCCGGGGCCAACGCCCGCTTTCAAAGGGAGTTTCTCGAGCGGTACTTTGGCTTCGGCTGCGACAAAACGTCCACGTTGAAATCGCGAAGTGGAACACAAGCGCCAATGGTGGGCGGCCGCTGGTAACCACGACGTCGAGCTAACTCGAGATACAGAACGCATGCGACAACAGTGAACCGAGGAGCCAGCGTTGCGAGCAGAGCAGGTACGACGCAGAGAACGACGTCACTAACGGCGCAGACAATGGCACGCGCGCTTGGGTGTGACGTAAGAATGACGTAACTGACGGCGCAGCCAATGGAGACGTTTATTGGAACATGGGACGAACGGTTTTTTGTTTCGCCTAGCCATATACAGTTTTCGCTGTAATATGCATTACGGGTGAACAAATATATTTATGATTTACATTTACTTGGGCTGCCATGACCAAGCCATGGTGGAGACAAGCCAAACCATCCGTATCTCATAATATCACAGCACCCTTCAAAGGAAACAGACAGTGGTACCAATTCCCTCTAGCAGTTCATCCAATGGGGAAACTGAAACACATATGACTCAAATGGACATGGTATGAAATTGAATGTGAGTGCATAACAAACCCTTCATTACGTAATCCCAGCCACATTCCCAAATCTGTCCATCTGTCTGGCCTTGAAGTTGTGCCAGTAAAATGGCCCTCTAATGTCAACAATGGACAGCCGTACCACATGAGTGGCATGAGATGAGCACATCTTGATGGTGAGGTGATTGTACTTCTTCACAGGTACTTTATGAGCTGTAACATGGCAAGCCATGGTACATTTTAAATGGTGCGTGAGTGCTAGTCATAAGTTTATAATGCACCATTATGCTGAAATGCCTATTGCATTCTCATGAGAGATGAATTCTACAACATTTTCAGCAGCCTTCTAATAGTTCTTGAAAAGCAAGTATTAGTACTCAGCTTTAAAAAAGAACTAATATTAACTCTGAAGGCTTCACTGTGCTTGTGGGAATAGTAAAGTTTTCGAACTTCTATACCAAGAACTAAGGGAATAGAAACTGGAGCAAACAACAAGAAATAAGTGATGTAACTAGAGCATTACTACCAGTATTAACAAATTTTATATAAAATTATGAATAGAAATGAACCATCTACATATCGACACGTGTACTTGTTTATCTTTCTCTGGTGACCGCGTTTCACCGCCTAACAAATGTTATCGCTCAGCGCAGGATGCGCCAGCATGTATCGGAAGTTTCTCTAATGTTATCGATGGTTCTATCCTGTGTTCACCGCTATTGTTGTGCTTTTGAGTGTAGCCTGTTTTTCTGGGCAGCGGAATGCCCAATAAAGAGTTAGTTTTGTGAATCACAGTTTACTACTGTGTATAGAGTTAATATAACCAACTCTAGAGGAAAAGCTCCCCATAGTGCCCATGTATTGAAATTGGGAAACGCAGGGGTGCTGCCTTATTGCTACCCTATGCAGGTAGCAAAAAGGCACATTATCAGTCGACGCATTATCGTCGACTGTCATCCTGAGATGGGTTCTGCTGCAATATTTTTGTCAATGAAATTAGTTTTTTCCGACTGCCTGATAATCTCAAAACAATCTCAAAGAAAAATTGGTCAGCGACTACTTACTTGCATAAAAGATTGATTTTCGATATAATAAAATTTCTATATGAGTGCCGATCTTACCGACTTAATTATAGTATTGGAGTTCAACTATAGCAGCGTGCTCATTTATTGCAGACTGACGCAGAGTAAATGCAGTTAATTGAATTCTGTTGCCAAGTGTCATGCTTTTACATGCGAAGAGCGTGTGCTAGAGTTTCTGAAAGTGCAAAAATCTGTGTCACTATACTGCATTATAGGAAACGAATGACTCCAGGCTTTCCCCGAGTGCAGTTTCTGATCACAAGTGTGCTGTACTCGTGCAGAAGGGACCCTCACTTGATGGACGAAACGAGCCTCTTGATGCCATCCGAGACCTCCTTGCTATGGGCGCCCAGGCTTTGCCAGGCTGGTGGGTCCTTTGGGTTCAACACCAGGGATTTGGCCGACCGTATCATGCTGCACGAGCCATCAATGATGGCCCGCCCAGCTGCCGTGATAGGTTCCTGGGCCGCCCTGGCCTGCGCACATCACACCAGGCAGGCATTCACTTAGGCACACGTGCAGAGTGAATGTGCATACAATGTCATCTTAAAGGTCAACTGCAACAAAATTTTGAACCACGTAAAAAGCCTTATTTAAGAAATTTCACATTTAAAGTACAAGCGGAAGTGCCAAGAAACACTCGCAAAAATATTTGATACTGAAATTGAAAAAAAAAAAAAAAGATGTTGCCGTAAGCACTGGCTGGATGTGATGCATGAGCTAGAATGTGCAGCGCTTCAGCATGACCTCTGAGATAAGGCCGTGCTGGGACATGCATCATTAACGGCAACCACCAAGTGCACACAATGTGTGCATAGGTGCTGCTTAAAAGCTGCTAACAAAAAAAGTCATACTGTGGCTTGGCCAAGATTGCTTCAGTGGTATAGACCTTTTCATTGGGCGAGAAGGAAAGGGCGGGCGACGAGCCTTTCCTCCACTCTGGCTTGTGCGAGCCGGCGCGGCGCGGCCTTGGTGTTTTAGCTAGTTCTGAGTGCAATTTACGGAATGTCAGTTCTTATGAGGTCGTCAAACAACCACTGTGTAGCCTTTAGGGGCAGCAGTAGCTACAGTATCTGGAAATGTCTCTTGGATGTGCAAAAATGCTACGCGCATCATCAGCCGCAGTGTGTGTATGTGTTGTGAACTATGTTGGATGTATCGGTTTTCACTCGATGAAGACTTGTAAAACATTTGCATCAGCCACCAGCAATGTTCTCATGCATTTTAAGTCTAGTAGAATTCAAATCACTATGTCTACGTTAGCCTTCTGCACGAGGCCGAAGGCTTTGCTCAACACAGCGAGCACTGCGATTGGCAAACCAACATGATATACACAAGCTTCGTGCTTCAATCGGCATTGCCTTTTTGCCCTGTAAGGCACAATATACAAAGGGGATCGCATAAAGAGAATCCAACAGCTATTTGTAAGGACACAATTTCTGTAAGATGGGTGAATGCGTCGTAGATGACTGAACTTACGAGACTGAAAAAAAAAAAAAAAGAGTTCATATGTCCTCCTTTTGCGGCAAAATAAAACAGAACACAGGATAATGACGCAATAAGACTTCGCATGGTCATGCCGCATGCTTGGACCACTTGGACCATGCGCTATATAGAACAAACAGATCTATAACACAGCATTTAGTACTGCCTCGGACGCTCGCGCAGTCAGCAGCTGGTCGTTCGACTACTCGAAAAATGTGAGTCACACTGTACGGTAAGCGGTTATTATTAACCAAACTATTTTATTTGTGGGCAGAAACCTTGCCCAACAAACAAGGCAATCGCCCAATGTATCTACAGATAACTTGAACGCTTGTCAAAGTAAACAGCAAAACTTATTCGCCAGCAGAACAGTACCCACGTTGTTAGGATCGTCAAATGTTTCGTAACTACTCGTTGCAGCTAAACCAGAGCTTAGAATTACAGTGCTGAGAATGCTGCAGTAAGGTAACATTTGCAAAACTAATTTTCAGAAATACCTAACAGATATTCGAGGCCGATTGTAAGCTCAAACAAATGCGCACACCTTGTGCTGGGTGTCTCCGTCTGCCCTAACGCCAGCAGAAACTCCAGCCGCTTAATTACTTTAGACTTAAATTCCTTCACTATGCATCACCGGACTGTTCCCCACATAGAAGACGCCATTGCATGCTGAATAGACCGCGGGAGAGTGAATAAATCCACCAGAAACTGCCGCTGAGCCTATACCACAGCATACAAGACGGGCGTTTGTCCAAGTCAGCATGCCAACTGCCTACGCAATGGCCGCGCCCATGAAAAAACGGTCTATATGCTACTAATTTATAACTATTTTAGATAAAATGAAAGTTCGTTGCACTTTTCATGTAGTTTCTGCCTCACTGCGAGCCTTGCATGGGTACCATTCAAGTTTTCACAACATTTCAGTCTTTAGTCCACGTTGTTAAATAAAACACTTGACATGCATGGCTTGTCATCACTCTCAGCTGCTGACATCCAGTCCCCACCTCTACTCGCTTCTCTGATGGTGAAGTGTGCATATGATGGTGGTTTCTAACTTTTCCCAATTCCAGCACAACAGGCATGCAAATATGTCAACTGTTTTACTGAACAATGCAAGACATCACAGTCACAACAGTTTCGAGTATGTGGATCATAACTGCAATGTTTGCTATGAACAATGCACAAAAAGTAGGGGTGTGCAAATACTCGAATATCGCCGAACCAAATCAAATACAGAACATTCAAATAATTCTATTTCTACCATTCGATTTTTCGAATATTTGATATACAGTGGAACCTCGTTGATATGATTCTGCGTAATACGTTTTTCGGGATGATACGTTTATTTTATTTTCCCGATATATGATTTAGTTGGAGAATACTGGTGCATGATACGATTTTCAGATGATACACTTTATTTTTCGGTTCCCATGAAGATCGTATCAACGAAATTCCACTGCATTCAGCATAGAGACTTACGCATCACGTGAACTTGCCGAGACCCTCCCGATTCCAGATTCTTTAAAAGGTGGCAAATCACGCCGAACCTGAAATGGTGTGGACGGTGCCTGCTCTTTACTGTTGGCACTGGCTACACGTGAAGCGCTGATTGAGTCATGTGATGCACGGTCCTTTCCTCTGTCGTGCAGATTGGCCTTATGATTATTTATGGGGTTGTAGGTACCAAAACGACGATCTGATCATGAGGCACACCGTATTGGGGACTCCAGAATAATTTGGATCACCTGGGGTCCTAAATCTAAGTACACGGGTGTTTTCGCATTTCGCCCCCATCGAAATGCGGCCGCCGTGGCCAGGATTCGATACCGCGAACTCGTGCTTAGCAGTCCAACACCATAGCCACTAAGCAACCGTGGAGGGTTACGATAACCCAGCTGCCGTAAAATTGGTTTAGCCCTTATGCATTTTAAAAACTGAAAAAAAAAAAAGACTTTCTGTGCAATAAATGAAGGATTTCCGCAAAACACAGGTCCACTATTAAACTAAGAACCTCATTGGTAATCAGTACAACAGAACGTCACTAAGTCATCAGTTTGAGAAGAAACAAAGCAGAAGAAGGAGAAGAAGAAACAAAAAAACCACTAGCTTCTATTCAACTGAAATTCTAGTGATAAAAGAATATTTTCCAAGCCTTCATATACTAGAAGTGAGCTGTAATCAGTGCTGGCGTACTAATCTGGTGTTCCCGGTAATAAGAGTGGATCTGCATATCTTCTGTTGTGTACCAGTGTCACTGATATTAGCTTGCCACATTCTTGTGATGCAATGCTAGGAGGCTCCCAAACATGCGCAGCACCATGTTTTTTTGCCCAATATTTGTAGGCATTGACTTTTGTGAGAACTTTCTTCATATTCAATTCAACATGCGGCTTTTTTCTTGATTCAATATAATATTCGACTGGCAATCTACTACTCGGTATTTGCATATCCCTAATAAAAAGGGAAAAAAAAAAAGGTCATCTATGTGATTAACCTGACAGAAGCATAAAGCTACAAGGAAACCCATACAAGCTTCTGAGATGGTTGCTTTACCATCTGAGCTAACCTGGAGGCTAGCAGGTCGCAGAGTGAGGGCGAATTAATTACCAACACGAAATGCAGGGCATTAAACGTGGCAAGTCAGTTCTGCGGTAGGTTCATGAAACAAATCCCAAACTGGTTTGAAAAAAGCGCTACCCTGCAGTGTATGACACTTCCTGCCTTTTATGAATCTTCCTCCACTTTTTGTAGGATTCACTTGCTGCTAACCACGTGTAATCATTTTTATATTCCAAACAATTACTTTTCTTCGTATTCTTCTTAAAGCTGTCAAATGAAAAAAATCAGGGGCAAAGTGACACTAATGATCCCTGTAATAACAAATTTGTAATAAAATAAGAGCTTCAAGAAGAATCCACATGGTTGAAGTCAAGGGTTAAACGAAAACTTGCCCGATAGGAGTTAATCAAAGGAAAAATGGATGCCGACCAGAAACATAAATAATAGCAAGATGTTTCGGACTGTGAACAAGACTCCCCTACGGGAGCTGAAACATTGTGTTATTATTTATGTTTCTGGTCGGTGCCCATTTTTCCTATTAAGAATCTGCATGCTCGTTCATTTTTCCCATAAAGAATCCGCATGCTCGTTAAAAGCCAGATGGATGAAAATTACACAAAACCATGTCTAAAATTCCCATGATGACTGAACTGTCAGCACATGCAGACACAAGCTGCAGATTTTACCTTTAGTACGTATGGTTCCCAGTACCGTGTGACCACCGCCTCCAATATATGTGATTCGTGAGCACAAGTCCTGTTCAACAAGGGATACTTACGAAGCCAGGTTTCATTTGGTGCACGTTTTGAACAGGTTGCAATAAAAAGGCAGAAATACATGAAGGAAATGACATGTCATTCTGCTTAAACTACACCAGCCATACTCTTCAACGTGGCTTCCAACAAAGCACAGTAAATATAAATGTGTGCTTGCTATTCCTTTTCACAAGACCCAAAAAATCACACTGCACAAAACATGCAAATACGATTGCATGGTGGTTAAAAGAGCTACGAGACCAAATTTTGAGCTTGATTTATGTATTACATATTAAACTGTAAACGTCCTACAGGAACTGGCAAAATTTGAGCACAGTAAAATATTTGTATAACAATTTTTTTATATCAGTTGAATTGTACAGCAGTCTGGCAACACTGACTGGTGACGAAATGAAGTGTGTCCTGCGTGGTAACGTGCACGGTATACGAATGGTTTGGTTTTCGCATGTGCGTCTTGGTGGTCAGCTTGAGACAGTTCCTGCAGACATTCTCTGGCTTGTGCTGTTTTTATTGCATGAGCGAAACAATAGCAGGCACAATGCAACAGTGGCACCTTTACTGCGCCATTGGGTGCCCAAATAAGAGTCCAGCCTACCACGCACAAAGTTTTGGAATGTTTTGGAACAGGCAACACAGCGGTGACCCCATATTTTTTGTCATCACACCAGTCAGGTGAAAATAGTGGTCACTGTTGATGGGAAAGGCTTATAGCTAGCTATTTCAATTTGAAATTTCGGGTTAATATAGGTGCTGACTGCACAGTCGAATCTCATTATTTCGAACACGCTTAATAAGAACTTCTGGTTTATCCGAACTGATGCCGTGGTCCCGTCAAAGTTACGTGTATTCCAATGGGCGAAACCGCCCGGTAACTTGAATGCGCAAGCATTTGCAACAGTTAATTTGAACATACCGCACTCCGACAATACTCTTAACAGCGCCTTTGACCAGCATTGGTCTGACCCCTCATAGAGGAAAAGCTTAGGAGAGACCCTTCAACTCCGCACACAAAGAAAAAAAAAAAAAAAGAAACGTGACGGAAGTTTTACCCTTTGACAAGGTGGCCGTTTCTGCGTCTCGCCGGAACACGCGTGTGCATGCCTTCATCTCAGCCACGCAGAGAAAATGGCAGTGAACCCTTCTCCTTTTTGCTTACTCTAGTTTCTGGTGTTGACCTTGAATGCTAGGAATGCGGCGGAGGCTCAATCCAGCCTCGGGAACTCCGCCGTTTCGGTGGCAGAGGTAATTGGTGCCATCCATCAAGCGGGTGGGAAAACAAATTCGCTTCCCTCCTGCCCCTCCTCACAACGCCGCTCCCCTCGCCCACCCTCTCAACTCCCTCGTAACTCCCTCACCTGTGACTGTTTCCACGCTGACCCACCGCCGTGCTGGCCTGGCGCCAGCTTAGCCCGTGTCCTAAAGCTTAATTTTCTGTCGTTTTCGGGAAGTAAGCATTGGCTGGCGTAGGCAGTTTCGTGGTCCTCGCTTGCTGTGTGCTTGTGCATCGCGAAATTTCACTACTTGTATCATTCGTGCATTGAGCTATGGTGCACGAATACTTCAAGAACAAGTCCTTTTCTTAATTCGAAGAAATTTTTGGGCCCCTTCGAGTTGGAATTATTCAGATTCGACTGTATAGCTGTACCGGCCCTTTGCTCTGAGTCACAGTGATAAACTGAGAATAGCTAGACAACCACGTCCTGACCCCTTTAGGTACAATCGAACCGTTTACTACGAACTTCCACGAAAAATGGAAATGAAGCACTGACGAACCGTGAACTCCTGATGATGGCGTAGTCACCACTGACTCTTTGCAACATTGTGTGGCGGCAGTGCGTGGTGCCGCATTCTAAACTGACTCGGGCCATGTGAATACCGACAGCGATGATAGCAACGCTTGAGTGGTAGTCATTCCCATGATGAAAGGCAATAAGTGTTTGTTCCAAATTGTTGGAATAGGTGTAATGCACGTGGTGCCTTAAGGACAACTGTGCAAAAAAAGAGAGTGCTGCCGTCGTGGCCTCCGAGACTGCACCGGCACACATGCCCATTGAAACCACGGCAGGCCCCGTGCCATGCTAATTATGTTGTTCTGCCCTGGAGGCGTCCCTTGAAAGCGAGAGACCTCCTAGGCGGCTTTCAAATCTGCCTGTGGCAGTCGCTCGTTCTTCTCAAAGGCAGTATCATTGTCGTGGTTGGAGTGCACCGAGGTGCACGCTGCCACGTGCCGAACTTGGTCACGCTTCTGTGCTTTGGTACTTCGCGTGTGCCCTCTTTTTAGCATGACCAAGTTTGAAGTGTTTGTTGTAACAGCATGGCGATCTAAAAAAGGTTCGTTTTAACTGGAAGCAGTTTCAATAAGCAGGGCCTGAAAATCGGAAATGTGCTGAAATGTGGTCGTTATATCTGGGATTGTTCTACAACATAGACCGTGCTTATAGCGTAAGTCACCAAATTCGCAATTATCTGCACTATAAGCGGTCACAGTCACGTGTATACGAGAATCAAAGCATGCGACCAGGATGATGTTGCATCCATTTAAATTTACGAATGTTGAAAGGTCAATATCTGGGAACCCACTATCTTCGTATGAAGCAGACAAAGTAAGAGAGAAAGAAAAGAGAGAAAAAAAAACAGAAACTACATAAAGGAAAGTAAGTCGCCAGCTAAATTTTAGAACTGCTCGTTTATTCTAATTTCCCTGTGACACTGCCACCAACTCCCCAGAACTAATCTAGAACAAGGACAGAAATTTCGGACGTCGTAAAGTGTCTCCTTAAATTTCTCGGACTGATCCACGTGCCACGATCTGCGGGCCACGACAGCAAACTACGTTTCCGTCACTCGAGTGTTGCCCGTGCCCTCTGTGCCCTCACTTTCGTTGTCGAAGTGGTTCCTTCACTTCCAAAGAGCTACAATGCGCATGCATTCAGTGTGGAGGGCATGCTGCTGATAAGCGGCCGAGCAAAGGCTTCTCTGTCGCCTAAGCAACCCCCACGCACCCGCATCGTGCTGCCAGCACTTTTGTTTTTCGTTCCTTGTTAGTTCGCTTCCCATCTCGCCCTCCTCCTCATCGCCCACATCGCTCACCTCTCTTCATCGGCTGGCGCACCTCGTAGACTCACTACCGCGCTTGTCCGGGATCGGTTTTTCCACAGAAGCCGCATTATAGCCGGTATTTCGAGTCTACAACTGCACTATAAGTGGTACACATGAGGGGGGTAAACGGGAGTCAGAAAACCGTGCTTTACAGCCGGTCCTGCACAATAAGCGGTCACGTTATAAGCGGACTAAGCTGTAAGCGGGTTCGGCTGTAGTACTAAAGAAGTTCAAAAGTACTGAAGTGCAATAAAAGATACAGGCAAAGCACCTAGGCACACACAAATAGCACAGAATAGGTGTTTAAACTACAAAGAATGGTTCAAATATCAGATTAGTCTTATGTGTGGAAAGCTTTAATGTTGGTGAGATGGAACACTGTTTATAAATGATAGTGTCTGTGTGTGCCCATTTGCTTTGGACAAGTCCTTTAAAGGGGTCCTGAATCACTTTTTATCAAACTAGCGGTATTTACGCTATGTAGCAGAGCGCAGCTACATGCAACTGTAGTACGTATGTGCAGTGTTTGTGTTGTGCACGACAAGGCTTGAGTGCGTGCTCGTGCTCGATGCTCCAGTATGACCTGTGCTGATGCTTGACCGATGGAGATTAGTCACATCCAACATTGCATTTTGAAGCGCCATCAATAAGTCTGCCAAGGCGTCTAACCAGTAGCGGCCAGGTGGGAGCGCACGCTGTCAACCATGCATGCGGTCTGAGTTTCACGTGGTTTGAGGCTAGTTGAGCGTTCAAAGCTAGTCGAAATTAGCGGGACCAGACCGCTAAGACACCGATAAGCAGGGTGGCCAAGTTGAAATCTTACGCAGGCAGCCACGGCCTGAGCGGGAGAAACCATAGTCGGCTTATTCCAGAAGTATTTAATTATTATAAAAACTCGGAAGCAGATTTTCACTTACTTCAGATTGTTTATTAAACTTCGTCAATAAATATACACAGTAACTGTAGGAAGAAGTAAGGTCCCTGTATGTTCCAAAGGTAGCGCAAACCATTGTTCAAATAGGAAAGGAGAATTTCCTCCCTGCCTCTACCCCTCTCCTGACTTCTTCGGCATTTTCCGCTCACCCATTGGACGAGGCTTGACACGTGACGAATAACCCACGCGACTTTCGTTATCGCGGGAAAATGGCGCCATTAGTGAGCGTAGACTTTTTACATTTTTGAAGACGCGCTCGGCTGCAGCACGATGCCGACTTGCTGTGCTGTTGGATTTTCGAATAGCATTGCCAAGGGGGGCAAGCTTTTTGCGGTTCCTCGTGGCAAATGAAACCTCAAACGGCGAGCGATATGGCTCCACCGTATCGGAAGAAAGAAATTTGACTGCCACCGAGGGAGGTCATTACTGAGGGGGTTTCTGATCGCTGTTGTCACCCAGTTAGTGATGAATGCGGTAAGGTGGGTGCGTTCGCGAGTTCACCATCAGCCAACAACTGAGTAAAAAAAAAAAAAAAAAAAAAGACCCGGTTTATGCTCTGGGGCGAACAAAAGGGCGCATTTTGGCAATATGAATACCAGCATGACTTCTAATAAAATGAGCATAATGAAAGAGTCGACAATTAAAGAGCAAAACGCAGAAAGCGCGCGCACACACGAGAACCAAGGCATATAACTGATGGGGAAAGAAAAGTGCGCGGATGCACTTCGGAAATAATTAAAAAAAAAAAACACGCTGAGGGTATTTAGCACATAAATGTACCCGCCGTGTTGTGTGTGCATAGTTTGATGTACCTCTTTGTCTTCGTAAATGTGTCAGGTAAGTAGAACACCATTCGATTCCGAGAAACAATCAGCAGTGGTAAAGACTGCTTAGGATTGCGTTTAACTTGTTCTACCTTTCGTTTTCCTCGTCTGAGCGATGCAGATTCTACTAATAATTGAATGTAATACATATCTTACGTAGAAATCTCACGTACGAAGAGCCTTGTGAAAATTCGCCCAGAACAGTCGCGCTTTAAGCAAGCGCTTCGACGCGCTGCATGCGATACGATATGAAGCGGGCGGTTGCGGAAGCGCACTTCGCTCACTGGGCGAGGAGGAAACGGCGCGGAGAGGTGGAGTTTGCGCTACCTTTGAAAAATACAGGGACCTTAGGAAGAAGTGCACTGATCCAAACAGATCCAAACCCCGTTTTTGATTAATGTCAGCTATTGGCCAAGAACCGCTGCGCTTTCAGGATGCTTTATGACAAAATAAAGCGTCCAGAAACGAGTGAGGAACATGGCGTCCATTGAAAAGAGAGCATTTGAAAGAAAGGTGACTTCGCGCTCTGCTTACGCCTTCCACGCGCCGTGGCAAAACTTGGCTGAGATGTTCACAGCAGCATATGCTATTCGTAAACTATGTTTTTTTTCACCAAGCCCTGTCGTGCACAATACAAGCTGATACTAAGCAGTGGAGCAAGCACAGTACAGGCACACACCTTGTGGCTGATCTTGGCAGGCACACCAGCAAATTCAGGGGAGCTGGCAAATGTGGTAAGGCTGTCCACGGCCTCGATCAGTGGCCGAGTAGCCTCTCCACACCGCTGCCTGTTGGCATCGCTTGGGTCCTGGTCCAGCACCTGCAGTGGTACAACCACGCACAGCTGCATTCACACTGGTGACCGACAAATGTTGATCACTGACCACAAGTGGCTTCAGAGGAGTGACTCACAGTAACCGATATTCACACTGGCAAGCGCGACCTACCCATTAGCACAATGAAATTTCTTGCGATTGGTGCCATTTGCGTCTGCTCGCACCACCATTGCCACGTAAAATGAGCGTCAGCATATACAGTACAGCCTCGTTGATACGATCCTGTTTTGTATGATTTCCCGGGCCAACGTTCGCGATCAAGAACAGAATATGACCCAATGCATTTATGCTTTTTTTTTACCGGTTGATACTTTGCTGGAAAGCACAATCTTTCAGCATAAATGTTCGGTATATTGCCAAACCGCGATCATAAGATACGTTTCCCTCCCACTAGATTCCATGTAAACAAGAAAAGGTGTGCGACACACGCGATTGAGGGCAGTAGGTGCCCACAACAGCAGCTTTCCCACAATACCGCCTGCCCATGTCACGTAAAAATGCCACCCGCACTCGGTTTCCTTTTCCAGTACCAAGCATTTTCACATATCTGTCGCAAGTGGCATAGGAAGCATACTGTACGCTTTTAATAGGCAATAACCTAGATGTGCCCCGGTCCCTTCTGCAGGCTGCGCGTCATGTTTCACTCTGACGCCATCGCATTGCCTACCAGCTCAATTTCGTTTAAGTTTCCCATTGCTGTCTTAAAACTAAGGGTGCACAAATACTCCAATATTTGATTTCAAATCGAATAATTACCATTCAAATAATTTGATTTGCAAATTGAATATTTAGTATTAGATTTTCCAAATATTCCGCATGTGCCATGAATGACCAGTCGGTGCCTTGACGTGTGCGGTGTTCCCATCATGCGCAATCTCTATTGGTACAAAGTCATACCACGTAGACCAGACTAATTGAAATGACTGACGCTACGCGTACAGAGGGAACAACAAAAACAGCACGTAAGGAAAGCATGGAAGCATGTGCGAAAATTGGGCCACTTAGCCACTAGAAGAATACGAGTGTTGAGGGTTCACGCATGCAGATTCACACAGTTCAGAGCTTTCTGTCCACATGTGAGCACATAGAAGAATTTGGCCCTATGGCACGTGTGCTCGTGGTAGTTGCCTGCCCGCGTACTCGAACGCCGCTTCAACGGCCCGTCAATCTAACCTCTGCACATAATCTCGCGGCTGATCCCCGATGAGTCACCTGTAGGAACATAATAGTGACAAGCTTTCTTTCCACGATCGTTTGCGGCCCGTTTTCACATCCTCCTGCGGCAAATTTTCGTCACGGCCGCACCATTTGCTGCACTGTCTAGCCCGTTAGGCCTAATCGGAGCTGTGTTGTCGGGTGTCGGTGACTAAAGTTACGGTTTGGTATCGAATGAACGCAGATGTTTTCACAGTGGTCGTACGACCCTCAGAAAACCCCCAACAAACCGCCTCACAAACAAAACCGAGTGTACGGGATGACTGTTTTTCACGGCTGCAATCTCTGCAGAACACCGTACGGTAGCCCCAAGCTCGTTCTGAATGCCTTTCGTAGGCACATATCGTAGCTTCAAGCGACCCGTCATAAGGCTAGTTTTGGATTTAGATGGCAGGCTCGAAAACTTGTCATGTGACTATAGTGCGATGACTGCCAGCTGCAGATGCATTGGTACGGGCAACAGATGGACGTGGATGGAAAAAAAAAAGGGGGGGGGGGGAAGAGGAAGGGATGAGGGCGTCGTGCAAGCATGCCGTGGGCCTCCCAATTTGACAACTCTTTACCGTCAGCACCGGCCGTCACGTGCACATTTTCTACTTTAGTCCATCGTACATATTGGCCTTAACGAGCTAAATATAAGCCTCAGAAAGAACCTGCCATAAAGATGAAAAAGACATCCCATTACCTGGGAAAAAAAAATGGAAAGCAAATCTTTCTGAGCAATAGAAGATTGCCATTAAGCACAGTATGGCCTACTATTAAACTGAAAACCACATTGATATTTAAGACAAGTTCGCCAGTTCTTCAGCTTCAGAGAGAAAAATGCACTTGCTTCTATTTGACAGACATTCTACTGACACGTAAATATTTTTCAGACCTTCATATACAAACTGAGTAACAACAGTGAATCAGTGGTGGAATACTAATTTGCTGTTCCATTTAATAAGAGAGCATACTATACATCTTGATTGTTAGGTAAATCTGAGTTACTGATAGCTAGTAATATTTTTGTTACTTAATGTGAGTAGCCTCCCAAATGTGCACCACTGCATTTTCTTGATCAAAATTTGTAAGCACTAAACTTTGTAATAAATTTTATTTGATGTTCAATTCAATAATCAGCTTCTTTTTTCTCAATTCAACTCGATATTCAATTTGAAATCTACTATTCGGTATTTGCACACCCTTATTAAAACAAAAACGCGCATCTTGAGGCCCACAAGCTCGGCACACGTCAGCGTCTTGTGCTGCAACATTTCTGGGTGAATGGGCCCCTCAAAACTTGCCAACACTCGAAGAAGCTGCTGACCCAGGCCGAATTCGAAGAGCGCAAACTTTCCAGGCCCCTCGGGCCCCACCAGATCAGTTGGGGGTTGGCGTCTCGTTCTGCAACAATTTGCGCAACGATTCGCATTACGTAGATGTCTACCAGAGTTGAGTTTTTAGCGACTTCGGAACGTGCGTTTTCCCGGTTAGTTTCTTGCGTTCTTTTTTAAAACTTATGAACGAGGTTCTACTGTACTGACGTCCTGTTCCTGCACCCCCGATTGGTTTAGCAGTTTTGTGACTGACCCGAAATGATCGTGACCAACTTGGTTGCATAACCTCTATGACTCGCTGGTCTGAATGCTGCCCTAGGATTTCTCTTGGTAACTGTTCTCTCTTGGTATATTGTTTCTATCTGTTTCTCTTGGTATTTTGTTCGGGAAACAATAGTTTCCCGAACAAAATAGCCTGGCCAGATGGGAGAAGGTGCACTGTGATCCAGCGAGTGCAATTTTGAAGGCTATGTCCTAAATTGCAAAACAAAGTGACGATCAGAATTGATTGCAGTGATGATTGGGTGCTACAAAAACACTTGAAATAACCGATTACAAAAATTACATCTTGAATCTTTGATTAACATGGCACTAAGGATTGCATTGTGTCTAAAGCATCATAAGCATGTTTTCCATCAGATGGTGCTCAAAAAAAATCAAATCTGGAAGCTATGAAACACATTCTAAAGGGCAAAAAGGTGGGACATGTGTATCCTAATTGTTCACTTCCTCATCTGCAGAAAGACTTGAAAGGCTGCCACACTATAGTACAAGCATTTTGCGCATTTCCACTGAGCCTATTGAGCACCCTTTGTATGAGCATTGTCTTCAGAGCTACCCAATATATCACAAAAGTTCTCAGGAAACAGAGGCTTTTTGGAAAGCCCTGTGATGAGTGGGTGAGGCTGATAATAAATTATTAATTATTTTTTCTTAGGAGTGGGTATGCCAAATTACCATGATTAGCATCACCAAATGCAGAAGAATACACAGCTGTCGTGAATATAGATGTCTTTGTGCACTTTGAATGAATAGATCGAGGGAGAAACGGGCTTGGACTTAATCTTTGCTTATATCGCGAAAAAACTGCTCAAAAGAGATTTCACTCATCTTTGCTGTGGCTTGAAAAATGGCAATATTTTTGTCAGACTTCAAAGTTAAGTGGGCTACACAATGCAGAATGGGTGCAGATTTCAAGAAAAAAAGTGGGCTACACAATGCAGAATGGGTGCAGATTTCAAGAAAAAAAATTAATTATCCCACATGGTGCACAGTAGCATTAATGAGGGAATTTATTTCTCGAGAGGATTTGAAGTTTGAGTAATGTAATCTGGTAGAAATTAATTTCGCTGTCTGTACAATTTTCAGGTAAACTTTTGTAGTGCAGGCAAATGTTTTTCCCTGTTAGGGCTCCATTATAATGCATTCGCTTTCACAAACATGCCAGAATGTGTAGATCATTTTCAGAAAAAAAAAAATGCCACTTTAAATAATTTTTTGCTAAATTTTAAGAGGATAGGCACTATATAACTAAACGTAAAATAATTTGCAATTTTGCTGCAGTGAAACAGCCGTGCTGAAGCAAGAAGGGACACTGCAGATCGTATGAGACTGAACCGAATGTTAGCAGCTGTTTGCTTTTGAAAAATCCAAAGCTTAATTTTTGGTGGAGGGCATCGACATATCAGCACAAAGGCATCTGTCCACTTTGGAATGTCGCACCTGGTGCTTTGCCAGCGGAATTCCATGGCCACTATGATGACAGAAATGTAAAAATAGAGATTTTTTCTTCTTCTTTTTGCATAGCACAAGTACCAGCAATCAGAAGCCCCAGTTGGACCAGTGCTCAAGGCAGCCATGTGTCACAATGCTGATGCTGCAGTTGATGAAACGATAGAGCACCGACCTTGATTTCCTTGACGAGGCTGGCCGTGGCACTTGCAACATCCTTTGCTGACTGGACAAAGTGGCGCTTCGCAACAGGATTGGTGGTTTTAGACGAGGCAACTCGGCAAGCGTTGCAGAGAGACGATGTGTGCTTGGCGATCACTGTAGCTGCTGACAAGATCTGTGGTGCACAGGAATGAAAAGGCAAAACAAAAGACCTACTGACAAAAGCATACAAGCAGTGTTTCATGGCACAATGACAGTGTAGGATGGAGTTAATCTGCTGGTTGCAGACATTGCTCAAAAATAAAAAAAAGTTCTTGGGATGGACAACTTGTGTTCTGCCATTGTTCCTGCGTGTGCTTCTAACAAGTTTGCACCTTCAGAATTAAACAGCACAAATAACTAACACATACACTTTGGCAAGTTTACCTCAAGTAGCTGAAAATTTCTACTGTATAGGCCAACAAGCCACATGCAAGCTTTAAACCATGCAATTTGCAATGTTTTATTTCCTCAGGCTTTTTCCTTTGAGCATTCTTTTTGTTCACCTTTCTTCGTAGCAGGGGTTTATTTTTTATGTCTTTACGATAGCCAGCCTTTTGATGACCTGCATGCCCAGGCTTACATAACGTGAACCACAACCTAATGTCACTATTACGAGGTACAAGTATATTTCAAATCAAGTACATTTTGAATAAAACATCCCGTTAACCACGCTCTTGGCACCTATACAAGATTTACGATAGTGAGACACAGTTTGCTTCACAGGAAACACTTTTTTCCCATATTTCAGTTGATGATACTTGGTACAGACAATACTATTCACAAATGTTGAGAACGTTATTACGTCCCCTGTTCTAAACGATCGAGGTATTCTGTAAGACTATCTCTATGTCATTACCTAGGTGTTAAACTCCTTCTCTTTTCCTATATGCCTTCAACAATTCCTTTCTACTAAAGGTATCGAACACAAATACCTTGGACTCCTCCTTATCACTCATAATTTATGTTGGTTGTAAGCATGTGAATGTAACATACAAAAAGAGGCTTAAAAAATTGTTACCTCCAACTCCCTCTTCTTGGCTAAACTGCTAACATAAAGAAACTCTAATCCACACAATATATGGTTTGGAACACAATCTGAAACCCACACTGAGCAGCAGAAAAAAAAAAAAGAACAAAAAAAAGCAGCATTGCTGCGCAATTAAGGCTCAACTCAATCAGAACTCTGGAACAACAAAAAAAGAAGATTTTGGTTCAGGCTTGCCACTTTCGTTCGAGTTTTTTATTCATGTACTGCCTGCTGTTGTGCATCAACTAGGTTACCTTATTTGTATAATATTGCTACAGAACAGTATTTGCGATGACGAAGAGGCGAGCAGTGTGAAGACGACGACGATGATTAGAGGCTTGCGCGGGATGTTGCCTCTTGGCCAAGTGCGGCGTATTTGCTTGTAAATATACTTGTATATAGGTTTTTGTCTGCATCTTCCTACGTAACAGTATACACATGAGCTTGCTGTCACCCTGGAAGTGGCAGTGCTGTTAGCACAGTTTTCAACGTGTCGCCTCACCAGACAGGCAAGTTATTATACACTCATGAACTTTTAAAATTGGCGACCATCAACCAGGTCTCCGGTGGTGGGAGACCTACATATATATTTGTTAAAATGATAAAAGTACTTCGCAGTTGGGTGGTTGCTTTTGATCCCACTGGAACATAGACTGAAGTAGGTGAAACAGAAATGATGTATTAATTTGGATCTATTGCTTCTGTTGGCTTCCGAGGGTAGGCTTCTAAGACATGGTTTTTTTTGGCAACTAATTACGAGTTGAAGAACAGCATGCATTCCCCCCCCCCCCTTTCCCTCCTCATTTTATTAGCCTTTCCATGCCGCACTGGAGCACTTTCAAATTTTTGTACAAAATAAATTGATGCTGTCTTTCTATAATTACTCTTAGGTAATGCAAACAAATATATTTTTTTTTATTTGTACCATCACATTTTTGCTCCGTAGTTGAAGCATAACTGAACCGTTTTTGCTGAACCAGAACGAAAAAAGTTTTGATGCAGCACTATGGTGTGGAACATTTTTCACTATTAACAAGATTGAGTCCAACCCACTTGTAACAATATTAAAGTGCCAATAAAAGCCTTTGCGCCCACATTGGACCACAGAGTGCATGCAATAGAGCAGAAGCGCTCGCACAGAGGCTGCGAGTGCATTTTGTGTTCGCCCGTCGTGATGCATGTCATTGCAAAGGCCAGATGTCCGATGTGCTATTTTGACTTCACGACGCCGTCACTTTAAAGAGTGTTCCACAAATTAATCAGTTCGAAACATTGCCGACATGTGAGCTTTCCGCGTTCCTACCAGCACGCACACATACAAACTTGCTATACGTGTTTGTAGTAGTTGACGACTGATCGTCTGCAAACTCCACAACACGCACGCTGCCATCAGTGCAGCGTGTGCGCGTGATCTTGTGCCGGATCACTGTGTATTCGTCTACGGGTATGAACATGTATCAAGGGCGAGCTTCCTGCAACAGCATGCTGCTTGACACCCCAGCTAGCTAGGCCTAACCAAAGCTGTCTCGTCGGGAGTCGGTGGCCAAAGTTTTAACGTGACAGCGTTAAGGGCCCCTTGTAACAGAATATCCGGCGTCAGTGTCCGTGGCAGAGAAAATCATCCCCAACCATCCCGGCCCACCCCAACCACGCAGGCCCTCCGCATGGCGCAAGTTGTTAGAGAACAAAAATTGAATTGCTCACAGTGAAATCCATCAGAAAAATGGTAAAGTACGACTTAAACCACAACCTACAGACATGGTGGCGTTGGACTATTATTTGAATGTACAAGAAAACATAATTCTGTTACGAGGAGAGAAAGAGAGAGAGAATAAACGTCTTTATTATGTAAATGCAGCTTTGAAAAGGCGTCCTCATTCCAGAATGCCTCGAGCTCGGGCCGCGTCCTGGGTGCTCGCAATCAGCCGTTGCTGATCTTCGAGGTCGGAGCTGGCCGAGGCTCTCTCCCAAAGCTCATTGGTGTGGTAAGGGTTCGGAGGATTGAAGATGATTGCCTTCCTCCCTCACATTCCACGGTCTCCGCGTGCTCCCTTCACCGTGCTGTGACGGCGCCGCCCGCTCCCTGAAGTTTCGTTTACTGCCGTTATCATGAAGCGAGCATTGGCCGGCGTTGGCAGTTTCGTGGCCCTCGCTCGCTATGCGCGCCGTGATATTCCACGACATGCACTCAAGATTCTGGTTTCAGCCTCACTGGCTGTTCGTTTGCACCACGTGCCCTTCTCCTCCACTTCGTCTTTCTTTCTTCCTCGAGGACTCCTTGGCATGCCCGTTTGAGGGGAGCGTTCACCGTCTCCGCTGACTTCCGTACTCCGAGGCAGCCGCACTGTAACCGGTATTTTGTTTCCCGCAACTGCACTATAAGCGATACGTGTATACATGGAGTGCTATGGGAAAATTAACGGGAGTCTGAAAAGACCGCACTATAAGCGGTTATGTTATAAGTGGTCTATACTGTAAATGTAATCACGTCCGCTTTTCAAATAAAAAATTTGAACCTGAAACACAGTACAATGTTGAAAACGGTGGGGATTGAGGGAGGCGCCGGTGCCATTGCGTGGGCTTCACCTGTTCTGCCGTCCCTCGCAAACCCCGCCCGCGCCTAGCCAGTTCCCATGGTGGCGCTGCGCACGCGGTGGTTAGGCGCGGTGGTTTGCGGTGAGGGCGGGGCGCTGACATCACTACGCAGCCACGTTAGCTGCTAGCGGCGGAGTGTGGCTCTCTTATCTCCGGGACCGGCGCACGGTACGTACATGCTTGTGACTAGGACCTTTGACGTACACCTTTGTGACTAGGATGAGCTCGCGCATGGTGCCTTTGCCCGTGCGGGGAGCGCGTACTTTGTGCTGATCCTTTCCCGACGCTAAGCCGACGAGCGGTGCCTAGTGCACTTGCCGAAAGCGTAAGCCGAAGGAGATTGCCTGAGCTCTCGCGAGTTGACCCATTGGTTATCGCCAGAGGAAGTAGCATAGCCGCCGGGACTTTTCCTAGAGGCATGTCCCAGCTTGAGCCTGTGCTCTCGCAGCGACGTGCTATAGGCGCCTGTTATTGTATTTTCGCCCTGGTGCGGGACCCCTTTGGTTCCCCGCCACGCGGGCGTTTGTGCAGTGCTGGTGCCGACGGATTCAATAAACGGTTTCCGTCAATTCAGGGCTTTACTGTGTTTTTTCGTGCGTCGCTCGGTAGCCCCTTGCGGCCTGTGAGCTCGCGCGCGAACGGTGCTGGAGGCGACGGCTGACGCGGCCCTGTGACTCGCTAAGCTCGAACCCGCGGTGGTTGGTCTCCTGTGAGACACTAAGAACCCACAAAACACAACAATAAAAAGCGTCTCAGAGTGCTACCTTGGCGTTTACTTCACAACGAAACTTAAATGGAACGTACACATTCAGCATTCCATATCGAAGGCCAGTAAAATGTTGTTTTTTATTCGTAGAAATTTCAAATCTGCCAGTAAAGATGTTAAAGAAACACTTTATTTTACCCCTCTATGATTTAGGACCCATATCAGGACTATTTAATTCAAGTAATAGAAAAACTTCAAAATCTGGCTGCCCGCTTTGTCTCCAATAGTTACAACCCGTTCGAAAGTGTCATTGAAATAAAAGCATTGCTGGGCTGGGAAATGTTAATCACCAGAAGAAAAAAAATGACACTCAAGTTCTTCCACCGTATCTTCTACAATCAAACAGGCATTCATAGCCACAACTACCTATCGGAGCCAACTTATGTCTCGAATCGACTCGACCACTCAAAGAAGGTGCGTGAATACAGCTGCAATATGAACCGTTTTGCTGAATCATTCTTTCCACATACGGTGAAAGACTGGAATTTGTTGCCGGAAGAATGTGTTTCAGTGTCTGATAATCACAACTTTTTTTTCGCGCCTGTGTTTGTTACAATGCATTACTGTCATAACTTTGTTTAAATTTTCTATTACGCTTGAAAATGTTAACTCATTGTATGTTCCACCTTGATGTTAATTTGTATTGTGTATTTATTGTTTATTTCTGTGAATTAGTTAACATATCTTTATTCAACTGCCCCCCCCCCCCCCCTGCGATAATGCCTTCGAGGCGACTCAGGTATTCTGTAAATAAATAAATAACATAACTCTGCCCATAAAGCTTAATTTGTTTTCATCAAAAAAATGTTGACTAAGCAATATCAGGGCAGGGGGGCATAACATAATCAGCATAAAAAAGTCGGAAGGCAATGGCAAAGAAGAAGGGTGTGTCCTTTAATATTTGTTCAGCATAAAGCGAATACAGTGAAGCCCCGCTGATACGTTCCTCGCTGTTGCATTTTCCCGGCTGCTACGCTGCATATCCGCAGTTTTGAACTAAAGCTCACTGAATGTTCCCATTTGATATGTTGCCATTCTGTAATGTTCCCGCATATTATGTTGCATTTGAACACTGCAGTTACGTAAATTTAGCGGTGCAGAGGCAAATTCACTCTCACAAGTTGTTATGAAGACAATAAATGTATACTCGCAGTTAAGCTTGTCAAGCCTTGCCAGTGGCCCCACCTCGTAATGCTGGAAGTATGCAAACGTCAGTCCCGATAAGCGTATCTCAATGTAATTGTGGCTGTTGCCGGTTCTTTAAAGTCACCTTCGCCGTAATACAGTCTGTTATGCGGCGAAGCATGTGTAAAATATTACAGTGAAGCAGTATAGAAGGGCCACTATCACGGAACTTAGCATGGGCCTCTTAATTTACACGCACGCACACGCAGCCTCCGGTCACAAAACGAGTGCTGCGACGTCTAATAACTGTACTGTGTGGGGATTGAGGGTTGCGCCGGCATGATTGCGCTCGCTTCGCCTGCTCTGCCATCCCTCGCCATCGTTCCCCGCTGGCCTCCTTCGCCGCCTAACCGGTTCCCGCGGTGGCGCTGCGCACGCGGCGGTTGGCGGTGAGGGCGGAGCGCTGACGTCACGACGCGGCCGGTTGTCGGCCGCTAGCGGCAAAGCGTGGACTTCTCTCCGGGACCAGCGCACGGTACGTTCATGCTTTCCTCTCGTCCGCCGACACCTTTGTGACTAGGACTGGAGCTCGCGCACGGTGCCTTTGCCCGTGCGGGGAGCACGTACTTTGTGCTGATCCTTTCCTGACGCTAAGCCGACGAGCGGTGCCATTAGTGCTCGCGCGAGGTCGTACCCCGCCGAGCCGCACTTGCCGAAAGCCTAAGCCGAAGGATATTGCCCGTGCTCTCGAGAGTTGACCCATTGGTTATCGCCAGAGCAAGTAGCATAGCCGCTGGGACTTTTCCTAGCGGCGTGTCCCAGCTTGAGCCTGTGCTCTCGCCGCGACGTGCTATAGGCGCCTGTTATTGTATTTTCGCCCTGGTGCGGGACCCCTTTGGCTCCCCTCCGTGCGGGCGTTTGTGCAGTGCTGGTGCCGACGGTTTCAGTAAACGGTTTCCGTCAACTCAGGGCTTTACTGTGTTTTTGCGTGCGTCGCTCTGTAGCCCCTTGCGGCCTCTGAGCTCGCGCGCGAGCGGTGCTGGAGGCGACGGCTGACGCGGCCCTGTGGCTCGCTAAGCTCGAACCCGCGGTGGTTGGTCTCCTGTGAGACACCAAGAACCCACAACTGGCAGCCATTCAAAGCTGTTTCTGACACTGCTGTGCCGGCTTGGGCCTTCCTCAGTGTTATGCTTTCCCAGCTGTTACATTCCTTTTTTTTCTTTACATGGTCCCTTCAAAGATGCATCAACGGGGTCCTACTGTACTCGCATGAGCTGAGAACTGCCACAGATGCTGAAATACATGGCATTGCAACAGTCATGCTGCCATCCATTCATGTTATGTTGGGGGGTGACCTTGATAGGTCACCCTATCAGGTGAATTGGCCTTACCTGTGGCTGGCTGCTGGCTGGGTTGGAGAGCTGCTGGCACGCCATCTGGATGGCCTGGCTAGCCCGTGCAAAGTGTGACAGGTCTACCAGACCGGGCTTGCCCGCCATGCTGGAGGAGTCTGATGCGCCCACCAAGTATGCCGCCTGCAAGAAGGTCACTGTACTCGAGGCAGCGCTCGAAACCTGATTTGTCGAGCATTCCCTCGCATACACACTATAAGAGATCCCCTTACCCTGTTTATCAATCAGTAAGGAACCTTTTCCCGCATCTACGCTCGTATAATGCACTACATATAGCAATTAAATGCAGGAAACTTGGACATGTGCATGGAATGAAAGCGCTGTCCACACAGTACGCTCAGCAGTGCATCAAGGTTTGTTAGCCGCATGGCTGATTTCATGGTGTGTCCTTGGCTGTACTATCATGTGTCACCCATGCAAAGTCTAAATGAACAAAGGTTGTGAGGTGCTGCAGAAGGATCGCATAATAAACACAACAAATAACGACAATGCGTTCAGGCGTTCCTGTCGTTTTCCGCTGATGAATGGGGATTCGGACTGCGCCGCTACGTTTCGAGTGGACGCTACCACCGCTTTTGCTCTTTAATGTCGCGCATTTGCGGCGGTCCGCGCTCAGCACGCTCCGAGTTTCGTCTGAATTAACTAGTGTGCAGCCAAATACGTCCAAATTAACGAGAGCTTGATGTTGTCAAATACAGCAGAACCTTGTGCATATTTTTTTGAAGAAAAAAACATGAGAGAAAAAATTCTAACCGGGAAAACGCCAGATTCGAAGCCACCAAAACATTTGGTAGACTTTACCATAGCTGACATCTATGTAATGCGAAGCGTTGCGCGAATCATCAAAGCACGAGACACTGACGCATGTCGAGCTGCTGTGGCGGGCGCCTACTACACTCGATCGCGTGTGGCTTGTGCCTTGTTCACATGGGATCTAGCAGTGGAAAAACGTATCATACAATCGCAGTTTGGCAATGTTCTGAACGTTGCTGTTTTCAGAGAATGTATTGGCCAGTAAAAAAAAAAAAAAAAAAAACGTGACTGTAGTGGGTCATTTTATGTGTTCTCGATCACGAACGTTGGCACCTGGAAATCGTATGAAATGGAATCGTACCTTCAAGGTTCTACTATTGCATACGCCTGCCAGGACCAAAGGATAAATCTGAATCATCCGATTTTCAAAATAAAGGACGATTGAATTAACGTGGTTTTACTGTCTCAATTAGTTATTCTGCAGAAGCCTTTACAGAAAAACAACTGTACTGCAAAATGTGCGAAGCGAGACTTGTGTGGCTGCACTACTTGCACACATCGCTACATCCCTCTAACACCATGAACGTTTCACGTGAGAACACTGGCATATTTTTGATCCCACAACCTTACGTGTGGCATGAGGCCTGGGTATTCGTCTTAGGAGGGCTTCACCTTTGTGTTTACGCCAGTGGCTACAGCTTGGTAGTAACGTGAAAATAAAAGGTGCAGGCTACCCACGGTGGAGAGTATGCTTGATTTGAAATGTAGATATCCGTTCACTTTTTACTCGTGTATGGGCCTTGTGTTGCTCTTTCAATAGAATACATGGTAGTTGCCTGTCTGCATTCACTGAACATGGCTACACCATACTTCATCCTGAGTTGACTTTGATCTATGGTGAATACTAAATGCAGTGGAATCTTGTTGATACGATCTCCACGGGAACTGGAAAATAAAACGTATCATCCGAAATACATTGCTCCTATAAACATTGGCCGGGAAATGAACAACAAATGTATTATCCTGAAAAACGTATTATGCAGAATCGTATTAACGAGATTCCACTGCATACCGTATAGACTTGTGTAAGGGCTGCAGCCCAAAATTTGGAAAAAAGAAACCTCCAGCGGAAAAGCAATTGCATTCGGTGGCCCAATGCCGCGCACACGCATTCGCGAATTTTCCCGTGCTGCATACTTCTGCGTGCCGCTACTAGATTGCGAGAGCTGCGCATTGACCTCTTATGCAATAGTACATCCGGGAATCCGGGGTGTGCACAAGGGAAGGCTTCGTCGGCACCATTTTCACCAATAGGTTCAGTCCCGTGTAAGGCCACACCTGGTCAAAATTATGATAAAAAAGTGTGGCCCTTGCACGAGTCTATACGGTAAGTACAAACCAGCGGGCACCCAGCCACCAAAGAGACAAAAAAAATGTGTGATTCATCCGGTGCATCTTCTAGAAGAGGGACACAATTGTGTACTGAGAGTGAAAGGTGCTCCACCACTCAAGTGCTGCCAAGTGATGCACGTACCTGGGCAGAAGACTCCACCAGGGTGCAGATGGTACTGGACACTTCCCGCACACTCTCGCTGAACTGCTCATGCTCACCACGCTTGGCATGGTTGGCTATACCAGTCATCGCATCACCCAGGCTCTGCACAGACCATCGTTTGGCACTGTTCACAAAGGCTGTTAAACCCTGTTAAAGTGTGACATACCACGATGTCATGCAGAAGTTACAGGTATGCACAACTGTTCTGGCAAAACATCGGTGCAAAACGAGAGCATTGATCAAACCAGGAGCCGTATTCTTGAAATAACAATTTAGGAGACTTTTGTAAGATTTTGTGTAAACAGCAATGGATGCATCAGTGTGTACGGGCTGCAGCTTTTTCTGCCAGTTTAACAAAAGTGCACGTCTTAGACAGGACAGTGAAATACACACAAGTCATGTGATGGTTAATGCTTAGTCTATTTCAATGTCCCATGTAAGGTGTGCGCTTTTCTTAAACCTGCAAATATGCACCAATTAGTACAGCAATACATTTTTTATTGAGCTTGGCACAGTGCCGCGCAGAGTTGAGTGCTCATATTGATGTGCTCACACTGACGCAACATTCGGTGCGCACATCGCCACCTTCACGCCAAATCGGTTGGACACGATGTAGTATGCTCACCCTCGACCGTTCCAGCACGGTGTCAAGGCAGTCGTAGTAGGTGAGGTCGTTGACAGGTTCGTTGGGCTGATCCAGCATGGGGCGCATCATCTGCAAGGACAGAAACAAAGTTTGACGCATGTCACCACTCAATTTGCCATGGCATTCATTTATAATCATTAGTGATTAACCATTTAAGGTCACTTCCAGAGCATTACATGCCTGCCAGCTTCTGTGTGTAAAATGGCAGATTTTTAGCCTTGTTACTATCGTCGTATTGACACAAATATTTTAAAATGTTTCACTTGCATATAGTTTAGGGCAAAACCAATTTTGAAAAAGACAAATAGAATTGCCGAGTGATTTTCTATGGTCCAATTTTTTACGACCCGTCGATTATACGTCACAGATCTAATGTATAATGGCAACCAAATTGTCACCAGCCATGAATATTTCATTAATAAACTTCACAAACATTTTTGTTCATCTGTTGCATAAATTGTTGTTGCCGCGATTATACAGCAGAGGGCCTGGTCACAGCACCCCCCTTCAGAACAGACATGAATCAAAGAATTTTAGTATTTTACCAAATTTTCTTTTCTTTTCTGGCTTTCTGTGTAGTGTTTGCAAATGCTTATAAGGTTGGCAGCTGTGGTATTACATGAGGAGGGGAGCATATACACAATGTTACTGTGACAATACGTCATACAAGGAAGACGAAAAAGACTGTGTCAATGTTACATTTAAAAAGCGTGAATCAATTAAACAAATTCAAAAACTCCCCTAATGTTAAGTAACTAAGCACTTAAACATTGAGAGGTTGCATTTGATGACAATGGAATCAGGCAGTCCATTCCCCTCTCCAATGGTGCCAAGTGTGACGTATTGGTTAGCCATTTTGGTTCTGCCACTTAAAAGCTGAATGCTTAACCAGCCAGAAAGATGACGTGAGACATGGGCTCAAGGTGGAAGAACTGTGGCACAAGTGACCGCTGACACAGTGAAATCCAAGGACAGTCTGTAGGCTGAATAAAACTTGGCTGAACACTGCGCATTATGAAATAGTGCATATAGACAATGAAGACACCTCGCATAATACTTCAAGAAGCTGGATTGCGCATAGAACAACAGAAAGTTGAACGAGATGGTAAGTGTTCGTGGTGTGTCCTTCTCGCCAATGCCTGCTTTTAAAATCATGAGTAGTAGTAACATGCACCTGCAGCCTGGGTGCACAAACCTGGGTGGACTCAGGTGGATGTGCAGCAAAAGCCTAGCACCGTATGCTCTTTCTGGGCACATTTCGTGCACCTTAACCTAAAGTGGCCTTCGGTCACACAGGAGGTCTCGCTGGTTGGTGACAGCTCGTACTGAAGCTACTGAAGGCCAAGTGAAATGGGCAATTCAAACTCTGTCCACAATAGACTAGAGGTGTGCAAATATTAAAAATTTTCAAATAATGAATCGAATAATGTCCTATTCAATTCGGTCTTCGAATATTCATAAATGCAAATATTTTCAAATACTTTTCGAATACTTAAAAACGTCAACTGTGCCCAAGTAAACATAAAATTGGAGCAAAAGTACAGTAACTGGACATTTTTGCGTTCTGCTGTGACGATCGCGAAACTTTGGAGCACGCATAAAAATCACCGCCTGGCGGGAAAAAAGCAAATTGCTTAGAAAACAAACATAGTTTTTCTTCCTTCACGTCCAATGGCGCAGTGTGTCTGTGAGCGGCACGGAAGGTCTCGAAAGTGGCGTTTCAAACCATCGATAGCGGGCGGCCATTTTTGATTTCTACTTTGACGATCACAAAACTTCAGAGTGCGTTCAAAAACCCCCGCCTCGCGGGAAAAAAGCGAACTGCTTAGAAAAGTAAAATATAGTTCTCCTTTTTCACGTCCGATAACATGGTATGTCTGTGAGTGGCACGGAAGGTCTTGAAAGCGACGTTTCAAACCATCGTAGCGGGCTAACGATGCCCAATGGAGCAGTACAGAAAGAGTTAATAAACAACACTTCATAATGCACTAGGTAACAACAGAAACTTGCTAACTTTAAGAATACTGGGATGTGAACATCGTTTTATATTGACTGTGATAAGGGCTATTCATTGTTCAAAAATTACTCTAAAGGTATTCGATATTCGATTTGATTCGGTCACAAAAACCGCTATTCGCACGCCCCTACAATAGACCCTTTTGATATTTCACAAGTGCCATTCTCTGCACTGCACATCTGCCCAACTAATGGCAGCACTGGTTCAAATGAAGCGCTAGCTGCGCACGCTGGAGTTTGTCTCTTGTGCATGGCTTCATTACTAGAGCCACACCAACATTTTTCATGTCGTAATACGAGAAAACTGCTTGTACGCGCTGTTTGCAAATATGACTATGCAACCATTCGTTGGGTAAGCTGCCTCGCAGAAAAGCTAGCTTTACAACTATGAAAAGTGTTCATTGGAACTGATGGGAAGCAAGCTGCAAGAATGAATTTTGTCAGGCAATGTGAACTCTTCTATTTTTTTTTCTGTTTAATACAAATGTGGCAGACTTTGTGTCAAAGACATGCAATGTATAATTGCAATTTATAAAAACTTTGACGTAACAAAGTTGAAAGAATTGACCCTCTGATTTGTGTCATGAAAATTTTTTCACATTGAAATGCCATAATTCTTGTCTAAGGACCCTACCCTAAATATGTGGACCTAAAAATTACAGAAAGAATATTTCCAAAATTATCCCTGCATGGGGTCCCACCCCTCTTTCCCAAGTGTTCAGCTCGTCAGCCACTATTTGCATAGCCACAGAGGCACATTGGTCTGCCGCTTAGTTGTTTTTGCAGCTGATATTCTGTTAGCTGGTAGCTGTTTAAATAATAAGCATTTGCGTTTTCTCACTGGAACTAAGTCGCATGTTGGAAAAAAGGAAGTGTTTCTAAATGAGTAATATGACCATCTAAACTGACTCAATTCAATATTAGTGTTCCTTTAATGGCTTCCAAGTGGTTGTGCCGAGCTGCTGCTGCACGCTGAACACATTACACATTGCCATGTCACGTGATCAAAAATTGCAATTGTTGATGTTCTGCGTTACTGTTTCTTTTCCCATCTGGGCAAGGAATGACAATGGATGCAGTGGGTTGGCCGGTTGGGCGTTGCTTGATCTGCTTGTAAGCCGCAGAGTCTCCAACAGAACCACTAACCATTCACTGCACGTTGGTCATTTCGTGATGCCGTGAAACGTCTCCATATTCATTTTGAATTGTTATTTCTGCGGAGTGTTTGTATGTGGCCAACGGCTGTCCATACCCCCTTGCTGTAAAAAATGAAGGATTGCACGCACCTGAATGGCCCGCACCGCACTGTCGCACTCCTTCTGCCCGGGTGCAGCCGAGGTGCACACGTCCACCAGGTGGTTGATGCTCTCGGTCACGTTGCGGGCAGCTGCAGCCAGCTGGTTCTTGGCGTTGGGGGCACTGGGGTCGGCCGCCACTGACTTGGCTGCCACCAGCAGCTTGCTCGACACCATCGACACATTCTTCAGGCTCACCACCATCTGGGAGCGCACCTAGAGCGAGACATGCACAATAGGCACACTGCAGTCAGACACAAGCACCAAATACAGTGGAATATCGTTGGTACGATCTTCACAGGAACTGGAAAATGAAATGTGTCATCCGAAAATCGGATTATCCGAAATGCATCGCTCTTTAAGTCATTGGCTGGGAAAAGAACAAAAACGTATTATCCCGAAAAACGTATTATGCAGAATCGTATCAACGAGTTTCCGCTGTATTTGAACATCATTTCAGCACCACTGCTTGCCCCATGGACATGTACTGGCAAACATTTCATCAAGTTAGCTACTTTTTTCTACACACTTGTCTCAACAAGTCTTTCCTCAACAAGTTGGTTATGACCTATCGTATTTATTTTCATAAGAAACAAACTTCTTCCACAGAAAAATAACAACAAAGTTGGGAGGGGGGGGGGGGGGGTGCATATAAAATGCAGCATAAATTTCATGGGAGAAATCGAAAGAGCAATACTGAAACGTAACATTAGCCTTTAGCACACAAAAGACACAGGGAGAGTGTAACAGACATAGACAAAGCACTCACTTGCAACAATAGTTTCTTCTTTTGACAAGCATAATACATACAGTGGAATCTCAACAATACGATCACGGCTAATACAAATTTCCGGATGATACAAATTTTTCTGTGGTCCGGCCGAGCCCCATTACTTTGCAACGTGCTACAGAACGGTTGTTACGAATCGATTTTCGACCTGCGGCGGTTGATACGAATAAACACCATCCCACCGACGGCCGTGAAAGAGAACAGCGCGCAGTTACGCGCTTTCTCCCTTTCTCATTATCAACTTGCTCGGCAGGCCTTTCCGCTACCACATCCTAAACTCACTAGACCACAATCGTCGGCCTTTCGCATGCTCCAAACGTTCCCCTCCAGGGGCCGATTCAGTCACTTCGCGCCTAATGTAGAACCCCACTGTCCAGACTGTGGGGAGGCATACTGCTCTTTATATCATATGCTCTAGCAATGCCCTGCGTTACGCAGCTCATCGCTTACCACTCTAACGGACTGGGAGGCAGCCGAGCGGCGACGTCTCAGAGCAACTACAGTCTGTCCAGAGGGCCTGCGACAGGGCGGAGGACCACGATCTTCCGACCCCGACGTGGGTGCGGCCCGCGATGGCTACGGGGACTCCCTGAAAAGGGAGGTACCCTAAAGCGGTTCCTCAGGACCACCAGTAAAGTTATTTGTCTGTCTGTCTGTCCCTTTCTCTTTTGGTGCGGAGGCGCGGACGCGGCGCCGGACAGCGTGGAGGCTGCGACCGGGTGCGAACAGTTTGAAGTGGTGGCGCTTTTGTTGCTTTTGTGCTTTTCCCCACACAGGCGTGGGGAAGCGCGGCTGCCGCAGCGAGCGAAAGTTCATGCAGTCTATCGCTTCAACGGAAACTGAGCAGCGTAAGCACAGCGCATACAAAGGTCAGAGTCGTGTGGAGATCGCTTTCAAGATATGGTGCACACGACAATACCGACAGCCGCCATGGGCGCGAACGCATTTGTTGGCAGATTAGAAGCCGCCGCCCCCCCCTCCCTCCCTCCCGCGCTGCCTTCCCGCTTTGCTTTTTCGCGTGGGAGATTGCGTCGCCAGTTCCGCTTGCGCCGGGTTGCAAGATACGCATTTAGTGCCGCAGCACAGCGTTGCCCCCCCTCCCTCCCTCTTATACCCCACGGCCTTTCGCGCGACGTAAGTCGCGTTTGCTCCACGCTGTGCGTTTGCTCTCCGCGAAGGCGCACGTCCCCTGCGCGCTTTCACTCGCACATACGGCGCGTGGTGACGATTTTATTGCCCTTGGACTGTTGCTCCACGTCTCATGCTCCTCCTCCGCATCGCCCTCGTTGATCTCCTCTCCCATCGGTGGGCGCACCTCGTTGAGAAGCGTGCTCACTACCGCCCTTGTCGGCGAGATTTTCCCGCGGAAGCCGCATTATAACCAGTATTTCGTCTCACGCGGCTGCACTGTAAGCGGTATGCGTATACATGGAGTTCTATGGGAGGGTAAACGGGAGTCGGAAAAGGCCACGTTGTAGCCAGTTCTGCAATATAAACGGTTGCGCTATAAGTGGTCTATACTGTAAATGCTTTTTATGTAGGTTTGCCTGAGTGAGTTCACCTCCGACTCTTTAATTTAGCTAGTTTTAATTGTGTTTCGATTATACGAATTTCGGCTAATACGAATATTGTTCGTGACACCGTGAGATCCGTATCATCGAGATTCCACTGTATATGATGCACATACAGGGCGTTTTTCTTTGCTCCAAATTTTTAAAATTAGAAAAATATAAATCTTGGTCACGTAATGTTTACCATTCGAGTGTACAAATTCGCAGCCTCTAGTTACAGAGCAATTTCCGCACTTACGTGCGTAATTAGCAAAGTTACGGTAATTGACTTTCTAATTAACCACAGGTGGCTACAGCAAATGAGTACTTTGGGGCCCGTCCTCGACACGCCCTATCCAAACGATCAAATTTTGAATAGCGGAGTTCATGTGGTAGCTACGTGAACAATTAGTTCCCCTTGGCAGGCTCCCTGAAACCAAAACTGGCCGCAAAAAGAGTGCCTGTGTCGTCGACGTCGCCTCTCCCCCACCTTTCATCACGTCTCCGAGGTCACCACTGGTCCGGCCGCGCGAGCAGCTTGCGTTATCTCCAAGCTGTCTGCGGCGTTGGCCTTGCCCTTCAATGCCGGCGGGCCGCCAAATTTACTTCGCCATTCCGTTGGGCACCACGTAGCAGCAACCCCGCTCCTTGGGCTTTTAGATACTGCAGGCACAGCGTCATATCAGTTTGTAGCGTCGACTACGAATGCCGCAAACAGCAAGGAGATAATGCAAGCTGCTCGCTGGGCCGGACCAGCGGTGACTTCGGAGACGTGACGAAAGGCGGGGGAGGGGAGGGGGTGCGGCGACATCATCGACACAGACGCTCTTTTTGCAGCCAGTTTCGGTTTCAAAGAGCCTGCCAAGGGGAACTAATTGTTTGCGTAGCTCCCACATGAACTCTGCTGTTCAAAATTTCTTCATTGAGGTAGGTAGTGTCGAGGACGGGCCCCAAAGTGCTCATTTGCTGTAGCCACCTATTGTTAATAATTAGAAAGTTAATTACCGTAACTTCGCTAATTATGCACATAAGTGCGGAAATTGCTCTGCATCTAGAGGCCGTCAATCCATACACTCGAATGCTAAACATAATGTGACCAAGGTTTATATTTTTCTCATTTTAAAAATTTGGTGCAGCTGAAAAAAAAAAACACCCTGTATATACTGCGAGACAGTATACCACTTGCGAGACAGCTGTTCAACCTCGACGGTTTATTAAGCAGGCCGCGCACTGAAGAGAATGACGCTGGCCATGATGATGAGTATACACAGATGAAGAAGATGAAAGGGTAATATAATGCTCACAATACATAGGAAACAGCCAACCAGCGTGTGCAAGTGCATTTGTACCCTTTGATAAACTGTCACATGAAGCATGAACTATATGAACATAACAAATGACGATAAAATCAAATTAAGAAAGTGCTAAGTTGCAAGATTATGAGATCAAATGTACTGCCATACCCACCGAGCCACTTTTTGCGTGTGGTTAAGATAATCCAATTCTTTTTGTGTAATGTCAACAGATGGTGCGCTAACGCACGCATACCCCAAACTAGCAATCTTGACCGCTTCTATGGTTTGAAAAATAAACTATTGTTAGAAGTGGGCAGTGCATCTACGTCTGTCTACAGTGTCCCTGTTTTTTTTTTTTTGTGCGCTAATGGCTAATATTGAATACCAACATGCCCAAACTTACATTATTTCCTGAAAAGTGATATGGTAATTAGTAAAAAAAAAAAAAAAAACACACACATTATCTTAACTCAGTTTTGCAGTAAATATCATCATCATCAGATGATGATACACGTCTGCTGTTCGCAAACAGCGACAGCTTTCCATTCTTTAGGCCCTTGAAAGGTACAACATGTCTAATTTGTAGTGAGCAGATTGTTGTGCTGCTCCCTGCCAGTAATGCATGCGGACTTGTCAACATCCAAATGACTTCTGGCAGCACAATTTCTTTGCCCCACCGCATCCTCCATGGGCCTTTGATTTAAACTGGTTGTACAACTGGAATTACGGCCCACAGCAAAGCGCAAGACAAGCAGAAAAGTGAGAAACAGACAATGCTGCCACAGAACAGTCGCCTTCGAAGTAGAAAAAGAAAATAATGCCGATCCCACACTATGTGGGCATTGATGTAAGCAAAGTTTTGATGAGCTGGGAATACAAAACGGTACATCACGATAAGAAACACAAGAGCAGATTTCAGTGATGAGCACGCTCCGTAATGGTATTCAGCGAAGGTGGTGTTCCTTGTAGAGCAATGGTAACATTAATTCGGGGGTTATATTTTCGAGCGATCACTCTTAGTGATACACTTATCACTTTCGCGAGATTTCACGTGACTCAGCCCCAGAGGTGTTGAAGTAGACAAGCTGAATGCATTTCTGGCACTTCGTGAAGATGGCGAGCTTGGCATAGTGCCAGAAACTATGTCCGCTCCTGCTGGCTGTGTATACTGATGTGTTCAGTGCCGAGTGCCAGTGAAACCTCACAAAAGTGATCATACCCCCATAGCAACAGCTTCTACTTGGCGAGACAGCCGATGAAGACCACTATCACCAGCATGACCACCACCAGCACTGTATGAGCTACTTATCTAACACTTTTGGGACAATTCACTTTTTTTTTCTCTTTTTATTAGTTATTGACTTCCTCCTGTTTGCCTTTGACCTTTTCTTTGAAAGTTGTTTGCTTATTTGTATTATGTATCTACAATAAAGTATATGTTATTTGCCTCTGTATCTACCTTTTCCCCTCCCCTCTGCAATGGAAAACTGTACCTCGAGCATAAAATAAATAAATAAATACGCCAAATCACGAAGTGCTGGGCGAAGAAAGCTTAACTTTAAAAATAGGGCTAACATACGGTTCACTTGCTTCTAGCTGCACAACTGCCTATGCACTGTTTTTGACACAGGCACCGCAGCATAGTGCAATCATTTTTCCGCCGAGAGATGCCTCTTGGTGGCATGCGCTAGGATCATCGGCCAAAGCGAGTGAACCGGGGAAAGCACAGCATGGCCGCACCAAGAAGCTGATATGTCCAACAGGAGAGAACCCCTCAGTGCCCACAAGTGTGGCCGCGTACCTCTTGGTCCTGGGTCTGGCCAGCCATCTCCATGCCGCAGCCCAGCAAGCTGCCAAAAGCAGTGCCAAAGTGGCGCACGGACGATGCTAGCTGGGCAGGGTTGCCACGCGAGGACTGCACCACGTGGCCAGTGGCCTCGTTTAGTCCCGCTGCGGCTTCATTCAGGTTGGACTGCAGCTCACCGTACGACCGGTTGCTGGTCGGGAAGTCACGAGCATTCAGCGCCTGCAGGAGATTGCATGCCAAGGAGGCTTAACGACATACCCCTGGTCTAGTTGGTCCATACTTCAATATGTGCACGCAGAGAGAACATGGCTGTGATGTAGACAGGAACAGCGTCAATTCACAAGTAGGTGATATGACAAGCCCCAGCAATTTAAACTGGGAAGTTTAAACAGAATCACAAACAGAATGAGATGGAGAAAGACATACAAACTACACATTAAGTGCCACAATACCTGTCTAATCAAACTTGTCCAAACAAGGGCAGACATTCGGGCTTGTTGTTATGACCTACTCAAAGTAAACACAAGAAGACACTGTGAATGTTTTCTTTGCGCTTTACTTTCAGTTTGTTTAAATAAGCCATTCAAAAAGTTGCCATACCTCATTGTGAAAGGTGAAATTGGCTTCACTGATGCAAAAACAAGCCTTATAATGGTTACGAAAGGCTTTGAGCCAATTGTTTTTAAACGAGTGCAACAAATACTTTTGAAGTTGTGAAAGCTCCACTGCATGCTTGTTGCATGTAAAAGTATTCCACTTAGCAAGTATTAGCGTAGGGAAACAATTGTGAGGCATTTTAAGTCGATGCTAGAGTTGTCAAGTGCCAGACCTAGCTAGCGTCATTGCCATTATAGTGACGCCATGGCAAAGAGCAAAATTTGCTTATGTCGTGTAGCAGTAAGGCTACATTCGTTGGTGTTGCTCGTAAGGTAATAATAAACGAGCATGCTGTGCTTGTTTACTCTGGCTTGTTTTACAGCTGCAGCAATTACAGGAATGAAGCCAGCCACTGTACCGTCATGTCATAACGCATCGACCTCCTGGCCACTGCAACAAACTAATTTGTACAAACAAGTACCGTATTTATTCGATGATAAGGCAGTCATGGTTATAGGGCGAGCGTGCAGTTGGGGGACCCGAGAATAAGAACTTAAGTATGCACGCTAATCTAAGGCGATATACTCGAAGCGAAGAAACAAGGAATGAAAAAAAAAAAGCCGCTGTGGCAGAAGGTGGCAGCGTGTTGTATGTATGCACACTGCAGGCACACACAGGGGTTGTCTAGACCGCCTCGGCGACAGAGAAGCCTTTGCGACAAAGCGGCAAGCGCGCTCAGCACAGAACATGTACGTGTTGTCGCTCTTTGACTCTTCAGTTTGTGGGTGGAAAAACAAATACAGTGTTTTACGACTGCAGCATCATGAAAAAATACTTTCCATAATTTTGTTGTATGCTGTGCTTTATTGAAAATAATACCTATTTGGACACATTTCGCGTTTGCAGACATCACGCCTGCAACACTGACTCCGCGATGCCGTCAGTTTATGCAGCGTTCCACAAATTCAGTTCAGAGTGTTTAGGCTTGATTTTCACATGGGAGCTTTAGCCGTTCCTACCAGTACGTACACCTACAAACTTGGTAGACGTTCGCAGGAGTTGCTGTGGCTGATTGCCCGCCAACTAAAACACATCTTCAAACCTGCTGCCATTTGTTTAGCCAGTGAGTGAGCTCTCTATGTAATTGTCTACGGGTACGAAATTATCAAAAGCAAGCTTCCTGACGACATGCTACCCGACACCCCTGAAGGCTAGGCCTAATAGAGCTGCTTCTTCAGTAGACGGCAACCGGTAGCCAGTTTGGCACCAAGTTAACAAAACGTTTCACAGAGGCTCTACAGCACTTGGAAATCGAAGGAACCATCTCGACACGAAAAATGAGGGCACGGGTTGCACATGCTACATTCAAATGGCGGCAACTTGGATCACAGTTGCCATGTTTCCGACATTGCCAATGCATAGCAGTTCGAGAAATCAAACAAAGCAATTTTGGTCACTGCTATGTTAGTTCAGTGAAGTTGGAGGCGGTGCCGCAGAGAATTCCTAATAATTGAGCAGGTCCGAAAAATTAGTTAGCGACTTACTTTCCTCTATATCGTTCTTGTTTTTCTTTTTCTGTGTTACTTAATCTGCTTCATGTGAAGACCACACGTCCTCGGATGTTAACCTTTAAAAGTTGGTAAATTTAAATGGATGCATATGTCCCTGTCGCATGCTTCGATTCTGAGATATATATATATGCGTGGCTGCTTAGCCTACTCGTTTTGCATGTGTGCAACCTTTGAAAAATGTTGCTTTGATTATAGTGCAGTACCACTTATAGCGCAGATAATAACAAGTCCGGTGACTTACATAAGCAGTCTATGCTAAATTAATCTATCAGCCTTGCATATAAGGCGAGGGGTGACTTAGAGGTTAAGGGTTGAATGAAAAAACCTCGCCTTATATTCGAATAAATACAATATTATAGCAAATTATTCAGGGCACTCTGGCACTTGCCAGTATCTTCTTGTAAGTCACCATGGCTTTTTATAAGATTTAGGGCAATTGGTCCTTGATTTAACATAAAAGAATGATTGAGACATGCTCTTTCGTCCTTTTCCGTGCCATGCTATTACCTTGAATTCTGGCCAAAAATGTTCAAATTATTTTCAAAAAGCCCAGGTGCCAACGTGTTCCTCCACCAGAATAAGCTCGCTCCTTCTTGCGCTGCCCCATGGATAGTGTGCACCATCTACCAAAAAAGCTCCAATGCAATGACATGAAAGCGGCTTGTCTGTGGCATAGCTAGAAAATTAAAAGCATCGTCAACAAGCCGAGCTCGACCATGGCACAGAAGGGGATCTAAGTATTCCCAAGGAGACCTGCTCATTAAATGCCAGGTGGTAAACACCTCTTGCGCATCTTAAAACAAATGGCATGTTTGGAGTTGACACTACTCGTAAAAGGTATGCTCCAGACCTGTGAGCTCTCGGTGATAGTACGAATGACGTCGTCCACGTCCTTCTGGCCCGGCAAGCAGTTGATGCAGGCGTTGAGGGCTGCCGAGACCGACTTGGCCACGTGTGCCAGCCGCTGCTGCTTGTCCGGCTCGTCGGGCCGCAGCACGGCCTGGCGGGCCTCCTCGAGCAGCTGGCACGACCGGTCCAGCACCTGGCGGGCAGGCTCTACGAGACGCGTTGCCTGGGCCCCGCTCTCACTGCTGGTGGCCACCACACCACGCACGGCTTCCACCAGCTGCTGCAGCGCACTGGCCGTGTCTCGGGCAGCTGTACCCGTGTAGCTCTCGTTGCCCTAGAAACGGGGGTCCCCACCAGACTCTCAATGATATGAGGAAAACCTCATCAAAGAGGCGAACGCCGCAGCATGGGTACTGTGTCGGCCTGAATCCACTTTGTTCTACCACTGAGAACAGAGCCAGGCCAAGAGTCCGGTGGCGTTTGTCCCACTCAAAACAGCCATGCTTGTTAATTTTTTGCATCCAAATAAAATACAAGTTCCTGCCACAACATTTGCAATGAAGCAATGTGAAGCAAAGAATGTGGTGTTGGTGTGTAACAAAAAAATAACCCCTGCCTCTAGTGGCTGGAATGCAAAACAGAGGCCACTGAACCCAACTACCGTATTTACTAGATTCTAACACGCCCTCGATTGTAACTTGCACCCATTTTCCGTGAGCAAAAAAAATCCTTTACAGTACTGCGCACCTCATGCTTTCATACAGAAATACAACTTTACAGAAAAACAAAGAATTACTCCCGATGCACTAAAGTTGCGATGAATAAAGAAGGTCTCAGTTTTGCCCGAAAGGCGAAGCATCGATTGCGATAGCAAATTAGCAGACCGCTATACGGAGTAAGGATAGCAGTTTTATCGGCCGTATAAACTTGCAAACATTCGCTTATAAATAAATTAACAAGCACGGTGTCAAGTGAGCACAAGCAAACATGAACACATCTCGCTTGTTGACCGCAGAAACTCGCTGTCAAAATGGTGGAGCATGCCTCTCACTTCAACGTGACGTATAAGCACTATAAGCGGCGAAAACAATGCGCGGTGGACTCTCCCCGTTGCAGATCGCTTTCAAGATAGGGCCAAGGCCATCATATCGCCGAAGTGGATTGTCGCAGAATACGTCCTGCTTCGGTCCACTGAAACCCTTCCGCATTGCTTTGCTGGCGAAAATCCTCTCCTTCTATTTGCGCCAGTCCCACATGCAAGTTTCGGATTCTCCAAAGGCCCGTGATGCGGCCCGATTTCCGTCCATCTCACCCACATGACCACTTTCCTTTTAAATTCGGCATCATGATGAACTCGGCACTTCACGCTGATAGAGCAGACGCAGAAAACGGGAAGACTAATGCCTAAGCACACGAACTGTAGCACGTAAAGGAAGCTACGGCAGCTAGGCTAGAGTGTAGCTAGGCTCGAAAGGCGTGCGAGACGGCTATATTGAAATGCCGACGGCTATATGGTAACGCAGATTTAGGGTCGTACTCGATTCTACCGCGCATGCAATTTTCGGATCTGTTTTATCGAAAAAAAAAAAAGTGTGCGTTAGATTCGAGTAAATATTAGGGGTGTGCAAATACCGAATAGTAAGTCTCGAATCGAATACCGAATCGAATCAAGAAAAAAAAAAGCCGAATATCAAATCGAATATCGAATAGCAAAATTATTTAATAGAAGCTCGAATATTTACAAATTCTCACGCAAAAAAAGCAGCTGTTGTACGTGATCTGGAGTGCACTTCTACCTCTGGGCCGTAACAATGTTGCCAGCCGTCGAAAACAACTTCTCACTTGGTACACTCGTTGCTGGAATGCCCGTGTACTTCATGGCCATCTTGCACAGCCCTGGGAAGTGTTGCTTGCCTGTCTCTTTCCAGAATGCTAGAGGGTCTTGGTCCTTACTGCAAGTGGGCTCTCGAAGGTACCGCTGAAACTCCTCGATGTTGGCTGTTTTGGAGGAGTGCCTTCTTTCTGATGACGCTGCCAGCTTCTCAATGCTGTCCCAGATACTGCTGACGCGCTCCTTGTGAGCTGTAGATGTTGACGCTTCAGTATAGTCACTTGATGCTTCTCCTGGAGAGCTCTGCAACTCAGTTCTTGCAAGCTCCACGAGCCTTGTTTCCTGGAATGTTTGAGCACAAAAGAGGTTCTTAAACCTTGGGTCATAGGTGGTTGCTAACACATACTTCTTTTGCTTGTCCTGCCCTGGAAACCTTGTCCTCATTCTTTTCAGCAAGTTTCTTGCAAACTCTGAGGTGTCATCATCGGCTGCAATGCAGTCTTTCAGGACCATTTGTGTTCCATAGAGAAATGGTACTACTGACGACAAAGTTGCATATTTCTGGTTACTAAGATCTTTGGTCGCCGATGCAATTGGTTCAAGAGCTTTGACGAGCCCAGCCACTGCTTTCCACTCCTGTGGTGTCAGGTTGGGCACAATTGTCTCAGAGGTGGCAAGCTCTAAACAGATGGCTTATTTCAGCTGCACAAGACGTGAGAGCATGTCATGCTCACTGTTCCATCTTGTTTCCACGTCTTGAATAAGTTCCAAAACTGATAGCTCCATCCGTCGCTGGCAATCCTGCAGTCTTGCCGCAGCTTGGGCACTGTGTTTGTAATGACCAACAATTGCGCGACACTTCTTGAGAATGGCAGGAACTCCTGCTGTGTCTTCCTTAGCATCTTTTATAGCTAGTTGCAGTGTATGGCCCATACACTGCATTGGGATGCAAGAAATGCCCTTAAGGGCCGCACGGAAGTTTCGTGCATTGTCCGTCAACACATAAGACTGACACTTTCTGCAGTGGCAGCTCCCAGTTATCCAGCATTGCTTGCATGTGCTCCAGGATGTTGCAAGCAGTGTGACTCTTGGTCACACTCCGGTTGTCCAATGCCAAGCTTCTCACCTCAAAGTGGGAGGTTAAGTAGTGGCAGGTAAGACTGATGTAACTTTGGTTAGACCTCGACGTCCAAATGTCACTTGTAAACGAGATCGACTCTATGCCTTCCTGGAAGTCCGCATGCATTCTCTCCTTGACTGCCGTGACTGTGTCTCTGTACAACGCCGACATGATTGTCCTCGAAAACGTCGTGCGACTGGGTATCTTGTACAACGGCTCCATGTGGTTAATCAGCTCTTTGAAACCTCGATTTTCAACACAGATGTAAGGCTGAAGGTCGAGCACCAGCATTCAGGCAATCCTGGTGGTTATCGTCGTTCTCTCAAGCTGTGATAGGTCCCTGCCCGACTACAGCGCACTTTTGATGAGCGGCTGTGCGCCTTCTGGTCTTCCTTGCTCACGTAGCCTCTTGGGCCGAGTTCTTTCCGAAATGTTTCCAAATGACACTTTTCCTTCGTTCAGTCACGTTGCCCCTGACGTCGGAGTACGTTTTCCGACAGATAACGCAGATGAAATTCGGGAGCAGAACACGTTGGCTTGGTTTCCGATAGTGAGGGACTTGGTGGTTTCGGATTGCCCGGCAAAACGAAGCCAACGGCCAACGACACGGAGCGCGTGGGGTGACGGGGGAAAAGACACTGGCGCCACCTCTATCCGGCTTGCAAAAGTAGGAGAGAAATTGGTTGGCTCTGCGGAGAGGTGGCGCGAGTGCCGCCCGCATTGTAAAGCCCCTATATATAAAAAGTAGCGCCATTCTTAGATCTTGCCGCCACCGCGCTCAGCCCGGCGTTTCCTCCTCGCCGCCTCCTGTCGCCCCAGCCTCCTCCGCTCCCCCATTGGCCAATCCGTGTCACGTGGAAGCACGCGTAGCGCTTTTGTATATTTTTTTCTTTCCAGCGTGCTCCGACTGCCATTCTCGGGCCTGTGCGACGAAAGTGCTGTACGCACAAACGGATAAAACGTGTTAGGGACAAGAACTTCGTTGTGATGGCATGCTGCTGCGCCTTAAGTTGCCGCAACCGACAAGGCGAGGGCAAAAGGCTTTTTTTTGTTTACCATCTGGCGTGTGCAAACGCTTGCTGCACACTTGATATTTGCGCTGTCTCGCATCGTCACGTTGCTACTTCCAAAACGGCATTATTAAGACCAGTTACTGACTGACGAAGCAAAATCACGCCTTAAAAACTTCTCTGCAGGGCGCGATCGAAGTTTTCCTTGGATTTCCTCTGGTAGCACGTTAGCTGTCATCTGCCACGGCAGGCCCGACGCAGGCGGCGCCACTGTCGATATCGCGCCTCGATCGCGCTGGTCGCGCCGAGCGCGATAGTGGAACGGAGGAGGAGGGAAGCGGATGGCGCTACTTTTTATATATAGGGGCTTTACCGCGTCGGCCACGCAGCGACGAGACGCAGCCAACGCAGCACGCCGTAGTGCGCGGTTTCGCGGTTCGCTAGGGCGGTTTTCTTTTGTGCTCGCGAATTGCAGTCTCTGATTCCTCTCAAGTGTATACAGTCGCCGACCGATTTTCCGGACTTCGCGGGGACCAAAAACTAGTCCAAAAAATCGAAGTCCGAAAAACTCGTTCACCCTAAAAAAGAAAATTTATTAGGCTTAGAGTGGTATAAATTAAAATGTTTAATAATGCCCTGCCTCATACTACGCTTGGAGGCGATCAGATTTGCTTGGATTTGCGCAAGACTGCCGTCTCCGCATACAGTCGACAAGAGCGTCACGGCGTTGGCGCTCTCCGTTACCGGAGATCGCCATGGAGGTCGAAGAAACGAGCGCCGTTATTTCGCACGTGGCCTCCGAGACGAGAGGATGGCGCGCGCGTGTGTGTCCCAATTTTGGAGGCCATAGAGGGGGCCACTGAAAGCCAAGCCTGGTCAAGTCGGCGAAATTCCAACATGGTGTCCTCCATGAACGGGGTAGCCTGGCTCGGAACGAGCGATTTAGTCAAGAAAATCGAACTTGGGTGCCTAAATTTGCCCGAAAAATCCGTCGCAATACTGCATTAGCTCTGTGGGAACCCGGAAGGTGCATTTCCGAAGTCCGGAATATCCAACAAGTCTGAATTTTTGGAGTCCAAATCTTAGTGCTACTGCTTATCTCTGGTGCCTTCAATGAGTCTGACGCTGCTGTAGTCACTGCATGGCCACTGTGGTATATTAGACATAGAATAATGTACTTCATTTCCTTGCGTAAATGGCCACACATTCTTTTTCTTGAAATAGCATCTCAAATGTTTGGTGCAGTCCCTACATGAATAAAAAGTGAATGCTTTTGTGCTCTGAAAAACAGACGTGCTTGATGCCATATGCAGCTGGGATGTCTTTACTTCAGCTTCAACTGCTATCTAAAACAATTTTACAGGGGTGTAATCCAAATACTGGATCGCTACAGCTTAAAGCGTAAAAACATGTACAAAACAGTGCCGCCGATTATACATATAACTTGTGAATAGTTTCTAAAATACTCATATATAGGTGTTCAGCCCTTACAAAAGGTAACCTTGCCCCTTTAGATTTGTCATGTTCACATCTACTCCTTAGTCTTAACTTGAACTCCTTCTAAGCACGATTATTATGTACGATGTCATGAAGACTAGACCAATTCATTGCTTCCTTTTGGGACACCAAATGCCAATATATTTCACAATGCTCGTGTCATTAGGATTTACCAGCTGTACCTCTATCAGTTAAGTATATGATCTAAACTCAAAATTAAAGAAATTTTACAGTATCTGACAACTTCTAGTTTGGAAAAGAAAGAGCAGGGTTTCAAGAATCATCAAGGTGCTGAATGGCAGCTTTCATCTACCAATCCTGCATTTGTTTGTTGAAATAGATCGAGATAATTCATTGATTCATTTATACTGTGTTGGTTTGCATGAGATAAAAGCTTTTGTCAGTGCTACCTTTCTCAATATATTTTCTGTACGTTGTATAGCAGTGCAGCTTTAAACTGTGCCACACTAGCAGTTAGTGTGCTATCTATCCGATGCAGCTTAAAATGCCTGCTGACATCTACTCTCTTGCCTGTACACGCAAGTAAACATTGCCCACCTGGGATGCAGCTGTGAGCAGCTGGGCCATGGAGGATCCAACCACCTTGGATGTGGCACCCAGCTTGAGGGCACACAGGTCACTCTGCACACACGAGAACAACAAGGTTGTTGTACTGTGACCCCAGGACCAAACAGCTGAGCCAGTGCTTGCTCGTAAAAGCAATGACAAAGACTTCGGGCTCTATTTCTAGTTTAAATCAGGCCTGTGTGTATGACATCCTCAGTGGTCACACTTTGCACAAAACAGCCTATGGTATAAAAGTGTGCAAGAGCTCAAACCATGTACGAGCCACACCATGTTTTCATGACGAAAAGATTCGGCACCAGCATCCCTGGCTTTTGTGACTGTCCACTGCATGTCGTCGCCATCACCCAGGCGTTGGCCAAACGGTCTGTCCTCATCTTGGACAGCTTCTGCAGTCACTTGACGGATAAGGTTAACCCGTCAAGTGTTTTGGACAAACTCAGGTCGTCAATGCGATCCTCGTTAATTTTGCTTTGGATGAGCTCTGCTCGTCAATCGCAATAATCATGTTTTCACAGTGAATTGGACGAACTCGTAGTTTTTATTATACTGCATAGATGGCTGCAGTGCCATCATTCTAGATCCGAGGTTATTTCGCCCTATTTCTTGTTTTACTACACAAATGTCAGCCCTTTTGCAGTGCCTCAAGCCATGTTGATTCAGTCTTTGGTTTCTACGACATAGATGGCAGCCATTTTGTCAGCGTGGAAGTGGTGCATTTACCGCAGTTTTTGTTTTACTACAGTTAATGATTTTTCAGACATCTCTAGGGGCCGCAAAAATGTCAGAAAAATCAACCAGTCCAAAAAAAATTAATGCATGCCTTTTACTGCCCCTAAGGGATGAAATCGCCACAGGTACATCCGTAACAGCTCTGAGGGCCTGCCACTGCACTTATTAACTGTGACAGGAGACAGCAGGTCATGCGTCTATAATTGAAGAATACATTCTGTATGATGTGACAGGGGCCCCTTTCCACTCTTGGTATGTTTCATCGCGTGACACCACTGTATTGCACCAAAACTGCCTTTTGAGAACCCGCATTACGCAACGTGCCGTGCTTTTCGCGCTTCGAAGCCATCGGCGAGGATGACAAAGGTAGAGTCAGCGTCACTGCTGACAGCGGCGAATTGTTTCAATAAATAAAAATAAAATGAAAAATTTGTCATCGAACAGTAGGAAACTTGGCAGGGAGCGTGAAAGCAGCTAGGCCTAGCATTGCCGAGGGTGGTGGCTACGACTGCCAGGGAATTGGCGTGCAAGAGCGCCGATTTGAGGCTGTGAGATAATTAAAATGGCGGCGGTGGGGGCTTCGATTAGTGTCGTTTCGAACCTGCGGTCACGGCAAAAGGTACAAAAAATCGGACAGTGAAGGGTTATTGCGTCCTAAATGTCAGACGTTCTTATACAGTGGCTCTATGGGTGCACATGGTGGTGCAGTGAAGGCGTCCAATAAATTGGGTGTCTGCTGCGCATGTCAAGGCACTGACCATGGCCTGGTCATTCCCCAAAGGTGCTAATATGCGAAAATCAAATATTCGCAAAATCGAATATTATATGTTCTATTCGATTCGAAATCGAATATTTGAGTATTCGTACAACCCTAAACCGCATGACGTTGTTGCAAAGTTACCTAAGGACATCTCCAATAGTGGTGGCCTGATTCTACCACAGGTTGTGCTGTGGATCCCAGATATTTTAACTCCTCATCAGACAAAATTAAGCTAAATTCTAGAGTTTTACATGCCAAAACCAGAATATGATTATGAGGCATACTGTAGTGGGGGACTTTTCACCCACTGGGCTTCAAGTATTCAAGGCGCATGACATGAGAGCGTCTTTGCATTATGACCCCATCTGAATGTTGGGGCCAGAACCGAACCTGTGACCTCACGCTCGGCAGTGCAACGCCATAGCCCCTCAGCTACCGCAAAGGGTCCTTGTCAGACAGTGATGAACTACTGCTCACATCGTTCAACGTGAGCAGCTTTTACGATTTCATTCAAGTAGTGTCTCTTGGGGCGTCTATCCGTACACGTGTGAAAGCATGTGCATGGTGTTTATGTGCGCCATCTTTATGCGTGTCTGGAGACGTACGTCTGGATCAGAAGATGTGCTAGGCTAAAGCATGATAAAGAAGTTGCGGTCACTGATCAAGTCAAGGTGAAAAACAAAACCATATTGAAGCCTGTACAGGTTCCTTGGTCACGCTCAAGAAGTCTCTACAAAGGGACCTGTACGAGCTCCAAAACGTCTCTATTTTTCCCCTTCACTTGGTCAGCGACAGCAAATTCATCATCCTGTTACCTGACCAGGCAAACTTTCGTCAAACCCTTGACTAGGCTGAAGGATGCTCACGTTCTCGCCAGGCAGGGGCCTCAGCTGGTTGGCCAGTGCCGCCCGGCGGATGTCCACCAGCTCCTGGTCCAGCTCCCGGATGCGGTCCAAGGCGCTGTCAATTTCCTGCTGCTGACGTCCACAGGTCTCCTGGGCCTGAGGGGGGGAGATTGCTTTAAAGGGTGGGCCACTGTTGGGCATAAATTCTTGCATAAAACCAGCACCCGTGCCGTAATAAACATGTCAAATGAGTGTACATTGACTTAACTCTGTGCCATTCGGTGTGGGGATCGAGGCGCCTTCCCGCGCCACGCGCCTCGTCCCCTGGCTCGTGCATTGTGCTTAGCTCAATCTCCGGGAACTGCCACCGTAACGGCAACATGGTGACACGGCTAGCGCAATGGAGCTAATTTCCCGCGCAAACCGTGCTTCTCCCTCCCGGGTTTGAGTTGCCGTGCGAGCAAAAGTCACTGGGACGTGCCCTGATTGGCCTTCCGAGGGGAGGGTGGCCTCCGGTGCCCTCCCCACCCGAGCTCTCTTCCACCGAGCGCCTCTTCGCTGCGGCAGATGCTCACAGGCCTGCAACGAGTTGGTTACATGGGAGCTTTGCTCACGCGACTCCTTGTTTGCACGCTTGGTGCACTGCTACCCGGTTAGCCCTAGCGCAGTGGGCGCACATACTCGATCGGCCTTGCGGCGAGCCTTGGCCCGTAAGCGCCGTGACTTTCACACTGTGCTGTATCTTGGGTGAATAAACCCGTGTCCGTTGGCGAACTGACTCGGGAGCCTTCTCTGCGCTGTGTCGGAGAGTCGATGAACCCTGCCGTAGCGTCTTTGTGCACTGCGGAGTGGAGGAGCGTCGTGCCCTTTCCTGACCGTCGCTCGTAGGGTGATCCTTGCGAAAACCTATCTCCACATGGTGGCTCCCCTCGCCCTCCCTCTCAATTCCCTCGCAACTGCCTCGCTTTTGACTGTCTCCATGCGCGCCTGTCGCTATGCCGGTACCACCGCCCCTGCCAGCCTGGTGCCAGCTTAGCCCGCTCCCTAAAGTTTCATTTTCTACCCTTATCGAGAAGCAAGCGTTGGCCAGCGCGAGCAGTTTCGTGCTCCTCACTCACTGTACACTTGCGTGCTGCAATATTAGTTCGTACATCGTGCTATAGAGCATAAATACTTCAAAAATAAGTCCTTCTCTTAATTCGAACAAATTTTCGGGGCCCTTCGAGTTTGAATTATTGAGATTCGACTTTAGCTTATTCATGAGCCGTGTGGGCATTGATGCAAGCAGCAAGACCGTCTCCGGTTATGAATGTCTATCTTTGACAGTGCCCAGTTTCTAGTGAACATAAGATGTATTTATGTGTGATAAGATGATGAAGTGCACAATACAAAATCAAAACTCAAACTCAGTGTTAGTGAAATAGAAATGCAAATTACAAGTTGCAAAACTAAACTAGAGGTACACGACACAATGGTAACTTCTTGCTTGCATAAACCTTTCCAGAAGGATTGGTCAGTCTGGGCACAGATGCCTAAAGTGGGGACCCACATCATTGTGGATCCCAACAAAACACAGTCCAGAAAGGAACGTCTGCCACCACCACCTCCTAGATAAACGAAAACCGGGACAACCATGGAAAGTGCAGTCAGCCTCCATTACAGGATCAATAATCAGTGCATTACATGCTGCTGAAAGCCCATCTTGACCTGTTTTCTCACAAAGAGAGGAGACGTCTGCATCACTGACTGCATACATTGCCGATCCGTTTCCTTTCCCCACACCCTTTGTCCTAAGGACAACAGATGCTTTGAAGCTGCCTGTTGGAAGCAGTACTAAGAGTACTGGGCTAACGCCAGACGGCATGTCAGAGGCACAAGATGGTAGGCTAACCGTGTGTGGCGGGGGAGTAAGGGACGGATGGTGTGTGTGCGTGACAACGAATGGAGTGAGCGAAATGGTCGGCAGAGCAAGCCGCGTGCGTTGCGGCTGGACTGAACGCAAGATTGTGTGTGTTTGTGTGTGCACCGAGGTTTCTTGAAATAAATAACATACTTGACACAGTCTTTGCAAAGCAAGGTACGCAACTGCTGGCTTTTGATGAATGGCACCCGGCATGAGCTTGGCACACTCAATTTGTGGGAATCCTCGGAACCCATGAACGCCACCCGCGCGGCGAACGCCACCCGCGCGGCGAACGTCGCGTCGGGCGCATGTGCGCTAGGCAGGGTGGAGAGAGGGGAAACTTTCCTTTCGCGGGCAACGCATGGGAATCGCAAGTGCTATCAGTTCTAATGGGTGTGTCACGGGCGATGTCATGACATCGCCCGAGTCTCTTTGGTCACCAGCAAGCGGCGATAGCGGAAGGCTCCACCGCCGCTCCCGTATTCCCACGCATGGTTAATCAACCACGTTCTTGCCGCGGCAATCACCGCAGCCGCCCATATCCCCAGCTGGTAAGTTGGAAGCCGTTCTTTACCTAGCGTATTATTCTCTTCCAGGGAGCCCTCAGTGATGTCATCTATAGCTAGGTGGCCTGCTCAATGTGTTAGTTGCAGTCGTAATAAATGCTTTCTGAGTGTACACGTGGTTGTCCTCTATTGTTTCCTCGAGCTTGTACCGGACTGCGGTTGATGGGCAGGCATGCGCCAACCACGGGGTTCGGTGTGCCAAGGCAAAGCGCTGTGGGCATTCCCCCTACCCCAACAAATTCTCCCCTATGCATTTTTTTTCTAGGCCATCCAAGCAACTTAACCACCGTCACTTAATAAACATGATGCCATTTGTCCTCGCTTTTTTGTGTTGTATAATCGGTGGAAAAGCAGCACAGCACTCCAAACAATGTTGTACTAACTAGGCCCTGTAGAAGCCTTGTTAAAATGCTTCCAAGCCAATACAACAACTTTCTGGCCAAACCAAAGCAGGTCCTGCAGCCATGTATTCCACGAAGCAGCTGCGCAAGGGGCAGAAATTACAGATTTCAGATCGTCGTGAGTTGCTTCTGGGTCGTCAGTTGTGGTCGGTTGCACAATCTCTGTCTGTGAACGAGCCCTAGCCACTACATTTCCTTCCACTCACCTTGTCAAGGGCTATGCGCAGGTCAGACAGTGCAGACGACGTCTGCTTGGTGGCGTTGTTCAGCTGGGTGGCACAGGCGGGTTCCACAATGGTAGGCACACAGCCCTTGGATGTCGACACCATCTGGCTGGCCGGCTGTCACGAGGCAGATGCGCCGCTTTAACATTCAGCGCAGTGTCGCAGTCCTAACAAGTATTACATGCTCGCAGAGCGCAGTAGCATAGGGACAACGACTTACATCACATGCTAGGATGTGCAGTCTAACTGAGAATCTGACATTGCAGCTGTGACTGCAACAGTGCACTTGCAATTTCTCAGTATCCATTCAACTCTGAAGGAACATTAATGTTTCTCGTGGCTTTTATGTCCTACAGACATTCTTGAGTAACAGTACACTGTTCATCTAACGAGGAAAGCCATGTGAAAAGAGAAGTTAACCTCCAACGTGCAAGCTTCCAAAATGAGCACGGTCTTGGACAGGTGTTTCTCATGCGGTACTTCCAAATGCAGTAACATCTGAAAGTAGTTGTGGCATGTTGAAGAGACATGCAAAAAGCTTGGCCACCATTTAAACACACTTCCATGCTTTGTCACCAAGCTAAAGTTCCCCCCTTGTACTATTTGTGGAATATGCAAAGATGTGATGAAACTTGATATTTTGGTTGAGCGGGCTCATCACGTAGGCATTTTCAGAGAAGGCAAAAAACAGCCCATAGTAGCATGGGTTTCACGGTGGAAGGCTAGAGAAAGCGTCTTTAAAGAACGTTTACAGACTAGAAGGCACTTCGTACAGCATATCTGAAGATTTCAGCCGAGCCGCACAAGAAAAAAGACGTCAGCTTTGGAATCATGCGAAAGAAAAACGAGAAAACAAAGAAAATCGTGTTCGCTTGAGTTATGATAAATTGATCATCAATGGGCAAACGTTTGTCTGGGATAGTGATATGCGGATGCCACTTCCATTTCAGGGGCATGCACAACTGGATAGATGCAAATGACGTGTTCCGAATTCCATCCACCCCCCCCAAGATAACCCAGTGCGCTGCTCGCAGCCTGAACGGGTTTCTGTCCTGCTTGTAAATTGTCACAGCATAAAGCACAAAGTCGATAGCTTCATGTCTTTGGCAGCCACCGTTAAACCTCAGATCGTGATGGGCACCGAATCATGGTTAGACAACACTATACCTAATGTAGAAATGTTCTGCCTGGTTTTACTGTCTGTCGGAAAGATAAGCATGGACATGGTGTGGGAGTATTTATTTTAATTACAAATGCATTGTCAAGTACATAAATTTTATTTGAAAAGAATTCTGAGTCTGTCTGGTGCCTTGTGAAATTACCCAAAGGAAACAACGTGGTCTACGGGACATTCTACTGCCCACCCGGCAGCAGCGACTCGTTCGGACTGCTGTCTGATATGCTATCTCTTTATGCCTAATAGCATATTTCTAGGGGGTGATTTTAATTTGCCGGACTTGAACTGGAATGCCGGATGTGTGGCTGGTAACAGGTCCCTTATTTACACAGAGTTTGAAGAACTGCTTGGATTAAATGGATTGCAGCAGTACGTACTGGAACCTACACGAGAAAATGCAATTTTAGACACAGTACAGTTGAATCTCGTTAATTTGAACACGCTTCATTCGAACTTCCAGTTTATTTGAACTGAGGCTGTGGTCCCGTCAAAGTTATGTGTATTCCAATGGGTGAAAACTCCCGGTAATTCGAATGCGAAAGCATTTGCGACAGTTAATTCGAACATACCGCGCACCGACAATGCTCTCAGCAGCGCGCCAAGTCACGCTGCGGCGCCTAAGACCGGCATTGCTCCAACACCACCATAGAGCAAAAGCCTAGGAGAGACCTCTCAATGCTGCGCGCGAAGAAAATAAAAAAAGGGGGGAAAAAAAGAAAAAGGGAAAAAAATGCAGCGGAAATTTCACCCTTCTCTCAAATGGCAAGGTTGCCGTTTCTGCGTGGTGCTGGAACACGCGTGTAAAGATTTCACTAGGGTACTGTAGGTAGAACCCATTTATTCCTACATTCTTCCGTCTAACCTTGTCATCGCCTTCTCTTCTTCATTACTACACTGGCGATGTAGTTCGCCACACACTCCCAATCGGCTGTTTTGGCCCTCACGAGGATAATACGGTAGCACATTCCCAATTGAAGCCTTTTCAACTTTTTGACAGGGTCCTTGGTAGTACAGTTAAACCTGCTTATAACGAACCTCTATATAAAGAATTCCTGGATATAACGAAGTTTTTCTATTCCCCGCCATTACTCCATAGAAGCCCATGTATTTGAGACCTCTACGTAACTAAGCGGCAGTGGGAGACCCCCTCGAAATAAAGAATTTTTCCCGCCGACAACCTATAGATTTCGCCCCAAATTTTGTCATTTTTGTGCGAGCAGCAACCGTAAGCACCTTCTCCGCCGCGCTTGGCGCGCTCGAATTCTCGGTGACTGCGAGCGTGCGCGAGGCAGGCCTGCATCCCTCGACCCGGCAATCTTGCCGCCGCAGGCGTGACCTTTCCCCCTCCTTTCATTCAAACCTGACCCGCCACTTGCTGCAGCTAGCCTAGCCCGCCAAACCAGCACTCACCTATTCCTGTTGATGCTGCCGAAGGAAAAAAAAATTTTTTTTTTCAATGCGCTGGCAGCGCCCCTCTTTGGTTACTGCACAAGTCTCTGCGCTTCACTTCACTAACCTGACCCTAGGTGACACTATACGACGCTACAACGCCATCGTGTCGCTCGCTCTTCGTTTCCGACACCTCGCGCTTGTGCGAAATTACACGCATCCACGCATCCAGTATTTGGTGTGACATTCCAAGGATGAGTGCTTCGACGAAGAAACGCAAGATATTGACCTTGTCTGCAATTCGCTTTGAAGATAAGTCCGCGTGGGCGCACACTTTTTCCACATCGCAGATGGCTTTCAAGATACGCCGCTGCTGAAGTAAACGCCTCCCTTTCTCACCTCCCCCCGTGCCTAGCGCGGAAGCGTGCTTCTGCCCCACCCCCCTTCTCCTCGCACGTGCGAGATTGAGTGACCCCCGCAAGCTTTCACTCGCACACACAGCGTACGGCGCGCAGCGACGATGTTGCCGTGTTTGGACTTTACACGGAACCTAGAAGCGACGTCCACGGTGACGGCACAAATGAGCTTCGCAATAAAATGTGCTTCTGTGTGATTACTACTCCGACAGCGACAGCGAATTCGCATCCCCTTCCGGCAGCTTCTCCGCTTAACGGGAACTTATCTCGAAGGCCATGCTTTTGTGCGCGGCAATCGGCAACAGCTGTACGAGCAGGAAATGCATCATGGTGGCCATCTTGTAAGTTCACTATCGCTGGCGACTGTCGTCCGGGCGTCGCAACTCGAGAATATAACATCTGAGCACGAGATTTTGCCGATTTTGTGCCTGTGCGTGTAGAACAAGAAAAATAGTACGCACTAACTGTTTGGTTGGCAATGAGCACTACAGCTTAAGCGGTCAGCCAATACATAGGGTTCAATGGGGGCTGGGTGGGGCAATCTTCGCGACTATGTTTAAACCGCAATTACGCATTAAGCGGGTACGTATTTACGAGGTTTGACTGTACTATCCTTCGTGTAGCTGTCTGCTAATCTGCTGTCGCAATCACAAAGACCTCCGCCTTTCGGGCGAAACTGGGACTTTTTTGTTCATCGCAACTTTAGTGTATTGGGAGTAAATCTTGAGCGATAGTACATACGGTAAGCGTTTCTTTAACAAATTTTCGTGCCGAACCTGCATATAACGAAATCCTCTTTACAATGAAGCTTTTCGGGAATTTGTCAATTTCATTATATCCAGGTTTAACTGTATATTGTCTTCAGGAGTCCTTGCTGTCTGGCTGTCTTGACGACATAGTAAGGTCCTGTAAAGGGCGTTTTCGAATCAGGTCCCTTTCGAACCAGAACCCACGAATCTAGTTCAATCTCCGGTATTTTTGTGCTGTGTCTGCGGACAAAATTCTTTTTCATTGTCACTCTATATCTTAGTCGCTGCTGAGAAGTCTTGGGACGTTCCTTCAGATCAATTAGTTTCACTAAACCCAGTTCGTGATCCGCTGGCAGCCATGAGCTCGTGCCAAATGCCGCAAAATGTGAGCTGCATCCCAGGCAGGCTGTATATGATCTGTTGTGATGCGCTACGGCTCCTTCTAAGGCGCATTTCCAGCCGCCTTTGAATTCGGGGTATAATCGTATGTACATCTTCAAGTCCCTTATCATTTGCTCTGCAAGGGAATTCGCTTCCGGATGGTAAGGTGCTGGAAAACGAAGGATGATATTTCTTTTCTCAGCCCAAAGTCGTAGTCTCTCGCTTTTAAAGGCTGGCCCATTGTCTGTGACGACGACTCTGACATTTTCGAAGAGTTCTCGTTCCTGCAATGAAATCATGCAGTTTGCATCCTCTTTTCCAGCTTTGGCGGCGACAAAACGCGTGCACTCGTCTACGGTGACAAGGAATGCTTTGGTCTTCCTAACTCCCTCCCCCTTCTTTTTGATTTCAGCGAAATCAAGATGAACACCCTCAAAGGGGATATCGGCTATATGGCCTTTTTCTGATGACTGTGTTGTCACGCAACAAGAACGGCACCTCAATCACTGTTGTGGCTTCGGGATATGGCCCAATGCATATTAGCTCGAGGAACTTCAACGGCAGATCTTCCACGCATGATGACTTTCGGTCGTCGGGTGTTTCAGTCAAAGACATATCTTGCTCAGGTTGTCCAATGGTCACCTCGTCATTCCATAATATGTTAATCTTCATGCTCCTCATATCAGGCCGCGATAAAAGAAAGTCGAAGTCCACCGTTGACACGACGAGCGCTTCCACCTTGAACTTCTGCCCTTGGAACTCAAGACCTGTTTTTGTCCATTTATGATATTCCCGAGATGATCCATCGTAGCTACACACACAAATAGGCTTCCCGGAAATGATGCTGGTGGAATCCACTATATTTTCATTAATTAGGCTTACGGAAGCACCAGTATCAATCAATGCTGACATGTTTCTGCCGTTTATAAGCATTGGCACTATTAAAACGCCTGATTTAACAAGGAACACCGTTTCTTAAGCGTAATGGTGAGGTTCAGCGGTGCCTTGATTTGGTAGCTTTGGTTGGTTAAGGGGTACCGAGCCTCGCGTGTAGTTATCGCTTGGTCTCGAGTTGTGACCCTTGCCTCTTTTGATGGTACATTAAAATCAGGAGTCATAACGTACGCCAGTGACTGAAGCAATTGGTCCATTGTGCTTGGCGACCTAGCGAGAACTTGTTTCTGGCACTCTCTTGTCATACCGTGTATAATGAGGGCAATAACAGACGATTCTGGAAGTTTCGGCTCGGCTGTACAAATTAAATGCCACTTTTCCAACACATATTATCTGATGTTAACTGCCTTCTGTCTGTAGAATATGGCGTTATTCCAAAGTTCCACGGGATTCTTTTTAAATGCTCGAGAGAAACTCTCTTTCCATTCATTCCACTGTGAAGTTAACTGTGAACTGTGAAGTTAACCGAAGATCGTACCATTTCCGCGCGTTGCCACACAGAAATACCCGCATGTTCTGTATGCGATCCTCGTCAGTCAACCATTCGTTCCTGGAGCAAGCGTACTCATAAATATGAAGCGAGGTGTGTACACCGGACGAATTTCCATCAAATATGTCTGGTTTCAAGAAAAGCTGTTCTCTGGTGCTTCTAGATCTTGACAGTGCAACAAGAAGATCTACCAGGTGCTGCAGTTGCTTCATCTGGCATTTCTGAAGGTCAAGCAGTGCGTTCGAAACAGTTATATCATTGTCCAGTGACGCTACAGCTGGTTCAGTTTCACGAGCTGAGATGGGTCCTTTAAAATAAGTTTCGGACTCGTCTCGTTCATTGCAGGCAGGAACGATACCTTTAGTGACAGGGTCGTCAGCCGTAAACCCGGAGGCACTTGGAATGCTCCATAGAACATCATGCGTGGTGATGTCCTCCAGTGGCCCGACATGTTGTTCGTCACTTGCTTTGTAGCCCTCGATGGTGGTTCGTCCCTCGTTGAACGCGACATTCATCTTCTTCTACACAGGTTCCTGCTTTCGACTGCGCCAATGTAAAGATTTCACTAGGGTACTGTAGGTAGAACCCATTTATTCCTACATTCTTCCATCTAACCTTGTCGTCGTCTTCTCTTCTTCATTACTACGCTGGCGAGGTGGTTCGCCACAACGCGCATATGTGCCGACGTCTCAGCTACTCGGAGAAAATGGCAGTGAACCTGTCTCCTTTATGCTTCTTTTATTTTCTAGTCCATGTTGACCTTGAACGCTGCGGCGCAGAGGGAAGCAGTGGCGGAGGCCCAGTCTGACCAACGCTCTCTTACTGATAACCGCAGAAAACGAAACTTCAGGGAGCGGGCTAAGCTGGCGCCGGCACGGCACCGGGCATGCACGGAGACAGTCAAAGGTAAGGGAGCTACGAGGGAGTTGAGAGGGAGGGCGAGGGAAGCCACCGAAGCGGGGGAGTTGCCAAGGCCAAATCCACTTTCCTGCCACCCTCCTCCCTCACCTTCGACGGTCTCTGCCCTCACCCGGTGCCGTGCCAGCGTCACCGGCCCCGTCCGCTCCTTGAAGTTTCGTTTTCTGCCATTATCAGGAAGCGAGCGTTGGCCAACGTGGATAGTTTTGTGGCCCTCGCTCGCTATGTGCTTGCGCGTCGCGATATTTCACGATTCACACCGTTCGTGCCTCGTGCTATGGTGCACGAATAGTGCAAGAACAAGTCCTTCTTTTAATTCGAACAAATTTTCAGGCCCCTTCGAGTTCAAATTAAAGAGATTCGACTGTACTTTGCAATAAATCGAACTTAGTATCAAATATTACTGTTTGCCCAGGTATTAGAGACCACAGGGCAGTTGTCATAAAACTTAACAAAGAGTGAGTACAGATGGTACAAATTCCCCTTCGAGTTCAAATTAACGAGATTCGACTGTACTTTGCAATAAATCGAACTTAGTATCAAATATTACTGTTTGCCCAGGTATTAGAGACCGCAGGGCAGTTGTCATAAAACTTAACAAAGAGTGAGTACAGATGGTACAAATTCCCCTTCGAGTTCAAATTAACGAGATTCGACTGTACTTTGCAATAAATCGAACTTAGTATCAAATATTACTGTTTGCCCAGGTATTAGAGACCGCAGGGCAGTTGTCATAAAACTTAACAAAGAGTGAGTACAGATGGTACAAATTCCCCTTCGAGTTCAAATTAACGAGATTCGACTGTACTTTGCAATAAATCGAACTTAGTATCAAATATTACTGTTTGCCCAGGTATTAGAGACCACAGGGCAGTTGTCATAAAACTTAACAAAGAGTGAGTACAGATGGTACAAATTCCCCTTCGAGTTCAAATTAACGAGATTCGACTGTACTTTGCAATAAATCGAACTTAGTATCAAATATTACTGTTTGCCCAGGTATTAGAGACCGCAGGGCAGTTGTCATAAAACTTAACAAAGAGCGAGTACAGATGGTGCAAATTCCACAAAGAAAAGTGTAAACTCAGAGAAAACTATAGGCCGATCTCACTAACGTTGATACGTTGCAAAACATTCGAACACATTTTATATAGTAACATATCTGCATTCCTTAACTCAAACGCTTTCTTTACACCTTCCCAGCACGGATTATGATAAGGTTATTCCTGCAACACACAACTAATAGAATTTTAGCATTTCATATCCCAAGCCAATGAAAAAAAGTCAGGTAGACGCGGTTTTTATTGATTTTGAAAAAGCTTTCGATACTGTGTCCCATAAGCTCTTAGATGTAAAGCTTGCTGCATTAAATGTAAACGAAAACGTTTGAAATTGGATACGAAACTACCTAAATGGAAGAACCCAGTCTGTCGTTATAAACAATGCCGCATCTTCACCAATAACTATGACTTCGGGCGGTCCTCAGAGAAGTGATGCCCTTGTTATTTTTAATCTACATAAACGATATTTGTTGAAATAATTACATCACCCATAAAACTATTTGCCAAAAACTGTGTGATTTACAGAGAAATTACAACTGAAAATGACATATACACTTTGCAAACAGATTTAGATAAGGTAGCGAAGTGGTGTAAAAAAATGGCACGTGAATTTAAATATAAAAAAATGCAGTAGCGCAAGTTTTTCCAGATAATTATCCAAATTACAGCACCAATATAACATCAATGGCACGCACATCAACATACAGTTGGAATACCAGTATCTAGGAGTCTATTTCACCGAATGACTCACTTGACAGATTGACACTGTCATAGCAAAAAAAAGCTAGTAGGATGCTACATTTTATTCGCAGAAATTTCAAACAGGCAACAAGCAAAGTTTAAGAAACTTTACACTTCTTACATGTTCGGACAATACTTGATTATGCCTGCGTAATATAGGATCTGGATCAAGATTCCCTCATTAATAGACTGGAAAAACTACAGAACCAAGCAGTAAGGTTTGTTTGTAATAATTACAACCCATACTGTAGCGTTTCAGAAATGAAGGCCACTTTAGGATGGGATCTGCTACATGTGCGTAGGCAGATGCTAAGGCTCAAACTATTGCACTGAATATATAGCAGTCAGATAGGTATCAACCACTACAACTATCTTTTGGAACCAGATTACATATCGACTCGCTGTGAGAACAAAAAAATCTCAGTCTATAGCCACAGGACAAACACTTTTTACTTACTACTCTTTTTTCCTCAAATGAATTAGACAATGGAACAGTTTATCAAATGATATAGTAAATGTGTCAAATAACGAACTCTTCTATGCTGTGATATCACTCTTGTAAAACAACTGCATGTGTTCTATATCCTGAAACCCGTTTGTTTCACCTTACTTGTATGTCTTTCTCTAAATGCTATTGTAGTGCTTCTGTTTGAGAGCATATCCGTGCAAACGCTTCTCATTTTACTGGTTATGTTTTGTGCACCCCTACGTAATGCCTTCATGGCGATGTAGGTACTCTGTAAATAAAATAAATAAATAAAGCAAACAGCGTTCCAACGTTCTGCCACTCTTTCATCTTGAGTCCTATGCTAGAGACACTTTGCATTATTTGCCGTTTGGCTCAATATCCAAGCTGCAATTTGCCTCTCAGGAATCTAAAGTAACCAAGACGAGCCCACGTGTGATGTGACCAACCGGAATGAGTTCTTGACACGAAGTGAGCAGCTTGTGGTGAGCCATGGGATTGTCGGGTTCGGCCACAGTGCCCTTGATGCCCTGCACCACTCGGGGGATGACGCCAGCCACGTCCTGCAACGGGAGAGGGCCCATCAAATGCTGCTCTCTCAGACACATTAGACCGGACCAACTCGGCGGATGCCATGCAGTAACTGTCATGCATGTAGGCAGACTGAACAAGCGGTCTTATTTAATGCGAAGCATTCTTTGCCTATTTTAGGCACTTCGAGTCTACCTATCTATCTATGTATCTAGCCTCTTACGCCAACCCAGTGATCTACAAGCTCGGGCCACCGGGTTCATGCTCAAGGCCGTAATGCCATCGTGGTTGTTTCTTTAACTGAATATATATCAGGATATGCCCACCATGACATGAGCGATACCTGGTGCCAAACAATACTGGATAGCTGGCTATGCGTAAAATGCTTCGCATAACATTGATTTCCACAGCGTGTGGGAGCGGCATAATTTCTTCAATCTGGCAGAGATGCCGCAGCAGCACTCACCCGGCAGCTGCTCATGAGCTCTTCCTGAAGCATTGTGTTGCTGTTGTATGGGCCGGCGTTCTGAGCAGCCGCAATATTCTGCGTTGCGGCCGAAGATGCGTGGCGGGCAGCATTCTGAAAGAGGGGGTCGACTTAATGGCACTCGACTGTACTGAATACTTTCAATGCTTTTAAAATAAGGCAACAAGACAGATCTCCTAAAAATGTCAAGCTTTCAGCTAGCTCGACTTTAAATACTACAATATAGCACAGAGCCCTTTTTAGCTGTGTTCCTTACATGCTATTCAGCTGGATCATGTGATTGCCTTCAACACTCCATGAGTGTGGGTGTAACGCTTAAGAAGTATGTGGGGCTAGTTGGCCCTGCATTACTACCGTTGACGGGACTTGGTGCTAAATAAAGATGCACACACAAAACGGACGTGCTGGCACAGTTTTATTAAGGTGTAATACATTTGCTTTAAATGCCTTCAAACATGGGAGGAACCTTCAAGCTAGGCTAACCGTCTGCGAGGCCTGCCGGAAGAGCTACATCGGAACTTTAGTGTGAGGCATGACATCTGCACGTCAAATCCACTCAACCTGTGACAACATTTTTGTTGTTGTGTCATAATGCTGGACCAAGTATTGTTCCAGTCCCTGCTTCACCTTATGCAACAAGTGCACAAAATATCCAATAATATCGGTTGCAAGGTGCAAACACCACAGCCCCACACAGCATGACTTTCGCAATGTACCACTCTTCCTCAGCTGGCAGTTTCTCCACAAGGAAACTGCTGGGCCCAGTGCCACACTGACCTTCCAGATTTGAAGAGAAAACGTTGCAGAAACAAGATCTCGACAAACAGACAACATGTCACTACTTTAGAAATGAGGGGACATGTGCAACATAGAAAGCAACAACAACAACAAAAGAACTGGAGATCAATAGCATCACAAATATGACAACAAATATTCAACTTCACACAACCACTGGCAGCTCCGCATATCTCTTATGTGCAATAAGGCAGCACACTTGTTAAATATTTGTTGTCGTAATTATTGTGGTCATTTTCTGGTTAGCCTTGCTTTTCTCAAGCTCCTATCCCCGCTAGTTTGAGCCACTGGTTACACCAGCCAAATCTTGTGCAGAAGGACAAATTTAAAAAATGAAGCTCTGGAGTTTTACGTGCCAAAACCACGATATGACTATGAGGCATGCTAATGGGGGCTTCGGATCAATTCTGACCACCTGGGGTTCTTTAACGTGCACCCAATGCACAGTACACAGACATTTCTGCATTTCAGTGGATCCTGTGACCTTGGGCTTAGCAGCGAAACGCCAAAGCCACTGTGCCACCACCGCGGGTTATGGAAAAAGCGTGAGCTTACCTCCAAGCGAACAATGATCTTGCGCTTGAGAGCATTGCTGGCCGCTACATTGGTGGCATTGCGAAGTTCCTCAGCCGCCTTCCGCAGGGCAGCCTGGTTTTCCGAGTCGTGCGGATTGCTGGCACAGCCCTGCACACGGTGAACCCACATGCAGCAACATACATCAATCAGTACATCAAAGCAGTACATCAAAGCAGTACATCAATCAATCAATCAATCAATCAATCAATTGAACTTTATTTTCGACAACACAGAAATGATATACATGCAGACTACACTCGTGGACAAGTTCCTGCGGTTATAAAGAGAAAGCAACAGAGGTGAAGCGCACATGTGACAGTGCTCCTGAAAAATGTTTCCCAGTGCCATTCACGTTTGTTGAAGCTCAGAAACACAAATCAAGAACATCTTGTTCACTACAGGGCTCCATATTAATATAGGACATAAAATACATCACCCAGTCTTATATTTGAAATTAATTTTCTTGCTTTTGACAAATGCGAAACTGTTGCTGTTCAGTATGTGCTCTGAGACATTGAAAGTGTGCCGTCAAACTGCCAGATTACTTGGCACAGTAACGCATGGGCAGAAGTATTTGCCCTGCTGTTTTGCTCGCGGGTGGTGCCGCATCAACTGACCAGGAGCCATCTCCAGAGATTCCTTGCTGACTGCCGTTGTCAGTGCTCTGGGCATCCATCATCCCAGCTAAGTTTGCAGTTACCGTCATATCTCTGTACCGTCATACAACTGCACTTGCCACTTCTAACTGATGCTGTCTGCTTAATGAGAGATCAAGCATTCTGGTTATCTGCTGTGCCTGCACACATAAAAAACACAACTTTAAATGGCAGTACCAAGCATGCTGTTACCCGCTGCTCAGTGGCACTGCACTGTTGAGCTTGAGGTCGCGGGTTTAATCCCTGCCACTGGAGACGGGCATTCTGAGATGGGAGTGAAGTGCAAAAACACTCGCGTGTGCTTAGGTGCATGGTAAAGAACACCAGGTGGTCACAATATTTCTGGCGTGCATCATACTCTCAGATAGTGGTTTCAGACAGAAAACCCCAGAATTTCTTAAATATTAAGTGAGCTGTTTGGTTTTGGTTTGCTATTTGTTTGTAGTATTAGTTCCCATATATGAATAAACTATAGAAAAAAAGGCCCTCACTAAATGAACATGCATGACGAAAACAGCTGAGTGAACAGAAAAGGGTGTGGACAGAATCATTACTGGCAGTCAAGCTACATCCCCAGCTTCCTGTCCTGCAATTTCCTCAGATAACTGGCATCTCACGAGGCACACAACGTGCAAAAAAAATATTGATTAAACTATGGGGTTTTACGCGCCAAACCCAGGATCTGATTATGAGGCACGCTGTAGTGGAGGACTCCGGAAATTTGGACCACCTGGGGTTCTTTAACGTGCACCTAAATCTAAGTAAATGGGTGCTTTCGCATTTCGCCCCCATCGAAATGCGGCCGCCCGTGGACGGGATTCGATCCCGCAACCTCGTGCTCAGCAGCCCAACACCATAGCCACTGAGCAACCACGGCGGGTCACAACGTGCAAAATGGCTGATTTTGGGCAAAAGCTAGGCACATATCCGAGAATTTAAAGTCAGCAGTAGTAAGTGTGTCCCATACACAGTTGCATTCATTTATATGCTGCATGCCCAAACTGAGCTGAGACTGAGCTTTCCTGCAGAACGTCTGACGTCGACTGCGCTACACGAGAAGAAAATTATGCAGCCTCCACAACCAGGCGAGAGAGCAAATGAGAAGTCACTGCTATTCTCACCTTGGCAGCTTCAATCATGCGGGCAGTGGCATCGGCGAGGACCTTGGCGGCCGCTAGAAGCCGCTTCTGCTGGTCAGAGTCTGGCTCAGCTTGAGCTTCACCCTTGATGGCTTGGATCAGCTGGGCTGTGGCTCGTGCCAGAACCTGCACAGCATTTAACTGAGTGAGCCGATTCCTGGCCCCTACAGTAGCACAGCGCATCATACCATATGTACTCGATTCTAACGCGCACTTTTTTTTTCCGATAAAACCGGTCTAAAATTGCGTGCACGTTAGAATCGAGTACGACCCTAAATCTGCGTTACCATATAGCCGTAGGCATTTCAAAATGGCCGCCTCGCACGCGCTTTGAGCATAACTACATACTAGCCTAGTTGCCGTAGCTTCCTTGATGTGCTGCAGTACACGTGCTTAGGCATTAGCCTACCGTCTGTCTTGCCGTTTTCTGCGTCTGCTCTATCGGCATGAAGTGCTGAGTTCATAATAATGCCGCATTTAAAAGGAAAGTGATCATGTGTGCGGAAACAGACAGAAATCGGGCCGCATCACGCACGTTCGGAGAATCCGAAACTTGCGTGCAGGACTGGCGCAATCACAGGGAGAGGATTTTCGCCAGCAAAGCAACGCGGAAGGGTTTCAGTGCACCGAAGCGGGACGTATTCTGCGACGATCCACTTTGGTGATAAGACCGCCTTGGCCTTATCTTGAAAGCGATCTGCGACGGGGAAAGTCCGCCGCGTTCGCACCACTGCGTTTCGCGTTGAAGCGAGAGGCATGCTAGCACGAAGGTCAATTTGCTTCGTCACTCTAGCGTTTTGACAGCGAGCTTCCGCGGTCAACGATCAAGATGTGTTCATGTTTGTTGGTGCGCGCGTGACACCGTGTTTGTTAATTGATTTATTAAGTGAATATAGGCAAGTTTATACAGTCAATTAAACTGCTACCCTTACTTCGTATAGCGGTCTACTAATTTGCTATTGCAATCGATGCTTCACCTTTTGGGCGAAACTGCGACTTTTATTATTCATCGCAATTTTAGTGCTTCGGGAGTAAAATTTTTTTTTTTTCCAAATGAACAAAAGTTCTATTTCTGTATGAAAGCATGAGGTGCGCGGTATGGTAAATGACCTTTTTTTTTCCACGGAAAACGGGTGCACGTTACAATCAAGGATGCATTAGAATCGGGTAAATATGGTAACCATCAACCTGAAAAACAGCACTGGGATGGAATGAATAGAGAGCATGAATGAAGCGCTGTCTGTCAACACAAGTCATGGTAGAATGAAGCCCAGTGCAGAAGAAGTATGCTGTGCCTATTTGGGCTGGTTGGTACATGCTTTGAACCATACTGAAACCATAACAAAATTTGAAGAAAGGAAGTATGTGGTGGACTGACTGACAGAGTATTGAAAAATATTTTTGCACTCTTCTCTCGCAAAGGTTGGACGATAGTAAGGAAGACCACAGTGGATGGCAGCACTGCAAATGCTTTTCAAAGGATCCGAGGGACTCCCCACTCCTACCTACCTTTAGCATCACAGCGCTGCACCACTTAGGCTAGTCAAGGCCCTTGATTACCTACCTTTGCCTGTCGCACCATCTCGGGTGCATCCCCAGTGCTGGAGAAGAGCCGATCAGTGGCGTCCAGAATCGTGTCCAGCGCACCGTCCTGTGCCACGGTGGCCCGCGCACGCCGTTCCGGTGCACCTCGGATCAGCAACAGCAGCTCCTCGAGGGCCCGGCTCACTTGCGCAGCTGCAGCCCGCAGATCCGACAGGAGGGGTTCCTGGTGGGTCGCATCCTCGCAGCTGGCTACGATGGCATCTACACTCTTGCCAACCTCCTTCGAGGCTTCTGTCAGCTGCTCCTGGCAGCTGGGGCTTGTGATAGTTGGTGCCACTATCTGTAATAACCGCACCACCAAGCATGAGAACTTTGAAGCTAAGTTGGTTGGTTCTCATTTGACAAGGAAAACAGCACAGATAACAAGCTTGTACCTCTCTGCTCTCTTTTCCAGTAGTCTCCACTGTTCATCATGTTGCATATAGTGGCAGTATCATCAAGATGCAACTAGGCCACGTAGCTTTAGTAATGACGACCAATCTGACCAATCGTGACCTCACATGGCACAACTTATGCCACTCCATGCATGCCCCCTCTCGTCACCACTAGATTCCCAAGCTTCAGGACAATAATATTCCATGTGTGGTGTGGTGTGGTGGTGGTGTTCATATGCTCGAGCAACTTACTAGATTTAGGTGTTAGCAACTTGGGCTCACATCAATTCGCCTTTGTCAGGATGCTGTTTATGGTGACCAGTCTGGCAGCTGCAGTGCCCACATTCCACATTTGTTGTCAAGACCCATCTTGCTTGCACCATACATGCCGTTTTTATGTGCCACAGTTATACATGTAGCCAGTGATAAGCCAATCTGCCTAGTTTAAAGCAACACACTCCCAAGATGAATGTCGCAACAGCTGATGACGGTACCCAAACAATACTGCCGTGGTTGCATTCCTCTAGCTTATGTGGCTATATGTGTTCAGAGTGGACATTTCGGGCATGAAATTATCGCTTAGACTTATTATATGATCTTAGCCAAAGACACTCATTTGCTCCGCGTCAGTCATTAGACTGCAAAAACAAGAACTCAAATTTAACAAAGCTCCACTCATGGCAAATCTAACAAAAGCCAGTAGTGGCTTGAACTTTCAAAATGAACGTTTTTTTATGCACATCCAAAGGAGCACAGCACAACCCTGCCCCATAGATTTATGCCCAGTAAAGTTAGTGGCCTGCTGTGCTATCCTTGCGATGTATGGCATGCCGCAGTACGCAAGCTTCAGTCCCGCCCACATTGTTTATAGAGTCAACGTCTAAATTTCTTGGACTCCATAGGGGCTGCAAAAACATCTGAAAAAATTAATGCATGCCCTTAACTGCCCCAAAGGGCTCAAATCACCACAGGCATGTCCGAAATAGCTCTAAAGGCCTGCCAATACACCTATTAGGTGTATAGGTGCTTGTACTGTGACAGGTGATGGCGGATCTACACGTGTATAATTAGTACATACTGTGTCCCGTGACAGTGACCCCCATCCACTCTAACTATGCTTCACCGCAAGACATTGCATTGCACCGCCTAACACGCTGTATTGCGGTGAAGCTGACTTTCTGGAACTGGCATTAAGGAGCGTTTGACTCTTGCTGTATTTCCGAAGCCATTTGCGAAGATGACAAAAGTGGAGTTGGTTCCATTGCTGACAGTGGCGAATTCTTTCAATGAAAAACACTGCATTGAACAGCAGGAAGCTTGGTAGTAAACGTTGAAACAGCTAGGCGTATTGTTGCTGCGGTGGTGGCTACAGCTGCCAGCGGATCAACGTGCGAGAGCGTTGGTTCGGAGCTGTGAGATAGATTCTGCAGAACCCGTCTCACGATGACTGCCAACATTAATGCATTTAGCATTGAATCAATACAGCGACACAACGCATTGCCACCAACAAAACGAGTTATGTATGAGGCATGTACTGCAGCGGGGCTCGTCTTTCGTAATTCCCCAACAACACTTGGCAGCATCTAGCACTGCCGCCGTGAAACCTGCGCGTGACCTCCGAAATGCATGGTGCACCGGTGTGCGCGAACGCTTTGAAGCGCGCTATGCGGCAACTGTGCTCCTTTCTGGTCTCACATTTCTTTTATTGCGATAGCAATTATATGGACACTTCAACCGGATTTCTGCCGTCGCCGTAGCCGTCGTCGTCGCCGTCGCCGTGAGGTTCCGTATAGATAAAATCTTCACCGCGCGCCGTATGCCCGAGCGCAAGCGTGCTGGGACGCGCGCTATCACGGAGAGCGAACGCACTCAATCCCCCACGCGCAAGCAACGAAGCGGGAAGCCAGCGCCGGAGGGAGCGGGGGGGCACTTCTACTGTGCCAACAACCGCGCTCGTCGCTCGGCCGCACGGTCTCTTATCTCTCCCACGCGCAAACAAGGAAGCGGGAAGCCAGCGCCGGAGGAAGCGGGGGGGGGGGGGGGGGGGGCACTTTTCTTCTGCCAACAACCGCGCTCGTCGCTCGCCGCACCGTCTCTTATCTCCACACGGCTCTGACCTTTATGTGCCGTGCATTCGCGGCTCAGTTTCTGTTGAAGCGATAGACCGCACGTACCTTCGCCCGCAGCGGCGTATGCTTGCTGCCAGCGTTTTGACAGTCGTTGTCTGCAGTCATTCAGTGTGATCTCTTCATGTTTGTTTGTGCGCGCTCACACCACGCTTGTTCATTCAGTTAGTAATAGTCGGGTCACATTTTCCAACGCACGCTACACATGTAATGCTGCCCGGATCGGCAGTGCAGCGCTACAGGTGTGTCCCTTCGCACGCGCGCTGCCCACGGGAAGCGCTTCTCATCAACACCACCGTTTCACACGCGCCTTCTCGTGGTCATCGAGTCTCTCTTCATGTCGGTCTACTTACGCCGCAGCACACCTGCTTACTTAATCAGCTCATGTTTACTACAATTCATATTGTTACCAAAGCCGCTCACCTTACTTCGTATGACATTGCTGTGTTGCTATCGCATTCATTGCTTCGCCCTTAGGGTGAAACTGTGACATTTTTTGCACATGCTGCACGATCAAGTAACAGTCATGGCAAGAAGTCTGGCAAATCAGACGGCCAAAGGTTTCAGCATCCAAAATTTCAGACGTTCTTATACAGTGTCTCTTAGGAGTACGTGGCGGTGATGCAAAGGCATCTGAATTATCAGGCATGTCCGAAAAATTTGGCGTCCAAAAAATTGGTCGTTGACTGCAATGCTGACACTAAAGTCTAGCCATATGACACTTAGGTGAGCCCTTCCTAAACAGGAAACAGGTCACTTGGGCTACAAGAACCAGTCTGATGCCCCAGTAGATGACATAAGATGGGCCTACCTTAGCGCAGGCTACAAGCTGGGAAGTGGCCAGGGCTCCCTGGGTGGCAGCGCCAATCACCCTGTTCTGCTGGCCCTGATCGTCGCAGGTCGAGGCCACATTCTTGGCCTGCAGCACCAGGGCTGCCGTTGCATTGGCAACCTGCTTGGCTGCAGCCAGAAGCTGATCCTGCATGGAAGGGGCACTCATTGCTTGCCTGACATCAACAGCGCTGGTAAGACAAGAAGCTTTCAAAAAGTGTAGCCCCCACCTGAAGCTCCGTGTCTGCTTCATCCTCCTCGCCAATGGTGTAGAGGACAGCATGACTGGCCTCGCCCACTCGGCTGGCAGCATTCAACAGGTTCTGGCGGGGCTGCAATAACAATAGGATGCCAGCGCCCATTTCACACACAGCACATATCCTGTCCAGGCACACCTGGTCAGTATATTGGCACAGAGGCGATTGAGCTCAATAAAGATCTGACCTGGCAAAGCCAGGCATAGTGACTGGAACACTACATCTGAAGTTAAGCCATGGTTCCAGTGACAACGAAGTCTGTCTGAAAAGTGTCTGACCAAGGTAAAGAAAAAAATTTTAACTCGTCTAATTTATTCATCACCATAATCCCCTTCAAATTAGTTCACTAATCCTACTTCCATGTTACGCAGTGTGGGCCAACATGCCTGGTAGTCTTCCCTAAAATAAAGGTTGGACTTGGACGAACAGATGGACCTCGCACGTGTCAAAGCGTGCAGCTAGTCAAGCACATTTGCAACCAACCGCTGCTTGGTCTCACCTCTTTGTTCTGAGGCTCTGCAGCGCGAAGCAGGTCGGAAAAGGCATTGCAGAGGCGCCTTGCTGCATCCAGAAGTTTGTCGCCAGAGTCCTCGTCGTCCATCAGGGCAGCTATCATCTTCACGTCCTTCGACATCTCTGGCAGATTGCTGGCACTGCAAAGGAGCAGCCACTCAACTCCCTGGTGACACCAAAAGGTGTGCGTGTGGCTATGCTACTATGTGACAACATGTTCGAAGCAAGCAACTTACATAGTGGTGATAGCTGCTCCAACAGCTGGCTGGTCAACTTCCTCTGGGGGACCTGAAACAATTCCATATCAATGCTACACTCAAATTACAGTTAAACCTGGATATAACGAAATTGACAAATTCCGAAAAACTTCGTTATAAAGAGGATTTCGTTATATGCAGGTTCAGCACGAAAATTCAAAAAAGAAACGCCTACCGATTCTAACGCGCCCTTGATTGTAACGCGCAGCCGTTTTCGGTGACCAAAAGAGAGGGAAAAGAAATCCTCTACAGTACCGCGCACCTCATGCTTTCATACAGAAATACAACTATCGCTCAAGATTTACTCCCAATACACTAAAGTTGCGATAAACAAAAAAGTCACAGTTTCGCCCGAAAGGCGAAGCATTGATTGTGACAGCAAATTAGTAGACAGCTATACGAAGTAAGGATAGGTTTTATCAGCCATATAAATTTGTAAACATTCGCTGTTTAACTAAATTGGTAGACTGATGCCTAAGCACACGTACTACAGCGCATGGTCGAAGCTATGGGAGCTAGGTTCGAAGTGCATAGGAGGTGGCCATATTGAAATGCCAATGGCGATGTGGTAGCGCAAATTTAGGGTCGTGCTCAATTCTAAAGCGCAGGCAATTTTTTGACCAATTTTTAGAAAAAAAAAAAATTTTTTTTCCTTCGGCAACATCAACTGGAAAACGAGAGTGCCGGCTTGGCGGGCTAGGCCAGCTACAGCAAGCGGCGGGATCAGGCTTGAATAAAGGGAGGGGGAAAGGTCACGCCCGCGGCAGCAAGATCGCCATGGGCGTGACGTGACGCTCTCACACACGCACACGTGCGCTCGCTCTCGCCTCGCAGTCGCCATGAATTCGAGCTCGCCAAGCGCGACGCCACCGCTTCACATTCCGTCACGGTGGAGAAGGTGCTTCTGGTTGCTGCTCATGCAAAAATGACAAAATTTCGGGCGAAATCTCTAGGTTGTCGGTGGGGAAAACTTGTTATTTCGAGGGGGTCTCCCGCTGCCACTTCGTTACGTAGAGGTCTCAAAATACATGTGCTTCTATGGAGTAACGGCGGGGAACAGAAAAACTTCGTTATATCCAAGAATTCATTCTATGGAGGTTCGTTATAAGCAATTTTAACTGTACTACGATGTACCATATACCCCCATGTACCAGCAAACACCATATACCATGTCAACCAATGCCATGTGTTATTCTTCTTCTTCATTCTAGGGTTTTACGTGCCAAAACCAGCTCTGATTATGAGGCACGCCGTAGTGGAGGGCTCCGGATTAATTTTGACCACCTGGGCTTCTGTAATGTGCACTACAACGTAAGCACACGGGCATTTTTGCATTTTGCCTCCATTGAAATACGGCCGCTGCAGCCGGGATTCGATCTCGCGACCTCGTGCTCAGCAGCGCAACGCCTTAGCTAACTGAGCCACCGCGGCGGGTTGCCATGTGTCATTGGTAAATAAAGTAAGCGCACACCTCGGATTAAATTTATTCAAACATTTAGGTATAACACTAAATTGCTCTAAAGAGATGGTACACATCTGAGCTACAAAGGATAAGCTGCGATGCAATTTCTTGAAAAATCCATGTACTACTCACAATTCCCATGGTGGATGAATGTATGAATGTACCTCAGTACGAAACTTCAAGTGGCCCCGCATGGCTCAAACAAGCACAGACGAGACTTAACCAAGTTTCATTAGGTGAAAAGAGCATGGACTAGCATGGACAGCAAACAAAGAGAGGAGAAAAAGAAATCACACACAAAAACAAGCAAGATAACAACCAAGCTGGTGCCAAAGAAGAAGCGCACCTGCAGTGAGGGTGACGACCTGCGCGGTGGCTGCATTCATGGCTGCAATCTGGGAGCTGACGTTCTGGCGGTGCGTGTCCAGGTGGCTCTGGCGCCACTGTAGTGACGTTGGGTCCGAACCGAGCTGGGGCCGTGCCTGGGGCACCTCGAGCTCCCGCAGTGAGGCCTGCACGGCATCACGACCCGCACCCAGGCTGCCCAGCAGGGCACGCTGCGGCTCTGACTGCAGCTCCCGCACGTGCGGCTGCTGGGCCGGCTGCAAGGGTCGCCAAGAGGCGTTTACTGCTGGTCCTCAGCTGGCACATTTGCACAGAACAAATCACACTGCCACCCTTGCAGTTGTACTCCACTGCAATGTGAAGTGGAAGTAAACTGCCTTGGGCTCTTTATAGACCAGAATTTAAGTTGGCATAATCATATAATGCATGTTTCTAAAATGATGCAAATTACGCCAGCTATGATCTCCGGGGAGGTCTCTGATTAATTTGAGACTTAACATATACAGAGCTTTATTAGAATCAATTTTATTGTACGGGATGACTTTAAATGGCTCCTGCTCCGAGTATAGAATACAAATGATAAATAGGATAATAAAGAAGATTGTAAACAGCATTACTTATGGAACACATTTACAAGTAGTATCTACTCAACAAAAGTATTGCAAGTTAGGAATTCTTCAAGAGAGCTTTTTCTTTTTGTGGTTTTGACATGCCACTACTTTACAAGTGATATTAAAGTGCCCGCTAGCAAATCAGTAACACTAAGAAAAACTGAGAGATACATTAAACTGCGTGTTTTTACTAACTACCATTAAAGAATGACAAAATACTACATCCGTGCTCTATTTATGATCTTAAGGAAGACATACTAAATTTTTCATCAAGGCACAGCATGGTGAGTGAGTGAGTGAGTGAGTGAACTTTATTGGGTCCACAATAGACGCGAGTAAACTCGACGTCACCTGGCTAGGCCCACTCAGGGACCATCAGGTGAAACCTGATGGCCCTCTCGCGGGCCCTCTGGACTGCCAGGATTTGAGAGGTCTGATCCTGGGCCTTAATAAGCATCATCATTTCCTCTTGGGTGAAAGGGGGACCGGCAAATGCGCAGCCCCACAGGACATGCTCGAAGTCCGCATAACCACCACACAGGGGGCAGTCCGGGCTTGGGAACCGTTCGGGGTACATTGTGTGCAGTGCTGCAGGGCTTGGGTAAGTGCTGGTTTGTAGAAGTCTGAGAGTCACTGCCTGGGCCCTGCACAGTGAGGAGTGCGGCAGAGGCAGGAGTCTTCTTGATAAGTAATTGTGCTTGCATATCTCGTATGAGCAGAGAGGCTCGGGTCGCCCTAGAGAGGACGCATTACCCGGCGCACGGTCAGTCAAACCTCGTGCAGCCGAGTGTGCCTCCTCGTTGGGGTTGAGCGAGGCACCTTCAATGTTTCCAAGGTGCGCAGGGAACCAGGCCAATGAGTGATCTTTGAGGTCTTTGGCGTTTTGGATGATACGTAGGGCCTGGGGAGCCACCATTCCCATCTGGAAGGCCCTGATAGCGGTCTTGGAGTCTGAATAAATTGTGTCATGTATATCGTCCGTCAATGCAAGAGCGATGGCAACCTGTTCTGCAACGCTGGAACTAGAAGTGCGGATGGTAGCACAGCTGATGATTTTCGAATCACAGTTGATGACCACTGAGGAGAAGGCTTGTTCTTGAGCGTACGAAGCAGCGTCTACGAAGCATGTTCGATCCTTGTCCAAGCGGGCACTGGCGAGCAAAGCTTTACCCCTGGCTCGTCTTCGTCCTTCGTTGTAGGTCGGATGCTTATTGCGTGGCATCCGGTGTATGGAAATCTTGGATCTTATGTTGTTGGGCAGCTTCACAGCGTCGGGACCAACGACCGTGGGGTTACGTCCCAGCATGCCAAGTATGGCTCGGCCCGCTGGGGTGCCGGACAGTCTGACAAACTGAGAAAACTCTTGGGCTTCAACAATTTCTTCGAACGTGTTGTGGATGCCCAACTTGAGGAGGTCTTCTGTGTGCGTTTGGACGGGAAGGCCAAGGGCAAGCTTGAATACTCTTCTGATTAGGGCATTGATCTTGTTGCGCTCCGACACCAGCCAGTTGTGCATAGCCGCCGAATAAGCGAGGTGACATAGCACAAATGCGTGGATAATACGGATCAGATTGTCCTCCCTGATTCCGCGGTACCTGTTGGCGATTCTTCGGATCAGTCCGAGGGCGCTTTCGGTCTTGGAAGGCACAGCATGGTGAAAAATATTATAAAGTGGTGTAAAGGAGCGATGGAAAAGTAGTGACTGTGCAATTTTTGTATTTGCTCGTTTTCTTTTTTTGTATTTCCTTGTTAGAAATAATATTGTGGCAACATTGGTTTGCTAATCTTATTAACAAACCAATATTGGTTTGCTGATAAGAAAGGAGTAATGTGTATTTTATGAAGTTTTCAGTATGGTATATGTCAAGAGCATGTGTTTGTCAACTGTTATGTGCCTTCACTGTGGGCGATGCTTCGCCAACTTAGCAAACAAGAGCTTGGGCTGACCAGAACTGTACGTACACATGAATGCAACAATAAACTGAAATTTAAAAAGAAGAAAATCTCGGTTTCTTAACGGTTGCCTTTTTTACTTCAAATGCACTGCTGATTCTCTCAATGGCTCGATGGTAATGGTCAAGCATTCTCTTTCTATGGCATGGAGGCAACTACCGCCTCACCTGTCAAAGTGGGTTAGTTGCTACAATTTGGCGTACCATCTGGAAACTAGATCACGAAAAGTATAATACTGCTGCCACAATATTTATTAAATATTAAAAGCAGTAAGTGACAACTTCACATACAAGACAAAAAGGGGGAGGGGGTGGGTGACTCTTAGGCTAAAGATGTTGGAAAGATTCCCCATGTAATCTGATATGCTGTGGCGCAATGTGTAAAACACGTGGAAAAAAACATGTGAAAGAAAGAGTGCTATGGCGTTTTTTCTGTCCTCTCTTTTTTCTCCACAGGTTTTATACCTTGCGCTACAGGACGTTGGATTACCTATGCACCAATTCGCCTGACATAGTACACATTCCCCTTGTATTTGACGAAATATGATAGATGAATATAAAAACAAACAAACAAGTGCTACCTCATTTTAAGTGCAACAAAGCCGTGCTGTTACAATGTTGGGATCCACCAGTGCCTGACTCACCGTGGCACCACTATGCGCACTGATGGCCTGGCCCGTCTCCAACTGCTGCTGTGGTGCTGGCATGTGGCCCTTGACGCCCAGCTGGGGCCCTGCAGTACGAAAAGCAAGACTTTGCACACTTTGCACGAGATGCACCAAGCGTTGTCTGCCACGAAGGCTGTTGCCAGATCATCATTCTGGTAGACAGGTTTAGATCGTGACATACAGAACGATTGTCAGCAACACGTGAAAACTGCATACAAAACCAGCACTCTGCTGCAGTGCCAATTAATTGATCCGTAACCATAGAAAGGTAGGCCCAGGATTGGCATCAATTTTGCTGACTGTTGCGGGAAGCATGATCCCCGTGGTCATAGACGCACGTACAAACTGGATAGAAGCTGTGCCCTTGAATCAAGCTCACTAAGCGTCCACAGTCAATTGCTTGCGCAGTATGTTCAGCAGATTGGGCATACCACGGACCAACGTTTCTCATAACGAAATCCAGTTCACCAGCAGCGAGTTTGCAACCTTAGTCAAGAACAACACTATAACACATTAGGACAGCTGTATATCATCCCCGGTGGACCATTAGATTGGTGGATGACCGGCTATCCAATAGACCACCAAATAACCGGTGGACCATTAGACTTACAGAATGGATACCAAGAGAAGGGAAGCGCATTCGAGGACAGCAGGAAACTAGGTAGGGTGACGAATTTAGCAAATTTGCAGGCACAAGTTGGAATCAGCTAACGCAAGACAGGGGTAATTGGAGATCGCAGAGAGAGGCCTTCGTCCTGCAGTGGACATAAATATATAGGCTGATGATGATGATAATGACGATATCATCCTCAATCGTACGGCCCTGCTGAAAGGGCTGTCAGGACCATTAAGAAAGGCCTCAAGAAGATAGGTGAAGGGTGACTAGAAGACAAGCAGTGCAGGCTGCTTTTAAATTACAAGAGAACGCTTATCAGTTCTGGGAAGTCGCCGTCGGAACTGCTTTTGGATACCAAATCCAATCCTGCTCGGATACGTGCTTTCCCTTTGTACAGGCAAGGTCAAACTGTGAACCAGACAAGTGGGCATTGCCACCACAAGAAGCTACCCTGTACATCGGCAACTATGGCACAGGGGAGAGATGGATGCTAGTAATAGTGAAATCTATGACAGGATCCTGAACGATTACCATACAGGTCCAATTAAACGGCACGTCGTCCAAGTGTGATGCCACCATATGACGCAGACCAAAAAGGCCTCATTGGTACTCAACATGCAGCCTAGAAGAGCCCATAACAGAAATCTCTAATGAAACAGAGCGGACATGGCACTGTCAGTGTCCCCAAACACAGCTTTGTTGCAAGGCACCGAGACTATCAATTCAAGGCAACATGGCTGAGCCAGAGGAGCCTGAATCTTGAGCGCAGGGCGCAGCGAACCATGCTAGCTCCTTGGCCAAAAGCGATAAGCCACCTCAAGTATTCCAGCGTTCTACACGCGAAAGAGTACCAGCACCAGCACTACTAAGGGAAGAGAGATGATGGCACAAGTTATCGAACCGCCTTGTAACTGCTGGTGGTGCATGCGCATCATGCGTTGCTTTTTTTTTTCTTATCCCCCTCCTATTTTCGCATACATATGCTCTGAGATGGAATCAATAAAATGCATTCTGTTGCAAACCTAGCACTGCGTGTTGTCATCTTCGTGACATGCACCTGCATGTCTTGGGTATGCAACAGTTGAGCAAGTTGGTAGGGGATTCATGGTAAGGAAAGGCAGGCATGCTAACATGGACACAAGTACAGTCGATACTCAATATAATGAACACAGATATTACGAATTATCAGATATAACAAAGCAAATATAATACTTTTCTTGGCGATATCAGTGTGTAGCAAATACATGCTTCTAACAAATATCAAATATAATGAAGGTAAGTATTTTTGTGTCAGATCTGACTCCGTTACAATGGATGGACAAGCACCGTTGGTGGCCTTTGTGTTATCCTTTCCGTTTTACTTGTGTGTCCGTGGTTTGCATGCCCGTTTTTCCACAATGCGAACCAAAGTGAAGAGTCTGACCTTTGGTGCCAGGACGGACCACTGCTGGGAGAGCGACCGAACCCACGGCCGGCTGGGAGGGCTTGGCAGCAGGCGTGTGCTGCAGGATGGTGGCCCTGAACGGGTGGGGAGAGAAGACGAGACACGCTGTGCCAACCCTGCCCACTGACAGCCAACACACAACGGACGGTTAAACGCAGTCTCACATAAGGCATACTTGGCAGGCAACGCTGCAGAAGTAGTGCGGTCTACAGGTTTCGCCATGCAGTTGTTTTTGATCTTCATATATTATAACTAGTGGATACAAAGTTAGGTCAAATTACGTATTTGTGCATTTCTGTGCTTCCAGTACGTGACATTTCGGTCGCAAGCAAACCAACCTGACTGCTATGGCCACCAGCAACAGAAACGTGCCACTCCGCTTGTTCCATGCGGTAAAACTAGGTTCATATATGTGGAGCATTCCATGTAATACTAATTACAGTAGAACCTTGTTCATCTGTATTCAAAAGATACGCGAAAAATAAACGTACGATCCGGGTAAACGTACGATCCGAACCTAGTAAAAATTGAAGCTGACAAGCCCATATCGAGGTGCAAAGGCAGAAAACATTTATTTCTTGCAAAACATAGTTACAGTCGAATATCGTTAATTCGAACAGACGCTGTGGTCCCGTCAAAGTTATGTGTATTCCGATAGGCGACAACGCTCGGTAATTCGAACGCGAAAGCATTTGCGACGGTTAATTCAAACATAACCGCGCACCGACAATGCTCTCAGCAGCACGCCAAATCACATGGAGGCGCCTCCGACTGGCAATGCTCCGACACCGCCATAAAGCAAAAGCTTAGGAGAGACCCCTCAACGCTGTGCAGAGAAATCAAAAAGAAAGAAAAAAATACCGCGGCGAAAATTTCCTCTCTCAAATGGCAAGTTCACCGTTTCAGCGTCGCGCCGGAACCCGCGTGTACGCGCCGACGTCGCAGCCAACGCAGCGGCTGCGGCGCAGCCGCTGCGTTGGAAGTTTTGAAAGTGTTCGCTGAAACACCCTGTATAACAGGAGATCAAAGGACAAGACAAGAAAAAAAAATGTACATGCATCCACTCGCACAAGAACTCTGAAAGGGGCAGTAGTAAGCACCATGAAATGGCCAAAGTGGAGAGTAGAGATTTATGGCACCGTCAATAAACATAATGCCATCCAACCTTGTCCCTTTGGCTGCACCAAAAAAATGGATGACATTTTGTTTATTGAGGATGCCACAAAAAGTTCCACTTCAGACCGCATAGCCCATTTACTCTGGGCTATGCGGTCTGAATGAAGTAACATAATGATGCGTGTTCAAAAGAATGTTGCCCTAGGCTAGTGTTGTGGCACAATGCAAACCAACATTCTGAGTAGTTTATCTCACGGGACCTAAATGCAAAAATCATATTTTTGTTCACTACTGTACATTGCAGACAGTGCTACAAATGCTACAGAGACATGTGACCAAACGAAATTGTGCATCACATATCAAATAAAAATGTAGCTATGTGTCACGTAATTTGATGTGACATTAGGTCTCATACTTGTATGTCACAAATTATGACATAATTACTAGCTGAAAAGTGCCACAGACCTGAATTTGTTAACCACCAAACAAGCGGAGAGACCTATTTTTGTGACGAGTGGAAGCAGCGCACTGCATGCAGTCGGGGCAAGAACACAGTATTTCACATACTGGAAGCACTAAGGTACACAACTAATGCAGTAAAAGCTCGTTAATTCACAACTCAATAATTCAACATTTTGGATAATTCAAAGGATAATTCCAACAATGTGTAATGCATCCTGCTAATTCACATGAAATCCGCATCGCCACCGATAATTCGAACTCCGCACCATCGTGGATACGGAGAGTGCTAGTGCGCGGGAGCACATTGACCACACTTGTGTCAGCAACGCGGAGGCCTATTCCGGCCAAGAAACTGCCCACGCCGGCCAACGCTCGCTTCAACGGTAGAAAACGAAACTTAGGGGAGCGGGTTAAGCTGGCACTGGGCCGGCGGGCGCACACGGAGAGTTGAAGGTGAGGGAGCTACGAGGGAGTTGAGAGGGAGGGCGAGAGGAGCCACCGATGCGACGGGGTTGCCGAGGCCAAATGCACTTCCCTGCCGCCCTCCTCCCTCACCTTCGACGTGGTCTCCGCACGAGCGCGTCGCCGTGCCCGTGCAGCCCACTCCCTGAAGTTTCATTCACTGCCGTTATCGGGATGCGAGAGAGAGAGAAAGAGATAGAGAGAGATTGTGGTTGTGAAGAGGAAGAGGCGCTATCGGGATGCGAGCATTGGTCGGCGTGGGCAGTTCCGTGGCCCTCACTTGCTATGTGCTTTCGCGCCGCGGTATTTCACGACTCGCACCGTTTGTACGTAGCGCTATGGTGCACAAATGCGTCAAAAATAAGTCCTCCTTTTAATTCGAATATATTTTCGGGCACCTTTGCGTTAGAATTATCGAGATTCGACTGTATTTTCTGGTGGTGCGTCGCACCCTTGGACAGGAACAACTCCTTTTGCGCACATTGCAGACCCTTATCTGCATTTTCATTGTCTTTCGTGCGAAAGAAGCTTTCTAAGGCTTCCAGGCCAGCAAGGGCTTCGGCGAAGGTAGCCGGTGGGCGCAAGCCTTCGTTCTCACCGCCGTCTTCGGAGTCTGCCTGTTTTCGCCGCTTAGTCGTTCGCGTTGAAGCGAGGGGCGAGGTAGCGCAAAGGTCAATTCGCTCGCCGCTGCTGCTGCGCTTCGTCACTTCGGGCGAACGAGCAATGCAGAGAAGTCGCGGAGGGGGGGGCGGGATTGATCACTGCAGAGAAACCGCGCGGCGGCTGTCTGCCACTTAGCGCTTCACAAGCACATGAGAGCGGCCTTTTTGCACACCTGAATGATAACTTTTTGCTGCATAACGTATCATACGACCACAGTTTGCCGCAATGCTGAACAGTGCTGCCAAATAATCGTATTTTCCGGGAACGTATTAACCAGAACGTATTAACACATTCCTCTATGGGGTTATGTTTATTTTTCACGATTGCGAACGTAGGAGCTGGGAAATCGTATTAAGCGGGAACATATCAGCGAGGTTCTACTGTACATCATATTTTGTGACATATAAGCACGAGACTTAAGAGGAAGCTCAGTGGCTCCTATCGAAATGCATAGAAACGGAGAAATTGTTTTTCTTGGCAACCACTGCCCCAAATTTAATGAGGTTTGATGCATGTGAAAGGAAAAGCTAGACTGTTAAAAGCGGATTTTTGATTTAGGCAATGAATTTTTATAATAAAGATTGTTGAAAATCGTAAACTTTCACAAAACAAAACTATCAAGTTTACAGCTCTAACTCAGCAATGAAAAAAAAATTATGCCATCTTCCCGTAGGGGAACCCTGAGTAGTATGCGAAGCAGCCATGGGGTCGACTCAAAGTAGTTTTATCAGCTGTATAAACTTGGACATGCAGCAGCACCAGCAATGCGCAGAACTGTTGTCGACGCCGTCGGCGTTTTGCCCGCGTTCGCACCAAACGTGCGCGGCGTTGGTGACTGTTGCTGGTGCCTCTGGGGCGCCTACCGTCGCGTCTCTAACCTAAGCTGCTTCGCATTGCGCGCGGAGCCGCAGGTGTTGCTATTCGTTGCGCAATCCGGAGAGGAAAGGAGCGTCGGAGAGGAGAAAAGGAATTCCGAGAGGAGAGGAGACAAGGAGAGGAGAGGAGAGGGAGGAGGATGTGCATGCGCAGTAGGGGTGTGGACGCACGGCGATTGGATGGATGGAGGGAGGTAGGGAGGGAGGGAGTGACATAGCCCCGAGCATAAGATGCTTCACATCTAATATCACAGTTCTGTCAATTGCATCTAATGTTGCATCTAAAGTGGACAAAAATGATCAGTTAAACATGGCTCTCAAGTATACCCCTAATTTGCGAGTAGGACTTTTGCAAAACCTTCATAAACATTATAACAAATTAATGTAACATATAAATTATTACATCAAAGTTGCCTCCGCTTTGAATGTTCTGATGGACGCAATTCACAGAACTGCGATGTGAAGACAAAGGACGAGCATTCCCACCAGGCCAACTGAAAGTCTGAATTATGCTCCAGACCAAGCCAGCCCGACTCACTTGGCTGGTGACACACTGTCCTCCACCATGGTGGATCCCTCATCCCCGTCAATGCCCAGGTGGTCCTTGGCTTTTTTCTGCAGACATGAACAAGCACCCATGCAGAGATTTCTCGGGCTGTGCACACCACAACACGCAATTTGTGAGACAGCCACTTTGCCCAACCACCATTTCAACACGTCATGCTGGTGCTTCCTCAAATGATTCGACTGCCGGTATAAAACTTTTATTGACATTTTTTTTTCTCGAATGCAGCAGGAGGCTGGTCACATTGTGGAAACTGGGGCACGATCTTAGATCTTTGTACGTTTCACATTCTGTTCAGTTGCTGCAACGTCACAAAGTGGCAGTATGCAAAATTTGTGACAACAGGAGGGACAGGGCAGCCAATCAGCAAGCAGTAAACCATTCATAGCCGCAGCCACAGTTTGGATCCAATTCAATCCCCCAGACGTGCCATGTGAAGCCGGTCTCGTAGCAAGCGGATAACCGCTCGAACTTCACATCTCTCGTCACGTTCTGCTCCTAGCAGACGACATACTCGTAATCAAAATGATTGACAGGAGCGTGTCGTCATTTTGACGTTACCGAAAACGACAAACTCAGGGGAGTTCACTGCTTGCCGAATGGCTGCTCTCTCCTTGCCGTTGTCACAAATTTCGCATACTGTCACTTTGTGGCGTTGCAGCAACTAAACAGAACGCGAAACGAACAAAGATATCCGATCGCGCTCCTGGAGGTTGTGCTTACGTGATACAAAACGCCACTGCCAAGTCTACCCACACTGCGACTGTGCCGCTGAAAGCCGAGTGCACTCAGCCAGACAAGAAGAGAGAGAAGTCGAGAGTAATCACCTGCATTTTCATTATTTACATGCTTCTTTAAACTGAAATTTTGGTGAAAAAGAAAGGGAATGGCAATGGCAAACAAGAAGCTACTTTAAAGACTGTCAACTGAGAAAGAAATGTTGGGAACCCACTTCTAGTGATAAGACCACTTAATAAAAGGAGGAAAGAGACGCATAATTCTGCAGCCCTTCAGGAAGCACGGCAAAGAACATGCGTTTGCTCTCCGCCGTGCATTCGCTGCCCGTGAAAGCACGTGTCCCTCCTGTACTTTCACTCGCACATACAGCATACGGCGCGCGGCGATGATTTCATTGCCATCTGACATCATACGGACGGTGACGGTGACACCAATAGCAGAAATCTGCTTTGAGTGTCCATATAATTGCTATCGCAATAATATTCTTTATTAACATCACTTGCATTCACAGAGAAGCATCAGCACAGGAGCAGGCTTAAACCCATGTTGAATGTGGAGAAGCGCACAATGAAAAAGGGTGGAAAGGCCAATTTGGTGGCACATGACTGGCTTTCAGTGACATGGTCATTGCGTGGTCAGCCACTGCATTAGGTCGACTGAATAGAAACTGCACATACTGCCGGGAAGTTTTAACTGCAAAATGGCACTCCCGACATACCACTGCTGTTCTGCATTAGTTAACAAATGCGGTGCCGTCGTATTGCTTTGCTTTGCATACATGCACCAGAAGCTGTCCACCCTAACTGTAGGAGCAACTTGAAATCCCAAGACTTGCGCCCCTTTCATAAACAGTCGCTCACATGTAACTACAATTCTGCATTGGAGAGAGGCTACTGTTCCAACACAATGCTAGATGCAGTGTGCTTAGTGGCATCTGGGACAGCAGTTACCAATAAATGTTGTGATGCAGATGCGTAGCTTGGCAAGGGATTCTGATATTCAGATGTTCCAGCACTTGTTTGAATAGAGGATGAAATGCAAAATTATCCGTGTACTTATGCTTAACTGCACCTTAAATAAAACCCAGGAGGTCAAGATTAATACAGAGCCAGCGTTCTACTACAGCGCGTCCCGTGAACCAGGGGTGTTCAATTTTGATCAATCAATGAGCCCCTCCCTGCTTGGCGTGAGCCATGAGTGGCACCCACCTTCTTGAGGATGATGTCGATGTAGCCTGCAATGAGCTGGGAGATCTGCTCCCCCTCGGTGGTTTGCACGGAGTAGTATGACTCAGAGTAATCCCCAAAGTCCTGCAGCAGCCAAAATGAGCATTTCATCTGATCCTTGAAGGAAACTTCTTGTAGCAGGCAGAGAATGACAAGGCGTCTTTATTGAGTTCCTTCCTAGGAGGCGGAGCAGCAGCTAAAGGCTACCAAAGAGGCTCCAGCTCCTGTTCATCATTGGTCAGCATGCAGGCACATTCAGTGCTCAGGTGCATTCACAGAATGTTATAGCAATATAAATCACTGTTAATATGCGATACTTAACGTAGTCGAATATGCATTGTTTACTAGCGTTTTTACGGTACCTGTTTCAGTGCACTAAATATACAGCACAGAATATGGACATAAAGCCTCTAATAAAGCATTTTACTAAACTAGGATGGCATAAATAAAGGTAATGACTCATTTGCATAACATATTTGTATCTAATAACTGTGACTATAAATAATGTCTAAATTGAGGTATATATTGATAAGTTCCTACAATACTTAACAAATGTGGTATCCAACGACCCATAATCCATAACTTGTTCTGTGGCGTGGAGAGTGGCATTCTCTAAAAGTGAACTTGCTGCCTCGTTGGTACTCAACATGCAGCCTAGAAGAGCCCATAACAGAAATCTCTAAAGAAACAGTGCGGACATGGCACTGTCAGTTACCCCAAGCACAGCTTTGTTGCAAGGTCTTAGAACAAAGAACCCTGTACACATGAAACTGGAGCTTACCAGGGTGAAGCTGTTAGGTGAGGCAGCCCAGCGGCGGACGGTGGTCAAGGGCCACACTTTCATGATCTGCACAGTGTTTAGAATCACACACAATGCTGGTGTCATTGCACTGGGTTGGTGCAACAGTGACACCCGACTGTTGCCACAACCACTGAACAAAAAGCGCATACAGAAGAAAAACCACAGGAGCTGGGAAAACATGTCAGCTATGAAGCCAGAAACCTTGCACTGGCAATTCACAATCACAACACGACAAACAAGAGAATGCAACCACCTATGATATATAAACAGTACTTTGGTGAAAGTGGGACACCGAAGCCTTGTGATCTTATTTTCACAGAGGGCACTCAATTTCAGTGCAAACACATGTTGAGCAGAATGCCCACCTCCTTGGTGCGTTCGTCCAGGCGCATGACACTGTCCTTGGTGACTCCCAGCAGCCGTGGCACCAGTTTGTTCTTCCCCTTCATCTTCTCCTGCAACGGAACAAGGGTGCGTGAGCACAGAGGAGAACAGCATTCGCTGCCAATTCTTCACACTGTGACACACCTTGACGAGAAAGAAGGTGACGCCGTAAGTCTTGAGGGAGCGAGCCAAAGCAACATACTTCACTTTGGCATCCAGCTCAGATGTACCAATGTTCTTGCGGTGTTCCTGAAATGAGAGCACGGCCTTTCCGTCAGTACATGAGGTGGCAGAGCAGGAATGCATACCTGCCAACCTGTGAACGTTAAAATTAGCAAAAATTGTGTGTTGGAGAAGGGAGGGGATAGCATGGAATTTTTTTTTTTAACTTTACCTTCAGCACCCACGCTGTTGGACAAGTACACACTTTAGTGATGACAGTTTTACCTTTAGACCATGCAGAAGCAAACTCGGAAAAAACATAGAATGAGAACACTGCTTTTAGATCACAGTGAGCTTTTCAGCGCCATTGCTGCTGCCGATATTGCTTGTTTCAGGAACTTATCCGAATAAATTTGCTTGAAGCAAGTAAAGTTGTGCCTCTATGATATGGTCGCGTTTCGTACAATTTCCTGGCACCAATTACCCCAATGAAAAACACAAAAAATCACCCAATATAGTCACACTTCTCTCTTAGCGATTATACGTTCCCAGAAAACACTTTCTTTCGGCACCAACAACTGTCACTGTTTCGGCAAACTGTGACCGCTGTATGTCTTCTGGCTGCTAGACCCCATGTGAACAAGAAAAGGCGCGAGGCACAGCAGCTTCCCCGCAGTACTCGCCTGCCCGTGTCAAATGAAAATGCCGGCATGCACTCAGTTTTCTCTTCCAGTACCAGCAGATTTCACAGGTTGTCGCATGTCTCATTCACAGCTATCGCTACCAACCCTAGTGTGATAAGCACCTTCACCTATCTGTGTCACAGCGCGTGTGACCTAGTGCCGTTGGAAGTGTACTGCACGCTTTTAACATGCGACAACACAAACACGCCGCTGTTTCCAGGTGCAGGCGCACGAAGTGAGCGTCATGTTTTGCTCTGGCAGCATCGTATTTCAGCATCATCCACCAGGTCAATTTCATTTCGGTTTCCCGTTGCCATCTTGAAACACTACAAGCACTATACGATAGTAAAATAACAATGCGCGTCTTCGGTGACTCAGGCCCTACCAGCTAAACATGCGTCGACGTCTTGCACTGCAATGCTTCGCATTACGTAGATAACTACAGTTGAGGCTGCCAAGTTCCTTAGTGACTTCCGATCGTACATTTTTCCAGTTCACATCATTTTCTCTCACATTTTTTTTTCCAAAACGTATGAACGAGGTTCACTGTAGTATCTGTCTGGTACATGACATTTTGCACTGTGGATGGCGCAAGTACCACCACAATTTTTTGCATGCATTCTTGCAATCTTGAGCCGCCCCCCCATCTTTCAACAGCTTTAAAATATTGTCGCAAACAGAATTTATTTTTGTAAAACTTGATGCAACATTAATAAAATTGTAGAATGAACACAAAATCGTAAATGTTACAACAAATTTGGGAGAGTTGGCAAGTATGGGAGTGGTACTCACGGCAAATATCTTCTTCTCAATGCCTTTAATCTTGGCATAGTCCTTGGGCAGGAACTCCTTCAAGCTGTGAGAGAGAAAATGTTAGAGTCCCTTCGGAAGCCTGGCACCCTGGCCGGCACTCACTCCAGAAAACCGGGTTTGTGCTTGGTCTCGTTGTGGTCACCAAATTGTATCTGGCACTGGAGGCCGGCAAACTTGCAAGCTTCCTCTAGTGTCACGGGGTGAGTCGTGTTCAGGATGGCATCTCGGGCCTGCACAACAATTACCACTCGGCTAATGGCCTTGCCGCTTCTAGCAACCTTGCATCAACCCATTCCATCAAATGCCTGCATTTCATCACTCCACCCATGCTACCCATTCTGTTGTAAGTCTGCAGGGTGGAGGAGGAAGGCCCGTGAAAGTCAGCCACCCAGACTGTAGCAAGAAGCTCCAATAGAAACCTCAGTAGCTCCCTGCGACAGTCTGGATGAATGGCAATTTTTTCTTTCAATAGACAACTTTATTCAATATCATGGTACATGACCTTGATTTGGCATGCTGCATTTTGACAAAGTGCTTCTGGGCAACAATGTGCTCAATTCTGGCACTCTGCACACCAGTTAGTGCCTTCACTTATCATCATCATCATCATCATCAGCCTATATTTATGTCCACTGCAGGACGAAGGCCTCTCCCTGCGATCTCCAATTACCCCTGTCTTGCGCTAGCGTATTCCAACTTGCGCCTGCGAATTTCCTAACCTCATCATCCCACCTGACTTTCTGCCGTCCTCGACTGCGCTTCCCTTCTCTTGGTATCCATTCTGTAACCCTAATGGTCCACCAGTTATCCATCCTACGCATTACATGGCCTGCCCAGCTCCATTTCTTCCGCTTAATGTCAACTAGAATATCGTCTACCCCCGTTTGTTCTCTGATCCACACCGCTCTCTTCCTGTCTCTTAACGTTACTCCTAAGATTTTTCGTTCCATTGCTCTTTGTGCGGTCCTTAACTTGTTCTCGAGCTTCTTTGTTAACCTCCAAGTTTCTGCCCCGTATGTTAGCACCGGTAGAATGCAATGATTGGTCGGAGTCATGAGGGAGGTAGTGGCCGAATACTGCACCAGGGAGGCCAATTCCTGTTCTGGTGAGGGAGTGACTTTGATGAAGCCTTCACTTATGCAACATGCTAAACTTGACCCTAACAAGGCACTTTGGTAAGCCATAGTAGCTACAAGCAATTAATGAGCCAGCCATTGCGCTTATTACAAGGCGAGCCATCGCATCGGCATCAACGGCATCCCACCTGAACATACAGCAGGTTGAGCTGAACGGGGTCTCTCGAGTCAACGTTTGAGTCGGAGAAGAAGTACTTTCGCCGCAAGGTCAGCATCTCGTCTTCATCCACACCCAGCTCCCGCAGTGTCTTGGAGTGGTCCACCCAGTTCACTGCAGAGGCACACATTCGTGAGGCCCACACACACAAGCCTGGCACAACAGATTCACTCACAGTCATCGTCAGTCTTCAATTTCTTCTTCAGCTGCTCCATCTTCTGGTCGCGATCCTTGTCCTTCTTTTCCTGATAAGCAAAAACATTGCTGATAAGGCCTCTAGAAATTATGACGAAACAGGGCAGATGACGAGACGGGCGAGACAGACAGGAAAATGCGCTGACCTTCCAGTGCCTTCGTCTGCGCTGTATCACCATAATGAACACAAACCAACTAGCCCAGCTCAGAACCCTCATGCCTCAGGAGAGACACAGATGAGCTTGGCTCGACTGCAGTTGCAAAAACTAAACTGGTGCTACAATGTAGAGGCACATAAACTATGGTGTCGTCTTTGGAGGACCACCACTTTTGGTTCTGTCAGGCTTGTTTGTTTTCAGCCACAGCTCGATAATAATAATCATTTCAGACACTGTCACGAATATTTTTAACAGAGAAGCTGTTCAAGCCAGCCGTAATTTGTGGCGCGTAGCAAGAAGCTACCAAGAAAGAAAGGAAAATAAACTTTCTTGTCGAGGTGGGATTGGAACCCTCGTACCCCCGGTCCCAAAGCGAGTGTCTAACCACTAGGCTATACAGCCATGCCTGCTTATGCGAGCCATATGATTGCGTTCGAGCATCGTTGTCTTCGTGCACAGCTGGCGCGCTCGTACGCTTGTGCTCTGCAAGGTGAAGAGGTTTTGCGCGCTATGAGAGTGAGAGGGAGATGCATTCACGGAGCGGGTCGCCTGGAACGCGACGTCAGTGTTGCAAGCTGCGCTATGCAACACACAGTGACGGCCGTAAGTCCGAGACTCACGAAAAGAAATTATCATCATCATGAGTAATAGGATGAAAAGTTTGCGCATACTTCCGGAAAATGCTGGGCTACGATCGCCCAGCTTCGCTGTTTTTTGGTTGGCCTCCTTTTTTCTTTTTTTTTGCTTTGCCACATCAACTGCACTGGTCTTGCAATATAACAGAAGATGCTGCCTGTATGAGCCAATGTTATTGGCTCATACATTGCACCATTGCTCACATTGCACCATAATAAAAAAGTGGCTTGCAGCAGCACATGACTGTCTCTGACCACTATAATTAGGGCCTTTATTATTTTGTAGGGGTGTGCAAATACCGAATAGCAGATTTCAAATTGAATATCGTATCGAATCAAGCAAGGTTTAATATAGAATAATCAAAAATTGAACATTAACATTTATGCTTCCAAATTTTGTGCAAGAAAACTCTCAAGAGAAATTGCTTTCACAAAAGCTCAGGAGGCTAATCATATTACTTAACAAGAACCTTGCTAGCTATAATTAATTTAGGCACCTATGAATCGAGATGCTAATATGCGCTACTCATTTAAAGGAACAACAAATTGGTTTGCCTGAACTGATAACAACTCAGTTCATGCACAAAATTCTGGAAAATATTTTTTTTATTGACGGAATATCTGTTAAATAGAATTGAGTGCTTTTTTTCCTCTGAAGCTGAAGAAATGGCTAAGTTGTCCTAAATACCAATGGGATTTTCAGTTTAATAGTGGGCTATACTGTGCTTAATGGCAATCTTCTACTGCTTAGAAAGTGCTGCTTTCCAGTTTTCTTGCATAAAACAGGAGGGTTTTTCTAGCTTTATGGCTGGTGGTTTCTGTGGGTTATCGTCAGCTCGTTAAGGCCAATCTGCGCGACAGACAAAACCAGGAAATGTCACTCGGCCCCGCTCCGCACGGTCATATGCGCCACACATGTCGACCGTGGTCGGCCCCCATGGTAAAGAGTTCGCAAATTGCGAGTCCCAAGGCATGTCCGCACGACGTCGGTATTGAACGATGTTGGTATTGTCGACCTCAATGAACCTTGCACCGATAGAGATTGCGCGCCATGGGAACGCTGTACACGTCAAGGCACCGATCATGGCTGGGTCCATTCACTGAAGGTACCAATATTCAAATAATCAAACATTTGAGAAATTGAATATTCAAGTATTCATACACCCCTATTTTTTTGTTTTTCACAAGAGAGTTCTGTGCCTAACAGATGCTCATCTATGTGAAAGTGCCACGAAAGAGGCAAGCTTGCAAGGCAGGCAAGTGCGACTCACTCGGCGCAGCGTCAGCGTTCCCGTGTTGGGCTCCTTGTTTTCGTCTGGCAGGTCACGCACCAGGGAAAACTCATCGTGGTTGGTGATACCTGTTCGAGGGGAACACCGTTTAGTCGCAGAAAAGAGTAACGTCGTTAGCACAGCCCACTCGCGTGCCTGCTCCGAGCTGCTGTGAACCTGCTGGCCACTGCACACGGCTTTCCGCTAGAGCTCTTGGCTGTGCTTTGGCTATTGCAGCATGTTTCAGAAAAGTCAACCGGTTCAAGAGCTCAGGAGAATGCAGCAAGCGTTCCCGTGCAACCTGCACAGTTACTTATCACTATGCCAGTGTGATTTCAAAGGCAATACTTAAAAAAAAAAAAATTCTGTCTTGCGTTTGAGCTGTAATAGGGTGATTACAATCAGCATTCTCGTCAACCTGTTTCACTCATTTGTTAAATGCCACTGCAGAACCTAACTCAGCTACTAAGACAAGAGTACAGAGCCGTGCCTCCAGACCGCTCTGCATTCCTCAAACCGCTCTGCATTCCTCAATGTGCTCCGATGATGCTATTTTGCATTCAGTGTGAAGCTGAGACTTGAAATACATGCTTGGGCAGAAATGTATCACATGTGGCACGACAGCCAGAGGAGGCAGCGAGTGTTGTGAACCGACACTGCTTTCAAATGGTCTCTCTTTTCCTTTTTTTTTTTTTTTTTTTTTTTTTTTGCTGTTGGTTCTGACTATTTGGAAATTTCGTGCCCATTAACCTGCAAGCAACTTTTGAACTAAAATAGTAATTGACAGAGTTATACCAATATTCCGAGTTTCGAATTCGAATCAAATACTAACTCATCAAATACTCTGATCTAATTTTTGAATACCGAAAGCTTTAATTACGAAATTACTTAAAGTGCTGCAAAGTTCTATCCCACGAGTGGATTGTTGAAGTATACATGTCCCTGCATAAATTAAGGGAGTTGGAGCATTACAAACACGTTCACATGAGTCACGTCAAACTTTACTCCCTTCCTAACAGTGAAAATTGATGGGGTGCACTGCATTATCTATGAAGTTGTTGCATACAGCACATGAATGTGTCAAGATGTGTCATGCACTGTTAAGAGGAAGCTTTAGCACAGGGCCAACTGTAATTTCTCTATTTAAATACATGTAAATGCAAAAATTCTTTTATGAAAGAACCGCTGGATCAGTTTGAATGAAATTTATTGCACTTTAGAGAAAAATTACAATTACAGCGACTCTAGGAAGCAGAATTATAATTCAGGATATAAATGTAACAGTTACACAAGTCCCTCTTAAATAAAAAATCTTTTTTTCCCTGCAATGTTTGTTATGCTTGTGCATACATTACTGTACATGACAATACATCCCCTGTGGACAGGAGAGGGTCTGATGCCTAGCGTCATGAAAGTGAATGAAGCGAGCGATTTGTGTGGCTGTGTGCCGACTCACCAATCTTGGTGCAGATGACCACCATGAGGTTGGCAATGGGCTGACTGTCGTCCACCAACACTGTCTTCACCGAGCCATCCAGCATGCGTACACGGAGTGGCCGCAGCTTCTTGCGGTACTCCAGGGTGTCCTGCATCGGCCAGAGCCAGTTAGGGCCTCTACCATGCCTGTGCAATGGCACAACACGGCTCCTCAAGAATGGAAGCAGCCTTGTCCCTCAAATCTCAGTCACCACAGCAAGTACGAGGACTGCACCTCTGACAAAGGAATGTGCCCCTCTCTCTGCTCCATGTACAATGTAAGTATCGGTTCTCGTGGTGTTCACCTTTAGCAGTGACCGTTAGACACGGCGCTTTGGCTGTTCTACATAAACAAGGCATGCATGCACATTGCACTTTCCTTTTACATTAACCGTTTCCCTCAATTACATGCTCTAGCATAATTTTCACACTGGGTGACAACCAACAAGAACTGCATTGGTGTGCACAACATAAGTGCACAGCGAAGCTTCCACTCAACGATGACACTCATGTCATGTCTTTGGCTGACAACTCACAGTGCGCTGGCATTATTATTGCGCATCTAAAATAGCAGTGCTGGCCATTTCCCACACTACAGATGGACCTTCTGTAGGGCGAAAGGACCTTCTTCTAACTGAAGCCTTATTTGCGCTTACAGACAGAACCTCCACATGACTGCGAAATGATGCAATGATTCACCACCTGCAATATCCTGTGTGACAGTGCCACAAAAAAGGAGCTCAGGTCAATTGCCTTTTCAAGATTTTATCATTTGCAGTGTCTTCACTCTGTCTCCTGCTGCTTCAGCCAGTACTAACAAGTGTGGTCTGTGTCACTTTTTTTGGCCATAGCCAGTGTTTCTCAGAAATCCGATAAATCCACGTTGAGAGACTCCAGTGTGCGATCTGGCTGCCAAGGATCCACTGCCAAGAGTAAAGGGCTCACAAGCTTTACATAAATGTTACTTATTTGGCTTCATAGGGCCGTATCAGATATTAAGCATATTTGGCTTCACCCGTGTACTTAGATTTAGGTGCACGTTAAAAGAACCCCAGGTGGTCCAAATTTCCGGAGTCCCCCACTACGGCATGCCTCATAATCAGAACTGGTTTTGGCACGTACAACCCCATAATTTACTTATTTGGCTTCTCAGCAGTGAGGTGTGAAAATGGCTACATAGCAATGGGCCTGATAAAATTGGCAATGATAAAATTTTAGCGAACTCAAAGTCAGAAGGTGAGCAAAGCAGAGGCACTTTTGTTTCTAAATGCGCCGGCTTGCAGTGTACCACTAGAAGGAGGGGGTTGACAAGAGTTAACCCCACCCCCATTTCCACCAGGGAATGCAAGACTCATCCATCAAAGTGGCAGACTATTGGAATGCCAAGTTCAGTAAAGCAGTAAAAACACAAGTGAGACTTGCCCCTGATTTGAGTAGGTAGTACCCAAGGGCCTTGCCATTTTCTAGCCAGCAGCCGGACTTCTTCGGGTCATCGTCTGTCAGGAACAACCCGTACTCTTTGGCTGCAAAAGAAGGGGCCGAACGAGTGAGACAGCAACCACGATGCAGGCTTTGTAGCTTTGGCACAGAGACAAAACCTCAGAGGAAAAGAATTTACAGATTTTCACAGTTTGCATTGCCTGGAGAGCGATTTATTTAGGTGAAATTGAAAACGTTGGAACCTACTGAGACTCCAGCTACTCCACACACAATAAATTGGCCAATGGTAAAAGGATGGGGTGATATGAAAGAATGTTCTGGCAATAAAGTACATTTCATAAAAGCGCTTAAATAGTTATTATAGAAAAAGAAGAGCAACAAATTGGCACATTCTGCAGTTTCTGCAATTAAACACAAGTCAGTCTATCAATTCACTCAAATAAATAGGAAGTAAACAAATGAACACACAAGGGCGTGCCAAGTGCCTTGGGGTCCTGAACAGGCCACTGCGTTTCACACGCTCATGACTTTACTTACGTCACCACCCATCTTGGCCCATTTTTAACTGTCAGCCCCCACTGAACTTCGCACCGACGCCAGTGGACATGGCGTCGGCGCTGTTCTCGCCCAGCAGCAACAAGGATGCGACCGCATCATCGCCTATGCCAGTTGCCTTCATTCCTCTTCAGAGTGCAAATTTTCTATCACTGAGAGCGAGTGCCTCGCATTAGTTTGGGCTGTCATGTAGTTTCGACCATACATGTTTGGCCGCTCCTTTTCGGTCATCACAGACCACCATGCGCTTTGCTGGTTCTCTTCCCTTAGAGATCCGACTGGACGACTTGGTCGCTGGGCACTGAAACTGCAAGAATACAGCTTTGCCATCACTTACAATCTCGCAGATTGCACCAGGATGCGGACTGCCTATCCCGTCATCCAGTGGATCCTCCCGAGTTGTCAGCGCACGATTCGGACGCCTGTGTCTTTGCGATATCCGATTCATCCGACATACGCAGCAAACAGCTCAGCGATGCCAATTTACAGTCAATTATGCACCGTCTATGCTCTCATCACTCTGCCCCGTCCCTACAATTATTCGTGCTTTGTGACGGCATCTTATACAGACGCCAACACCAGCTCCGATGGCCCAGAGCTTCTACTGGTTGTTCCCGAAACACTCCGTTCCACTGTCCTCGAACAGCTTCATGACACCCCAACCGCTAGACATCTTGGAGCAACTCGCACGTACGATCGTGTTTGGCGTCGGTTCTTCTGGCCAGGCCTCCACCACTCTGTGCACCGATACGTTGCTGCTTGTGAGTCCTGCCAGCGCCACAATCATCCATCCTTGTCGCCAGCCGGTCCTCTTCAGCCCATCGACCTTCTCGGTGTCCCGTTCTACTGCGTCGGCCTTGATCTCATCGGGCCATTCCCAACATCTCTGACTGGGAACAAGTTGATTGCCGTAGCTACGGACTACGCGACACGATACGCTATCACGTGGGCACTACCGACAAGCTGTGCCACTGACGTTGCGGAATTTCTACTTTACGATGTTATTCTTCACCACGGCGCTCCTCGACACCTGCTGATCGCCCGTGGTCGCTCCTTTCTGTCCAAAGTCGTCGACGACATTGTTCGTTCGCGTTCTGTCCGTCACAAGCTAACCACTGCCTACCATCCGCAAACCAATGGGCTTACCGAGCACCTCAACCGCACGCTGACCAGAATGCTCTCCATGTACGTTTCCTCAGACCACTGTGATTGGGACAGCACCTTGCCTTATGAGACATTTGCCTACAACTCGTCACGCCATGACACCGCTGGCTTTTCCCCCTTTTATCTCTTGTTTGGCAGCCATCCCACATTGCCCTTCGAGACTCTTTTACCATCACCTGTGCACCCTGTTACCGACTACGCCCGCAATGCAGCTTCTCGGGCTGCAACGGCTTGCCAGATTGCAAGGGAATCGTCTTTATGACTCCCAGCTGTTCCAGAAGGCCCGCTACGATGACCATCACGAAGTCGTTAATTATTCTCCGGGCCTTTGGTCCTCCTCTGGACGCCTTGCCGCCACGTTGGCTTGTCGTCAAAGCTTCTTTCCCGCTACTTCGGGCCTTACAAGGTCCTATGCCAGATCACTGACATCACCTACGAGATCACTCCATTGGACAGTCGATCATCTGCCACATCCACTACTGATATTGTGCACGTCTCCCGCCTTAAGCCTTATGTTGCCAGGCACGATCCTACTGCTCCTTAAGCGCTGAGACGGCGCTCTCGACGGCGGGGAGTTCTATGTTACGCGCTACTCCCGTGCACTGAAGTACGCATCCTGCTGAGCATGGAAGAATGCGCAGAAAGATGGTGAAGACGACAATCGGAGTAGCGCTTGTGTTTTCGTTCTGCCATCTTGCCTGCAGCCGTCTCTCTCGGTATATATCTTGTAAATACAATTTCCCATCCCTTTTGGCTATTCTCAGCCCCGTGGCAATATACAGATACAGGGTCACTTTCAGTGAGCGGCTGCATGAGCATTGCAATACATGGGCACAGGAGGAGATCTGCCCCTGCACTGCAAAAATTGCGGCTGCAGCCCAGACTTTTCACATGTGTAGGCAAAAACAGACTGGAAAGGGAGCTATCCATATCAGATGCAAAGAATTGCGCATAAGTGAGCCTTCTGTCCAACTCAGTGATAGTGAACATTTAAACCAGATGCGAAAGCTATTGCGCTGAGCACGTGTCCATTGCCATTTCTTTTTTTCTTTTCCTTTTGCTTGTTTTATTGCTCATGCGTGGTAGCGACCAGTGAGATTTTCTTCGAATTGAAACTCAGTTGTAAGTCCAGCATTCATCCTGTGTCCACCATCCTGTGTGCTTGCGTCCCTTTTCCCTTGCTCGAACGATCATACCTTCACTTTCAGTAGGGAAGGTTATTGAATCTTTCAGAGCTGATCGCTGCAATGATGCATCATCCCCTGGCCCAAGCATGTCTATGCTGAAAGGATGAGCCATGACCTCTGGGCTCTGGCCCGACGGGAGAAGAGTCGACCACTTCCCCGGCATTGTCATGCAAGTAACATCCCACCCGCAGTGCAACTTTCTCCTTCTACATATGTATGGGGTCCTCACTTTCTCTCTGATCCTTACAGCAGTCTGAGAACACGCTGCACTGTTGTATCGCTATAGAAAAGAAACTACAATTGAAGCAAACAAGACGGATGTTTGCAAAAAGGTGGCGACCTTGTCCTGACAACGTTTCCGTGTCAAAGTGGGGGATCCACAAACATCTGTATACATGAAACAGTCATCAAATGCAGAAGGTGCGCTCACGTCTGAAGTACTCATTTGGGCACACCATGAAGAAATACTAGTCCTTAACCCTTAGCTGTCCGAAACTTTTACCCACTTTCCGGCTGTTCCGGTCCGAAACTATTTTGCCAGTTTATAGCGCCGCGATGAAAACCACAAACTGTGGACGAGAAACTCATAGGATATTTATATTTTCATTTGCATTCTGCAGGCAATTCCTCTACCGATATTTGACCAGCGTGTGATACCGCTCGAAGCATTCTCCTGGATGCAGGCCAGGGTCGTTACTGCAGGTGTAACACAGTTTCCCTCCTGCCTCCGTTTGTTTTTCGATCGCTACAAGCAGAACAGTCCTTGCTGCTTCGGCCTGGGAGCTTGCAGATAAAATGGCTCCTCCAATCCAGCCTTTCCTCACACTCCTTCTGCGCAGACGGGCCCCGCTTTTTAGCTCAAGCCCTCACGTCACCCACCAGCTGTTAGAAGAGGTTGCGGCGGTACTGCAGGTGTCGCTGTTCTTTCTCAGCATGATTCTGCAGCTGTGTGCGCCTCTAAATAAAGCTATTGACAATGGAAACCTCTAGAATCTTTCACTAAATGCGCCCACCGTAAAACGCACGCGATGAAAAAGTGGTCATGCTTCTCAGCGAACCGCGCGAACGCGATGTTCCGCATGCAAGTGAGAACGCTCTGGTATCCACAAGCCGTGCTGAACATTGTGCTGCACCCTAGTGCAAAGAGAAGTAAACTTCAACAAAAAAAGTTTATCTGTCCCTCAAGAGATGCCGCATCGTGTATACAAAGAATGCGCACAAATCGCAGTGAGAAAAACCGTGATATTTAACCCCCGAACCCCCTTGTCGGGCGGTGGCCGACAGCGGACCGCTACGGCCGCGTTGCGTCAGGGCCCGACACCGGACCGCAAAGGGTTAACAATGGCCATGCATTCACTAAAAACTAAGTGTCAAACTTCTAGCCGAGCCCTCCAAGTGTCAAACTAGCCCAACTCTCTGCCTTAAATTTTGAAGCACTAAGCTCTTTTTTTCTTATTTTTGCTTTCTTCACACAATTATGACTTAGCAAGAATTGCTGTTGGTATCATCAGCAGCAGCCTATTGTTTATGTCCACTGCAGGGCGGAGGCCTCCCCCAGTGATCTGCAATTATCGCCTGTCTTGTGCTAGCTGATTCCAAGTTATGCCAGCGAATTTCTTAGCTTAATCACATCGCCTAATTCTCTGTCGCCCTCAATTGCGCTTTCCTTCCCTTGGCACCCATTCTGCAACTCACTGGTTATCTGCCCTGCACGGCGTGCCCAGCTCCTCCACTTCTTCCTTCAACTAGAACATACCTGCTGCACCCGTTTGCTCTCTAATCCACACTGCCGTCTTCGCATGCCTAAACATTTTTCACTCAATCGCTCACTGCGCGGTCCTCAACTTTTTCTCAAGCCTAACCTCTAAGTTTGTGCACCATGTTTTAGTACCAGTACAATGCAAAGACTGTGCACTTTCCTTTTCAAGGATAGCATTAAGTTGCCGATCATGATTTGCCAATGCCTGCCATATGCGATTTAACCCATTTTTATTGTTCTGTAAATTTCCTTCTAATGATCAGGGTTCCTTGTGAGTAACTGACCTAGATAAACGTACTGGTGCACAGATTCTAGAGGAAGACTGCCAATCATGAATTCCTGTTCTCTTGCTAGGGCATACTGTTGCTTTTGGATTTGCTGTTGGCATACCAGAAAACAAACCTAATTTTAGGCTGCTTCCAGGAATGACAGTAAATAGAAAAGGCTACTGTGTACAGCAACATTTTATTTTAGTTTTTTCAATAATAATAAATTTAATAACCCGAGGCCAAATGGAAGCAACAACGCAGTTTGAGAAACTGTTTTGGCAGTGGAAACAGTGAAACATTAAAGCCCAACTCATTAACCAGGATTCTACAAAGCCAGTATAAATTATAAGTATGGCAAATCTCCTTTTAATTTTGACACATTATTAGCCCGACCCAAGCAAAGTCAACTGAAAACAATTATTTAATATGCTTTGTCTAAAAGCTTCTGAAACCTTGGATCCAGGGTATAATGTTTGCTCTACTTTGTACTTCAATCAAAAGCATACTTCCTAAGAACAAAAATTGTGCAGGAACCATTGACGATGATTGTGAGTGTAAGCAAATAGACCGAATAAAAGAACAAACGAACGAGCAAGCGAGTGAACCAGCAAAGAACGAACGAACAAGCGAGCAAACAAACGAACAAGCAAGTGAGCGCACATTTTGCTTGCCGAGTGCTCCACTGCCGCATCTGAGCCACATCGTGCATGTCAACAAGTTATAAAGTTGGCGATGATGAGCTCGGTGATGAACGCACCCCGCAACTCGGTTGCATGAGAGCAGGTTGCATCAGCACTTCTGTATCGCAAGTCCAGCCGCCGACCACTGACCACCTATCGCCGACTTGGAAAACAGGTCAAAGAAGCAAAGACAGCTATTCGCTCTTTATAAAGAAAATACATGCTCAAAGCAAGTTGTTCACATTTACAGCATTCCCAATGGTGTGTGTAATTATGACAAATCGTTAACGTTTTATGGGGACTCGTTTGTTATGAAATTTTTGAACTATCATACGGATATAAGAACAAGTACAGTTCCTACAAAAATTCAATAAAACATGGCTGCAGTGAGCTGTGGTGCACTCAATAAAAATATTTGTGCATCAGGCAACATCATAAGTTTGGCTAGCTCGCAATGTTCAGAGGTTCAACGTTGGATCCCTCACAATACGGCGAAAATATTGTGATCATTGTTTTTATTAAAAATGATAAGTGACCCGGTGTCATCTGAGTACTTGACATCGGTACTTGCTTTCTCCATGCTGCCGCTCTCGTTTTTTATGTCCACGATTCACGAAAACCTGAGCCCATAACACGCATTCTAACTGCGCAGAAATTTTCATGTCGTGATATCTATTGCTCGTGTGTTTGTACTTTATCCAATCATTTATGCCGTATTTGAGTTCTTGCAAAAAGTTGTGTTTTTAGTTCGTTATCTTCAATTTCAAAAGTTCAGAGTAGCATATGTGCTGTTCCTGGGTACCTCAAAATGAATAAATGAATGGCATCGAGCAAGTCATATGAGTGCCTGATTGAAGTGGCACAGTGATATGGCATTTTATACTTAAAAACAAGCATGTCAAATAGTGCAACAGGGCATAGTAGACACCTGTACAATGAGGTTGACAACACACCTGCAAAATCTAAATGCATTTCATTGTCATTTTAAACCTTCTACGAGCGTGTGCCTTGTTGAGCATGGCCATTAGGGTCTGTGCCTGCTACAATACTGGGGCAGAACCCAGTGTAGTGCACCAAAGATGTCTTTGTCCAGGTGTGCTGCGCCCTGCCACCTTTATTTTTCCCTGTGGCTTCCCCTCTGGCTCTCTTTCTTCCATGCTCTCCCTGCCTCTTTTTGCTGCCTAAATCCACTGTCTCCAATTGGTATTTGCCATTTTCCGGCTTCATTCTTTCTCCACATCACCCTTGTCACTCCTGGCAGAGCCTCAATTTGTCTAAAAATTAACACACAGTAGCAACGAGTGATGGACGCAATATTGCTGTGCATCAACTTTCCAAAATTTAATAATTTATAGTGAGTGCTTTGAAACTAAACCTTCCTGCCCTCTTAGGCACGGTTGCTAGGTCCTCACAGTGGATTGTGCATGCGTTTTTTTTAAATGTCAAACAGAAGCACCAAATAAGGCCACCATGAAAGCAGGTGGCAGCAGGGCACCAGCCTTCCAACCCAAAAACACAGAATCTATTATACTCATGCAAAACATTACGCAAGGTAAACGAACATGCACAACTTTTGGTATAGGCAAAAGGCCCACTCTCAGGCATGGGCTTAGGGGTTAACAACACTTTGAACAACTCTAATGGTTTTGACAAAAGGCAGAACGCGTATTTTGTACGAAACGATTGAAATAGTTGAGCTAAAAGAACATCATTCAAAGAAACTGATAATGAAGAAACTCTCAGCCGTCACAGTACATATTTATTCTTTTGCATTATAGTGCATTGCTCCCCTTTGTTTTGTAAACATGCGGCTTTTTAATCACTTTTTATTGACTATTGGTTATATTAATGCACAAGTTAGGGGCCCCGTTCGACTTCTTAAGCTCTGCCACAGCGCCATCTGTGCACAGCATTAAAGAACTACTGACATGTCATTTTAGACTTAATTTGCTTTTAATGAAGTCTTGGGCCTGAAAACCCAAGAAAAAATATCGGGAAGCCTCAGAGCAGCCTATATAATTTATTATAGATAGTTCCAGTAGTCTGTAAACGTATTAACATTCACGGAATACTGCGTTACCAGAGACAAAAAACTGCAGCAAAAATGCTGGTAGCAACATCTTGCGACGCTTTGTCCAGCCATCACGTGATAGACACATTTTCATGTTGATGATGCCTGCCAAGCATTTACACCAGCAGCTAAATTATACCATACTTTGCTAATGCAATAATAGCTCAGTGTCTTCTCTGGCTAAGCTCTGTGCGACCGACCTAGCCGCTCATGTTTAAGTCTCCAGTATTCTGCAAAAAGCAAGACGTTCATGGAGGAGCTAAAACTTCCTTGCAACAGCTCTTCTACGAAAGAGTTTTGCTTTTGCTTCACAAGAGGTGTCATGACACTGCGGTGCAAAAGATGAGGTGTCCACACGAGAGCAGAAGATCTTGACATTTGGGCAGTCACTCCTGCTCGCTGGGGTCGTATGCAATCTCATTTTTAAAAAGTAGTACTATTCAAAATCGTTTCACGGCCCGATGTGGCAGCATAACAGACGACTGGGCGAGCCTGATGTTTCATTGAAGAAAAGCTGTTATAATAAATAATTTAGGATGCTTTGAGGCTTCCCAGTAGTTTTTTCCAGGGTTCTGAGGTCCACGATCTTCATTTAAAGCAAAAAATTGAAAAGTGACAAATGACATGTCAGTAGTCGCCAAACAAGTGATCTGAAATGAGCCACAATATGTTGTGTAGTGTTGCATTACTGCACACTGCAGCCCTTGTATGAGAATGCGTGAACAAGCACTTACCATCACCAAGAGCAGAGTCTGGAACTTTGTCGCGAATGATACGGCAGGCATCGTAGACCAGTGTGCCAGGTTCAAACTGGATAGTTTTGATTACCTTGTTATCAGGCACACTGATTTTGAGAGAGAGCATCGCCATGCCTCCACGCCCAGCCGGCAGTTGCCTGCACAGAGAATAGAGTGTTTTAGCACGCCCAGTATTCCAGTATATGTAAAGGCATTTGCACAAAGCCAGGTTACCAGACACTGGTAGCAACATCATCTGACGTTTCATCAAACCACAATGCTTTACAGACACGTTTTCGTGCACCATGAGCGTTACTGTAAAACAAAAAGTTTAAATGGCAACGTGCTCATGATTACGCCGCTGCCGAAAATTTACACCAGCAGGGAAGTAGAATAAACTTGATTACTACAACAATAGCTCAGTGTTTGTCTGGTTGAGTTCTGTGCCACCAACCCAAACATTCAGGTTCACACCTCCAGTAACCAGTTATCGACAAACAGTCAGAAGTTTGTGGAGAAACTAAAACTATCTAATGTCCCTAACCCACCTGCACAGGGTCCCACGAGCTCAAAGAGTCGGCCCCATCCCGGCAAACAGTGTGCTTGGCACTTTACCAAGGTTAGCAGTTTAGCCAATTTTGTTCTCAAGCTCATGCTGCAATTTAGTAAAAGGCACACAGACTACCACAGTACATTAGCCCTTTTAAGGCACCTTGTACACATATGTGTGGCAAATCAGTTCTGTGGAAATTTGCAATGTGGAGGAAGTATCATGAAAGGGAAAAATTGTCATCCACCTGAATGTAGCACGAAGCTACAAAGGAAACCCATACTGGTTTCTCAGAAAGAACGCTTTGCAGTTGAGGAAAAATTCGTCCTGGCCCAGGATTCGAACCCAGGACCAACGCCTTTCTGCGGTGGTCAATCTACCATCTGAGCTAACCACGAGGCTAGCAGATCGCAGTGTGAGGGCAAATTAATCAACAACAAGTGTTAAGTGCAATTACGTGTTGCTAAAAGGAATGTGTAGAGCGTACACATGGCTAGTTATCTGTTTTTCACACTCATGAGCTACAGTGCCACGTAAACTATGCATCACTTGCCTAAAGCTGTGTAGGCGACAGCAGTCACGTTTCTCGAGCGAAGTGTGATATGACGGGAAGTAGTGGCAGGGACAAGCTGACCCAATCGTGTGACCCAATCGAATACTCTAGCGCTTGCGAGGCCACTTTGGCCATGCTAGATGACAGTGCTGGAGTGCTACACCAGTATACAAAAGATATTGCAGCATGCCACGCTCTCTTTTTTTTTTTTGTAATTTGCTCTGATAGAATCAAGAACAATATAAGACTGGACAAAAGTTGTAGCTCCTGCAGGCAAGACCTCTTCTCGTCACTTTAGTCAACAACGCCTTCATGGCGCAAGTGCAGGAGCACACGTCGAAATGTATATCCTACCTATACTGTTGCGTAGAACCAAGCTTGCGTTCACAAGGTCATGTTATGCAGCGAACATGCTATGTGTATGTCAGAACACCTCAGCAAACCAAATCAGACCTGAAGCAAAGATAGTGCGACCCAGAAACTTATTACGCGCCTCCTGCGCTTATATTTGCGGAATTTTGCAGAGAAATGCATTGGCGTTCCAGTTAATTTTGTGCTTCAATGCATAAAGCGACGTTTTGTTAAGAACTTAACTGGAACGCCAATGCATTTCTCCGCAAAGTTCGGGAATTATTATCTCGAAACTGGTGTCATCCCAAGAATTCGTTCCGAGTAGATCCGCCTTGCAAACTCCATGGCTACAATTTGTAAATTGCAATATGGGCCATCTGGTAATTAGTAAAAACTTAATTAGTGAAATTATGTTAATTATTCAAACATGCAATTCAATTTCTTGTGCAAGTAATGTCTGCCTCTTCGAGTAGACCAGCTCATGAACTAGAATTGTGCTATCTGCCACAGGCAACATTTAAGAATTTTTTAAAGTGTTCACTGAAACACCCTGTATGTATACATATACATTGAACGAGCAGAAAGGGAACCGAGGGGCCCGATTTTTATTAATCATACCATAAGAAGCCAACAAACAATGACACCAAGGACAACATAGGGGAAATTACTTGTACTTTACTAATTGAATTAAAGAAATTATAAATTAATGGAAACAAAAACGGATGAAAAAACAACTGTCCGCAGGTGGGGAACGAACACTCCCAGGGTTAGTTCTAGTTGTAAAACATAAATACCCCAGGAAGTGGATGGGAAAACGGCTCCGCGGTAACTCAATGGTGAGAGCATCGCATGCGTAATGCGAAGACGTGGGTTCGTTCCCCACCTGCGGACAGTTGTTTTTTCATCCATTTTCATTTCCGTTAATTTATAATTTCTTTAATTCAATTAGTAAAGTACAAGTAATTTCCCCTATGTTGTCCTTGGTGTCATTGTTTGTTGGCTTCTTATGATATATATATATATATATATATATATACAGAGAGAGAGGGTGTCAGATTGTCTGCAGTTTGCCTCCCAACTCGAGAAATAGTCGGTACGCCACTGTTTGAAAGTAATGAGAGATATTTGCGAGCTTACACACGTAACAGCAAAGCAGGCGACAGTGAGACTATGGAAAAAGTCTTTATTGCACGCAGCATTCAACTCGCATCCCCTTCGAGCCCTGGCCAGGCGTTCTTCGCCGCACCGGATACCCGTGGCTTATACCCACGCCCCCGCCCCTTCCTCCTGCACAAGAGGTATTGCCAAATGCCAGATGGGCGGGAACAAACAAAAAAAGGAGCATTCATTCATTGAACAGTATTACCCCAGCAGCTAGCCTAACAAGAAACTCTGTTCAAAGAAATGTCATCGAGCTCACATCTTTATGATGGCCTTCTAAGCGGCAAAAGTGTGCCATAGAAAGAGTTTCTCAGGCTTGCCCAACACAAGGAAAAGTAGATAGTTAAGTTCAAAGGGACTGACAACTGGCCAGAATGTGTTGCGAGATGTTGATGGAAATGACTATGATTTACAGAGATATACGTATTTCGCCGTACCCGCACCCCCAATTACAACAGCCGGGAACGAAAAAAAGAAATATCCGCGCGTATGACTCGCAGAAATAACTGCATACAACGCTCCAGTGGTGCAACGACGGGGAAGGGGGGGGGGAGGGTTCGGGGGTTGTAACCCCCCCCCCCCTGAGGCCGAGTTAACCCCCCTTTTGTTTACCCCTTTTCTTTCCTTGCGCCTTTGAGTACTGCAACTAAGATGCAAGACAGGCAATCGTCTGCACACTCACAAACTTTGCATTTTTTTACAATTTCCCGTGAAGAAATTGAAATTAGTGCTGTTTAGATGGCATTGGTAAACTAAGGCAAACTATCAACCCCCTCCCCCCTGGCAGAGATCCTGGGTGCGCTACTGCAACACTGAAATTTTATTGCAATAGCAATTATATAGACACTCAAAGAGGATTTCTGCCGTCGGCGTCGCCGCCGCCGTGAGGTTCCGTATGACGTTAACGGCGATGATCGTCGCCGCGCGCCGGACGCTGTATGTGCGAGTGAAAGGGCGCGAGGGACGCGCGCGGAGAACAAACGCGCGTTCTGCGCCGTGCTCTCTGAAGGACTGCAGAATTAAGCGTCTCTTTTCTCCTTTACAATCACCATATATATAGAGCAAACGCGACTTCATCTGTCGCGCGAAAGGCCGTAGGGGGACGGGAGGGAGGGAGGTAGGGGAGGAGACGTTTAGCTGCGGCACCAAATGCGCATTTATATAAAAACGTTGCGAGGCAAGGAGGTGGTAAAGACTTCCGACACGCTGCTCGATGATCCCGTTCTGATCTCGTGGAAAACCTCCGAGCCACCCCCAGGCCTGGCAACAGTCACCAACGCCGCGCGCGTTCGGTGCGAACGCGTGCAAAACGGCGACGGCGTCGACACCAGTTCTGCGCGTTGCTGGTGCTGCTGCATGTCCAAGTTTATACAGCTGATAAAACTACTATCCTTACTCCATATTCTCTACTAAGTTGCTATCGCAATTGATGCTTCGCCTTTTGGGTGAAACTGCGACATTTTTTTGCAAGAGCAGTCCATTCATGGACGCACGACTACTACCAAGTGGTTCGTTGTGATAAAGCAGGGTTGGCACTATCTTCTGCAGCCCTTGAGGGAGCACGGCTCAGCACGTCTTATCTTCGGCCAGAGGCTTCGTTCCCTCTCCACTTCGGCGATGGTGATAAAGCTGGATTCACACGACGGACGTGATCGCGGACGAATCAGTCACGTGACATCTGAGGTTAATCGGATCACTTCGCAGGCGCAGCTAGAATTCACGCGACAGAGGATGACAGTGCGGCCACAGAACACCCATACAAACTGGCGGTGTGGCCGGAGCAGCCCTCGCATGGGCAACGGCGATCTCCCTCTCCGCCGTATCGCGAAGCGCTTCACGTGGACCGAGGAAACGGGTGGCGTATGAGTTCGCCGGCGCCGTGTGTACTATTCGCTAAGCGCAAAATGCCCACCCGTAAAGAGGAGCAGAACGGACGACCACGAAGGAGGGAGCTTCAACACGAAGTGTTGGGGAGAGGGTGGGATTCGCTAGGGGATAACGAAACTAAATGGAGGAGAAATTTGCCTTGAGGTGTGGTTGCACGGCAGCACGCGCAGCGCTGCCGTGAAGCCACACCTCGAAGTAAAATTCGCACACATGCCAGCACCCCAACTTTACTATTAACTTTATGAATTTTTATGCGGGCTATGCGCGCGAAAATATGGTAATGCAGCACGCTGTTCGCGATTTAAGTAGGAATTGTAATTTTAAATTGGCAAATAAAGTCTCAAAAAATTCCCCGACGATTACAATGCTCCTTAATGCGAAATTTGAGCGCAGTTTTTCAAGTGTTTTGAATTTCGCCGGCTGCGTAGCTCATTGTTCATAAAGCGCAAACACGGGAACGCGTCTCTCGCGCGGGTGAAGTAGCGCATGCGCAGTAGGTTCGAAGCAGCCGCCGGCGCTTTGTAATTCCCTTTATCGTATCGGTGGAAGAGCTCACCCAGCGCTCGCCGCATGCCTTAGCAATGACGTCATCGACGCGCTACGGCGCACGCTACTATGGCACCATCTCGTACTCGTGCGGCCCTCTGCTTTCCTCCTCACCCTTTCGCCATACTATCCGCCTCATGCTTTCACTGTAGCCTCCTCCTCGCTCTCTTCCATCCTTCGCTGTGCTCGTTCGCTCGGTTACGCCGAGGGACGCCGAGGTACGAGCTGCACTCTGACACCAGTAAATGGCGTGGCTTGGCGGTGAAATCGTGGTACTCCTGAGTAGTGTATATGTGATTACTGTACGTAAGTCGGTTGTTATCAAACACGGCATACTTATTGCTTACAATTGCAGTTCATAGATTATTAGACACTTGAACTTTATTATATGCGTATAACGGTGTAAAGAAAGTCCACGCTAACGAGCGGCACACGCGTCCCACAATCCGTGTTTGCGAGATGCCATCGACTAGTTGTCCCGTAAATGGGTGCCAGTACTATACACGCGCGGCTACGGCAACACGCTGAACGGCGTATCACGTGCAAAAGCGATCGTTTCACTTTCAAAAACTTGGCTTGGCTAAAAAAACACTCTTGACTGGTTATTGACCAACGCAGTTGGTCAGAAAACCACGAAAACACGTAGCTAACATTGCAGAAATAATTTAACACTTCGGAAAACAAATCGCGGGAACATCGACTTGAAACAAATACTTTCTCGCAGCTACGACCACACTTGTCTGCCTCCCACCAATGCCGGCATATAATCGCTATCGCGCGTACCCATCACTGTTTTCAACTAAAGTCCCTAGATATTTTTTAACAAAGAGCAGGACATCTAGGGACTTGATTTTCAACATGCTTCCAGTGAACGACTACATCCTCACCGCAGATTGAAAAATTCTGATAAAAATGTTCCACGGCGTTTTCCACGTTACATGATTAGACACTCTGACCGGTAAGCTTTCTATTGCACTTCAAAGGGGTAACCTCGTATTTTGCAAAAATGTTTCTATATTTTAGCAGGCCTGGAGATCTGCATGCGCGCTGTCTGCTAAAGCGATAGGCCACTCGGAGACAATAGAGTTTTAGCAGAGCGTCTTTTCACGACAATCCCGTGGGCACTGCCATGTTTGATGCAGTGTTGCACACGTTCCTCCAGAACAGGAACGAAATCTCGATCCTCGTTCCTTCCCAATCTTGGAACGAGTTCCCGTTACAAGTTCCTTTAATGCGAAAGTAACGCGTTCCAGTTACACTTCGAACATTGGAACGTGTCGTTACATTAACGTTACATTTAATTTTTTTAATTAAAATATAGTGCCGCATAATCCTGAGGCGAAATAAAGTGAGCAATTTAAAACTCACATCGAACTACGTATATTACACGAATTTGAACATCGCCGTCGGCAGATTATCTGGAGATAAAAAGAATCCAAAGAAACGCTGCTAAACGAATTTTTTTTCAGGGAGCACCATACATTCTCCAGACATGTCTAACTGCAACTTTGGTGTTCGTCTTACAAGTGCAACACATATGGCACTTTTCACTTCGGTCTTCAAATGCGCAGTCAGGATACTGCGCTTCAGATCTGCAAATAGAAAGTTACACGCACTAGTATCCTCCCGAGACCCGAACACAACAACGGAACATAATCGCTCTTCATGGTGGTTTTTATTGTCTACTGTAATTGTCTTGAACTCCAAAACAATTTTTAAAATTTGAATAATAGATTTTAAAAGCTCCGTCTCCTCGTACGTGAAAAAAATGACTATCTCCATCATCTCCTCATGTTAGCTGTGGTAAAAACTGCATTTAATTGTTTAAACGCTGAGATGAAGATGGAATTACGTGTAATACATTGCCATGTTGCTGCCGCGTCCGGTGTTTTCCCGCAATTTCGGTGACTTCGAAACACGCCTCGAGGTTTCTTTCGGCCGTCTGGGACGACACAGAGGTCTAGAGCAATTCATTGTCCAATTTCTCGAAAGCGGATGGCAAGAATATGAGTAAACCACCACTTTACAGTGACACATGCACCGTAATTTATACCCAGAGTGAATATTTTGTGTAATCACTTCCGAGTGAATTTCGAAAAAAAGTTTAAGGCAATGTACAATGTATTGTACAAGGGTCTTAGAAGGATATAATTAAATTTATTGCACAAGAAACCGCATCGAAAGAAACAATAAATAGGCGTTTAATTAATGTTGATTCAAAATTGTAGTATGAGTGAAAAAAGATTACCAGAATACATCTTCGCAATTTAGTAAAGACCCTTGTTTGAACTCAGCAAGGGTTACATCTCGATATTGGTGTGGAGGAAAGAAACTATAGGAGGGAGCGTCACGTGCCAATCTTGAAGCCTAGTCATAAAAAAATATAACGGAGAACTCACGAAAGAAAATGCACCATAGTCACGTGACAGGCAAGTGGTAGTAGTTTGCGCCTCACGCGGTCGCCCATCCGCGCTGCATGATATATGTGCTGCGTATACGTGCGTGCGTCTGTTCAATGCTGTGGAACGTTTACAGAAGGAACGCCATTCCCTCTGCCGTTCCTTCGTAATCCTAACGAGTTACCGTTACAGTTCCACCGACCCTTAACGGAACGGTGGCGTTCCTCCGTTCCTCCCAAAAGGAACTAGTTCCAGGAACGCCGTTCCGTACAACACATGGTTTGATCATGTGGTGACACGTCTACTGCTTGCCTCCGTTGCTTCCGTGTTTACAATAGATGTCCATGACGCCAGGTGCGGCTCGGTAAACCTTTCTATCGGCGCATATCCTACAAAGGGACTGGTTGGACGACACAATGCTTTGGCCACAGCTTCAGAGAACATGCAGAAGCGCTTTCCGAGCTCATTGCGCCTTGTCTAAACGGCGCGAGCAGCCTATACGGTGCTTGTACTAAACATGGGGCTATAAATGTATTTGAAGCTGCCCAAACTTTCCGCTTACGGATTAAATCAGCGTCCGAGTGTCTTGGCTCTTCGTTCTTTATTTGGCAGACACTTTGAAGCAGCGGATTTTCTGACTCAGTACCGTTATTCGGTGCGGTCACTATCGGAACGTTTATTTTCTGCCTAATCGCTTGCGGGTGTGCTCAGTTGCGATATATGTTCCCTATGTTGTAATAGCTTGTAGCAAACGCGTATTATCACTATAGCCACTCGCTTACTCTATGTACCGTCACGAAACGCTCAGCTTCGAACATTCGAGTGCTGTTGCTGTAGTCGCAGTCACCCATGCTTCGGCGCCCTGATTCATGAGTGTGCCTACATTCACTTATTCGTGATACGTTGGCAGTAGACTGGGCTTAAGTTTGCGTGTGAGTTGGGCTGGATGTGCGTAGATCACGTGCCAGAAACTCACTATGCCAGGAAGCGGCGCTACTCTCTTCGTCACTGTGTAACGAACGGTACGCACTCTTGCCGACGTTCCGGGGTTGACGCCCGTCCTTATTTGTGTTAGATACAACTCTAATGAGTGCATTTTTTTTAAATACTCAATTTTATCCTCGAGGAAAGCCGTGCGTCCTGAAGGGCCGGCAACACAAACAGCCCTTATGTAGTAGCGGTCCGTGAACTTGGCCACACAGATTCATACCATGCATCCCTTAATATGCCAGTCACTATTTTTGCAGCCAACTACTGCACAGGTCTTCCTTTTACCGCTCCACATTCTGAAGCATGAATAGAGCACAGTGCGTTAGCGAACACCCAGTTGCATTTCTCACAGCTGATCGCACAGTAGCAGGGCAAAAGCTGTAATGGTTTCGTATTCGTGCGCTTTCTTAGCGCCAACGCGCGGATGATGGATGGATGGTTCCTATGAGCGTCCCCTTTGAAACGGGGTGGTGGGTTGCGCCACCAAGCTCCTGTTATTATTTTGCCTAATGTCCTACCTTTATTTTTGAGAAAACACACAAATACAAAGAATTCCAAGCATCAAACTTTTGGAACCATTACTGGGAGCAACGGACAACGTGTTTGTGGTATTTGTTTCTTTGTGTCCTTGTTTTATTCGCGCTGTTCAAACCTCAGTTCTAAATCACGAACCAACTAGCCCTCATCAATACCTTATTGAAGGAAACGCAGTAACGCCCCGACGAGCTGCATTGTGGTGGGTTGCGCCGATAAAGGCAAGAAACTCAAGTTTGCATAGGTTTCCTGTCGATGAAAACCGTCGCAAGCAATGGGCCGCCGGGGTAAAAAGCAAAAGTTGGATTTAGATGTATACCAGCTCATCGATTATGTGCGAAGCATTTCGCTACAGTTAGGCTTCTGTGTTATTTTACGGGGCGTGCATTAGCCAACAAAAGGTGCTTAGGATCGTTAATAGCGTGTTATTACTATTTCTTACTGCAACGTGGAAAAGTTATATTAGGACTAGCCTTGAATGCAGGTCGAGCGGGCAGATGCACCTCACAGCACGTCACATCAGCAGTGCAGATAGCCTAGCACACGTTCACGTACACAGGCCACACGGTCACAGCTGTGTTTACTGCAGTGTAAGCGGGTGTCATAAACGCACCTAAATCATGTTAACGAATTTCAGCGCGAAATAAAATGCGCACAGTTGGTCGTTCATGCAAGCGCGAATAAAAGCGCGAATTCGGCGATGCTTTGCCCGTATAGGAGCACGAGACGCGCGGTGTATGATCCGGCGTCCGACTCCCCACCAACCACCCAAACGATTTCTAAAGCGTTCTGACAAATGCGGCCTCGGATCGGACGCCGGACGAACGACCATTTCTTCGGATATCGTTGTACGATGGCCGGAACGATCGGACGTCCGCGGCCAACAGGCGAGGGCTATACACAGCCGGCATGGTACACTGTAAATTAATTTACATCCTTAAAGGGCCCCTAAACCACCTCCGATATTTTTTTAGACATTTTAAGTAAACACGCGCATCGAGTTCCGAATGCCGTCACGATCAACGATGCCAAACGCTGCAGCGCTACGCGCCGCGGGCGCGCCACGAAATCAAAAAGCAATGCCGTGCTCCTCTCCGAGCCTTTCCGGTATTCCCAGCGGTCGTCATGACGTCACCAGGGTGTATCTGGTGATATCAACGGTGGCGACGATGTCCATTGGTCGAACAAGAGCCTACGACTTCCGGTTAGTCTGCTAGCAGGTACGCGCGCTCCCTGCTCTTCCTCGTCGTGTTGCTCGATTATGCGCCCTTGCGTATCGGTAATTACAGCCCGCAACGCAAGTGCCTAATCGGTCACGTACCAGCAGCCGTGCCGGTCTGATTAGCTGCGCGAACAGAGTTCGACAGTGTTGGCCTTTCCAGACGTGCGCGCAACACAGGGTCCATAGCGGCACGCTTCGCATGAATACGGGCCGGTACGGCAGCAATAAGCGGGTGCCGAGAAGCACCGAGTGGCGGCTAAGACCCGTCCACGTTACCGGCACGGTAATTCACCGTTTGCCATTCGCGGGCCGCCGTTCGACGGCGGTTTTGCTCGCGAACGACAAGATTTCCTTGCCGTACAGAGGATGAGAGCGGGACCCATTTGTGCGGCAGCCTCACCGCCGCTGATCGCTCGACGGCGCCGATATCGTCGCTAGACCTTCTCCGGGTGCACCCCGACTCACAAACGGAAGTTTCATTTGTTTTTATCCGAAGACACACTTCAAAACTTTTTAGCCTCGTTCTATCAGTCAACGATATTCGTATTTACCTTCTGAAAGCACGACAGACGTTACTGCCCATACATTGCAAGATGCTACGAGATATAGTGCAACACGAGTCGCAGTGCGGAGTTGCTTATATGAAGGCCGAAAACAGTCGGGTATCGTAGCAGTGTAGCAACCCCGCGCGAACAAGTGCTTGCGCTTTTCGGAGGCCAACTACGCACAACCACTTCCGTTTTTAACAGCGAAGCTGTTCTAGCTAACCGTAAAAAGTGGCGCCTGCTGTCGCAAAACCTTGCCGAGCTATGACGTCACTGCGTTGCCTAGCAACCACCTCGCGGAGCGGCGTGTGCCTCGCCTCCTCTCCGTGCCGTGCACATGTTGCCTTGACCACGGCCGGGCTCGACTGGCGCGCGCGCTCGCTTCTTACGGCCTTCGCATCGGGGCTAGTTCATGCCTATCGCCGCTGCTTGGAGGGGGGCGCTGCGACCCCACCCTGCTCAGCGGTTCCCAGCCGATCTGTGCAGCGCGCGCAACGCTGGAAGATTGGGTCGGGCGCGCTTCTTACCTCACCGTGCATTCAAGAACAAGTGGCCTTATCTTAGAGGACGCGTAAATGGTTCATCTAGGCTTCTTATAAATGGATACAGTGTAACCGTATTAATACATATCGAGCTTCTTTAAGTTCACTGGGGATGCATGCGCCGGGAGAACAGCTCTCCGCCATCAAATGCATTTTGAGGAATGAAAATAAATATTTATTGCTCGTATGCACTTACAATGATTGCCATACTTTCAGGCGAAAACTCTTACGGACACAGTAGCTCACCAAATGTGTCTTATTCACAATTACAATCTAAAGTGTTTCCTTGGCGGCTTGTGTACAGAGGCCGAAGGCTTGTCGTTTTCGTCAGTCAGTTGGTTTGACTGATTTACAAGGAGTATTCTCAGAAACTTCTCGGAAATTAGATTTGCGGATCATATCGCATGACTGTCGTCAACACCTTCAGGGCAGCTCAAGATGGGAGCGCGTTGTATACTAGGGCTGGACTGGTCTTTCGAGTACTTCTAGTACACTCCTGCGTGGTAGGTGTTCGGAGGCTTTCTCGAAAAAGAAAACGCTCTTATATATTTATTTTTATTTTATAAATACTGCAATCACCATGCAGTGATTTTAGCAGGGTGGTACAAGCATAACGAATACATTGGTATGTACAGAAAATGCACAGGTTAATAAAAAACTGTTATATGAATAAATACAAAACGTACAGGTTGGGCACACGCAACGTTACACTAAAGAAGTAAAACACTGTCACTGGAAACATGCCACAAACAAAATAATGCCACTGTAAACATGATAAGAAAAACTTTAATGTTGGCGCAGAGACGACGTAATTTTTTAGCTGGTCCCAGTGCACTATTGTGCGCGGAAAAAAAGAATGCTTAAAAGAGTTGCTGCGTGAGGAAAAAGGAGTTATAGTGAAATTATGTATTTGCCGAGTAGCGTATCCGGAGGAGAAGGCTACGATCTTTGCTATGTCCATCTTATAATTCCCCTTTATTAGTTGACGCTATCTTGTCCAAAAGCGCTAGAAACTCGATCATTGCTTGGGAACTGGTGAAAAGAAACACCGGGTGCTTTCCCGGAACGGGACTTGCAATACGGAAGACAGCAATGCACCATCACACAGCAGTTATATACCGATGTGCATTGAACGGCGCCAAGTCTTGGCTGTGGCAGCGCGTACTAAAGGCCGTACGACCGTCTTCAGGAGCCCCCAAATTACTGCATACTGAACAACACTGACAGATCACCGAATAAAATGCGCGGGAAAACGATCGTGCGAGCGCGAAGGCAAGCGCATGTACGCGGAGCAGGGGAAGTAGGGTCAGGGTCGCAGCGCCCCTACCGCCGACGGGCGGCGAAACGTGCTGAGAAACTCTCCCATTGTTTCCCCGACGGGTGAGAAGGCCGTAAGAAGCGAGCGCGCGCGCCAGTCGAGCCCGGCCGTGCCTTGACATGGGACGTTAAGGAAAGGGAAGGAGAGCATGCGCGCGGCGCGCGCAATGCTCGGGAGAGGGAAAGAGAAAATGAGAGCGAGATAGAGAGAGAAAGAAATTATAGCAGCACCAACGAGCCAACGCGCAGAGCTGCTGCCGACGCCGCCCACGTTACCTAGCCGCGCATGCGCCGAAGCAGTAGCGATGACGTCACCTCGCGTTGCCTAGTAACCGCCGGCGCAGGTGCGCACTCGCTTCGCCCGACACAGACAGGGCTTCTGCCTGCCTGCCTGCGTTTGTGGCATGCCAGGAACGCTGTCGCTCGTAGGCGTCGACGCGTCCAGCGCTAGTCACGCGAAATGGAAGGTACCTCCGAAAATGATCGCTCGAGATTACCTTCCCTACATGCGTAGTTAAGTTAAACCAAGTTAAGACCAAGTTAACCTAGCAGCAACCAAGTTAACACCTAGCAGTAGCAGCCATTAAGACTTGAGGATCGACACTTTCGCTGTGCCTAAGCTTTGCACGACCGAGTGCAAACTTGGCCGCTTTTTAACCTCCGGCTCACCTGGAAGGCCCTTTGTCTTAAAAAAAAAAAAATCTGATGCGGCTCGCTGGGCAGGCCGGACATTTGCACACACACCGCAACTATATCCGCGGTTTCGCCGCTGAAATTCTCGAGGCCGATTAAAGTAAGGTAATCGGCAGCGAGGAGCCTTTCGGTTTCGACAAAACACCTCGATTCTACGCCACAAATGATAAACACGAGCACAGAACCAAGCGAAAGAGCAGCCTAGATGCAGTAGCCATCTTTGTTTATTTGGACAGTGTTGCCACCACATGGTTGCCAATACCGCCTGCCATGACTGCGCGTGCGCGGTGTTTAGCGGGCTCCGGTATAAGTACATACAGGGACGCTACGCCGTATACCGTGTATGCGCCACGTAAGGCAGCCGAGCACTTCGATCCTAATTCGCCCGTGGTACTCGCTCTCAGTCGTGAGGGCAACAAATAAATGGTAAAATCGACCATTGCTATAGTCTCATCTCATGCCGAGGACAAAGTATAAGCGCTATTTCGTCGTTGTTATTGACACCGGTTTCAGATCGGAGAACGCTGTACCTCCCAAACCAATCAAGGTAGGAACATAATTCTTTTATTGCGATAGCAATTATATGGACACCGAAAGAGGATTTCTGCCGTCGGCGTCGCCGTCGCCGTGAGGAATTCCGTGTGACGTGTCATGAGTAAGACGCCGGCGGCGCCATAAAAGAAGAAAAAGACGATGTGAGCGGAGCGTTCGGAACGGCGCGAGCGCGCGAGGCGCGTGAGCCGAGCCGTAATCGAGGGATGAACGGCGCTGTCTGAGGATTATCGACGTGGTTCCGGGCCAGGAAGGTCGCATCGCCAGCACCGCACTGGCGACGGGAGACTTGGGGGTCTGGCCGAGTCCGTGACGTTGGCCGTCCAAGGCGTGGCCGTCGACCTCGGCAAGTTCGGGCGAGGCTCCTGGACGAGCTGCAGCTTCTCACGGCAGGACCAGGCACCCCAGAGAGGCTCCCCCTTCTGCGGCAGACCGGCACGATTGATCCTCCTCGGGACGCCACGTCAGCACTCTTGAAGGAGTTGGAACGCGTCCCGACGCTAGGCCTAGGCAGGTAGGCCTAAGCTACGGCGACCGCCATTGCGGACGAGCCGACGAGCGCAGCACCGATGAAGCACCGGCGAGCTCCCTACCGATAAAGAGACGACGCGCCGACGGCAAGGCAAAAGCATCAACGAGTACACCTACTGCTGGAAGAAAAGGGCCGACGAGCTTCGGACTCGGACAAACGTGCAACGACGAACGCAGCAAGGTGACTCTTATTTGTAGCGTCGCAGAAATAAGACAGGGTTGCCTGACTCGGAAGAGTTAGCCGTCACGGACGCGCATAGGCGCCAAGTAGAACGTTTTGTATAGTAGGCTTTGTACATTAGTTTGTATCTTGATTAGTCTTTCTTCCCGTAGTGTGCTTGATTTTTAGTTTTGGTTTTGAGTGTGCGTGTTATTAAAAAATCTGTTTGCTGTGTCGCCATCCGTCTTCCTTCTCCATCTCGTCTAACACCCGCACGCCTCCGAGATCGGTGACAACAAAACACATCACAATTGGCGAGCCTGCCAGGATCCGTCCCGGATTCTATCCAGCCCAGTCACTGATTCTCGGAAGTAGCAAAGATGGAGTGGGAGCGTTTGGCGGCAATAGCAAAGGATTTGAATATGTCTAAGGATGAGGCGATGACATTCTTCGAGTACACTCGTCAAGAGAAAGAGAAGGAGCACGAACGAGAGCGCCAGAAGCACGAACGAGCACGCGAGGAACATGAACAAGTACGCGAACAGCAGAAAAATGAAAAGGAAATTCTAGAACTAAAGATAAGACTAGCGGAGATGGGCGCGGGTTCTCGCGAAGGCACAAGTTCACCCGGATCGGCGTCATCCAACTCAGCTGCTTCCAGACCAAAGAGAATTTGCCCTAGAAAATTAATGGCTCCTTTTGACGAGCGAAGGGACGACTTAGATGCATATTTGCATCGGTTCGAGAGAATAGCGGTCGGGCAAGGCTGGGAGAAGAGCGAGTGGGCTAACGCCTTAAGCCTATGTTTGGTGGGTGAAGCGTTGAGTGTATATGGGCGTATGTCAGCTGAAGAATCACTAGACTACGACAAGGTGAAAAATACTTTATTACAGAGATTCAGGTTGACGGCAGAAGGGTTTCGAGAGAAGTTTCGCTCATGCAAGCGAGAAGACTCGGAGACAGGCAAACAGTTTGCGTGCCGACTAACTAACTACTTTGAAAGGTGGATAGAGCTTTCAGAGACTGACAAAACGTATGAAGCAGTTCGTGACAAAGTCGTAGGTGAACAATTTCTGGCCAGGTGCAGTAACAGTCTGGCAATATTTCTCAAGGAAAGAAAGTTACAAACAGTAAAGCAGATGGCCGAACAAGCCGAACAGTTCGTAGAAGCACAAGGGTTGAAGAATTTGGGAAAGAGTGATAAAGATACGCACGCAGCAGCGGTAGAAGAGGTGAAGAATCAAGGACAAATGAACAGACCAAGGGGACCGCAGAGGTGTTTCCTATGTAATCGGTTGGGTAATGTAGCGATGAACTGTCGGGTGAGAGATAATCGTCACGAAGCACCGGTAGTTTGCCAGTTGTGCCAAAAGAAAGGTCACGGAGCAGATGAATGCAGGTCTAGTTACATGGATCAGACTGCATGCATTATGAGCACAAGAGAGGATGGACAGGGAGGACAGAACATGCCTGTAGTGGAAGGCGAGGTAGAAGGGCACAAGGTTACAGTGCTGAGAGACACAGGAGCAAATACAATTTTAGTGAGGAAAAGTTTAGTGCCGCATGAAAGCATGACCGGATACTTTAAACCAGTGATCTTGGTAGACAGGTCAGTCAAGTATCTGCCAGAGGCACAGATCCAAATATCGACACCCTTCTATACAGGACTAGTCACAGCTAGGTGTGTAGACGATCCCCTCTATGATTTGATTGTGGGAAATGTACCGGGAGCGAGGAAAGCAGATGACCCCGACCCAAATTGGAAGAGGACCGAGAAGGACGTAGAAGAGAAGGAACGCTTAGAAGCGCAAAAGGTGGAAATGCAAGACACAGACGTAGCCGCTGTAGTACAAACACGAGCAAGTAGCAAGGGCATCAAACCTTTGCCAGCATTGCAGGTTACGGCCGTGAAGGGGTTAGATATAACGGTAGCAGAGTTTCGAGAATTGCAGAACAAGGATGAGTCGATAAGAAAGTGTGAACAGAAGATAGGGGAACGGGTACAAAGGAAAAGGAGTCGGACAGTAGCGGAGTTTATAAAGAAGAACAATTTATTGTACCGGAGATGTATATTCAGTTCAGGTAGGGAAGTATTACAGTTGATGGTCCCGAAGAAACTGAGGAATAAAGTATTGAAGTTAGCGCATGATAGTGTAACGGCAGGTCACCAGGGAATCAAGGACACGTTACAAAAAATAACGGAAGAGTTCTTTTGGCTGGGAGTGCAGAGCGACGTGAAACGATATGTAAAAGCATGTGACGTAAGCCAAAAGGCGATGGCTAAGGGGAAAAACGAGGAGAAGACTGGTGTTTGTTTGGCGATTGCCGATGACAAGGACATAGGGTTGACGATAGAGCCAACCAAGTGTGAGATAGGCTACAAGACTAGGGAATTTGTGGGGCACAAGTTGGGAACGGGACGAGTCGAGCCCAAGGAGGATACACGAGATACGATACAAGCAGTGGGCAGGCCCCAGGCAGAGAAACAAGGTCGAGGAAGGATTTTCAGACCTACCCGAGCAAATAGAAGTTGGGCGGAGCGAGATGCAGTGTTTAACAGAGGAGCCCGCGCATATAAAGCTAAGCCGACGTATAACAGATATAATGAGAGGGAGCCTTACTTTCCACATAGAGTATATTAAGGGACGACAGAACGTGGGGACAGATTACATGAGTAGGGCGATGGATTGACTAAGCAGTGAGAACATAACGCGTACAAAACAAATGTACATATTTGAAGTGGTGCGAACAATGAACTCATGAGTGTTGTGAACAGTGCAAACAGTGAAATGTGCGCGATAGTGCAGTGAAGTGTGGTGATGAGTGGTAAGCGCCGACGAAGCACAAAAAGGCCCCCAAGTCACAAGAGTCAAGTTCGCCACCAAGAAAGAAGACGGACAGAAAGCAGTTTTTTCAGAAAAAACTCTTAAAAAGGGGAGCCATGTCATGAGTAAGACGCCGGCGGCGCCATAAAAGAAGAAAAAGACGATGTGAGCGGAGCGTTCGGAACGGCGCGAGCGCGCGAGGCGCGTGAGCCGAGCCGTAATCGAGGGATGAACGGCGCTGTCTGAGGATTATCGACGTGGTTCCGGGCCAGGAAGGTCGCATCGCCAGCACCGCACTGGCGACGGGAGACTTGGGGGTCTGGCCGAGTCCGTGACGTTGGCCGTCCAAGGCGTGGCCGTCGACCTCGGCAAGTTCGGGCGAGGCTCCTGGACGAGCTGCAGCTTCTCACGGCAGGACCAGGCACCCCAGAGAGGCTCCCCCTTCTGCGGCAGACCGGCACGATTGATCCTCCTCGGGACGCCACGTCAGCACTCTTGAAGGAGTTGGAACGCGTCCCGACGCTAGGCCTAGGCAGGTAGGCCTAAGCTACGGCGACCGCCATTGCGGACGAGCCGACGAGCGCAGCACCGATGAAGCACCGGCGAGCTCCCTACCGATAAAGAGACGACGCGCCGACGGCAAGGCAAAAGCATCAACGAGTACACCTACTGCTGGAAGAAAAGGGCCGACGAGCTTCGGACTCGGACAAACGTGCAACGACGAACGCAGCAAGGTGACTCTTATTTGTAGCGTCGCAGAAATAAGACAGGGTTGCCTGACTCGGAAGAGTTAGCCGTCACGGACGCGCATAGGCGCCAAGTAGAACGTTTTGTATAGTAGGCTTTGTACATTAGTTTGTATCTTGATTAGTCTTTCTTCCCGTAGTGTGCTTGATTTTTAGTTTTGGTTTTGAGTGTGCGTGTTATTAAAAAATCTGTTTGCTGTGTCGCCATCCGTCTTCCTTCTCCATCTCGTCTAACACCCGCACGCCTCCGAGATCGGTGACAACAAAACACATCACAGACGTCAACGGCGATGAAATCGTCGCCGCGCGCCGGACGCTGTATGTGCGAGTGAAAGGGCGCGAGGGACGCGCGCTTTCACGGGGAGCGAACGCACGGCGGAGAACAAACGCGCGTTCTGCGCCGTGCTCCCTGAAGGGCTGCAGAATTAAGCGTCTCTTTCCTCCTTTACAATCACCATATATTTAGAGCAAACGCGACTTCTTCCGTCGCGCGAAAGGCCGTGGGGGACGGAAGGGAGGGGAGGCGACGTTTAGCTGCGGCATCAAATGCATATTTATATAAAAAAGTTGTCGCGGTTTCACCTGAAAGGCGAAGCATCAATTGCGATAGCAAATTTGTAGAGAGCTATACGGAGTAACGATATTAGCTGTATCAGCTGTATAAACTTGGACATGCAGCAGCAGCACCGGCAACACGCAGAACTGATGTCGACGCCGTCGGCGTTTTGCCTGCGTTCGCTCAAAATGCGTGCGGCGTTGGTGACTGTTGCCGTAGCCTCTGATATAAATAGGCAATTGGTGCCGTAGCTAAACGTCGCCTCCCTCCCCCCCAACGGCCTTTCGCGCGTCGGAAGAAGGCGCGTTTGCTCTACATATATGGTGATTGTAAAGGAGGAAAGAGACGCCTACTTCTGCAGCCCTTAAGGGAGCACGGCGCAGAACGCGCGTTTTTTCTCCGCCGTGCGTTCACTCCCCGTGAAAGCGCGCGTCCCTCGCGCCCTTTCACTCGCACATACAGCGTTCGGCGCGCGGCGACGATTTCATCTCCATTGACGTCATACGGAACCTCACGGCGACTGCGACGGCAGAAATCTGCTTTTGAGTGTCCATATAATTGCTATCGCAATAAAACGTTGCGAGGCGAGAAGGTGGTAAAGACTTCCGACGCTGCTCGACGAGTTTCCCGTTCTGATCTCGTCGAAAACCTCCGAGCCGCCCCCAGAGGTCCTGGCAACAGGCACCAACGCCGCGCGCGTTCGGTGCGAACGCGTGCAAAACGGCGACGGCGTCGACAACATTTCTACGCGTTGCTGGTGATGCTGTATGTCCAAGTTTATACAGCTGATAAAACTACTATCCTTACTCCGTAAAGCTCTCTACTAAGTTGCTATCGCAATTGATGCTTCGCCTTTCGGGTGAAACTGCGACATTTTTGAAACATGTTTCGGAATACTTAAGATAAAAAAACAAATTTTAAAAATCTGACGTTTTAAGAGTGAATCTTCAAAACACACCAATCATTGAGAACTACTTTCCTTGTTAATGCCGCAGCCGCAATTTTCAATGCACTACTAGTGCAACACCATATGTGCGGCAGCGGTTTGTAAAACGCTGGGGAAAATGCAATGCACGGAATTGCTCTAGCTTCGCAACAGCAGTAGCGGCACGAGAAAGCATCTGTTGCAGTTGTGGCCTATGGTTAGAACACTGGGATGTCATGCTTCGAGAGCGAGATTTGACAACTCAATGTGCACGGCGTCCCGCGCACACTCAACTTTCGCTCGTGGCCGCTATACATTTTCACAGGGCGAAATGCAGAAACATACAAGAAAACCGTACGAAAATTGGGATGGGGTGGCCGCGCAGTGCGACTTGCTCTCTAAATAAGATAGCGAATTGGGAATGCCCACGGCGTAAACGCACCCAAGTGTGGTATATGACGAAGAAATAGCGGAAATATGCGTTTGTGCATTTTCACCGCTAACCACTTCCCGCACTTATGGGTGCCTTGCGCGGCATTCACGCCACAACTCTTTGATGACCCGGACGTAAAGCCTAATTAATTTTAAACGCCCACGTAGACATGGCATCCGCGATCGACGGCTTACCACAACAGCCATGCAGTCGCTGGACTGCATGGTGTGCTCCGACAACAAAGCGCCCGCAGTTGTTTGCACTCTTCGCGAAATGGGCAATGAGCTTTGCAAAAGTTCACAAATGAGCAAGGCGATAAACGCGGCCTTCCACAATTGGCGTATACTCTGCAGACGACTCGCACGTGCACGAAACGCACTCCGCGATGAGCTGCGGCGTGCTGCTTTCGACGCAGCGGCGGCGCGCTTCCGATAGGTGACGCCACAAAACGCATCGAGTAACGCGGTTTCACATATCGTTGCTCTGATATGCAAATGTCACGCGATTCGGCTACGCCCAGTCACAACTTTGATGATTGATTGATTCATGGGATTTAACTCAATTTGATCGAGTTTTTCTACGCATCAACCAACATCATGCAGCGTCTGAAATGACGACTGAACTATTTGTCAGATTTGAAAATCTTTATCAGAGTGGGGAGCCTGGAAAAATAAAATTTCAACTGTACGCATCGTTTAAACTAGCCTCCGGTGCTCTTAGAACTTCTTCAACAAGCGCCAAATTTGCGCTTTGGTCGACTCGGCAAGATAATTTTGAAATGACAGCAGCAGTGAAGACACAAGCTTCTCTCGGGTTGTCGGTCTTCTGTTCCCACGTGTACAGGCTGTTTCAACAATGTCGCAAACAACAGTAGATGCTCATGAATGCGTGCTATTTGGATGTGTTGGACTAATTATCAAGCGCAACTACCCCACCGTGGGTTGCTTTTATTCATCAGTGCTTCGACAGCGTACGCAGTACAAACCATTACGAGCAGCCCTTCTCGTCGTGTGGGGGTTTTCACTCGCAGAAGAGCCCGCAGTAGATTTCAGACTGACCTTCGACCGGACCCTGACTAAATGTCTATATAATCTCGTATATTTTGAACACCGCCTGTGCCCTTAATCATTACTGTAAAATATTGTACAACACTACACGTTACTGTACAGCACTATACACAGCAACTGAACAAAGCCCGTGGAAGCTCCAGCGCCAGTTGAACTAGACCACCTTGCTTGCACAGAAAATCTTATCAAACGCTATAATCAAGCATGAGGAAGATTCTGCATGCTCCCTGAGCTGATAACCATTGCTTCGCGAGTCTAAAGAATGCAGTGGAAACAAACCAGATGCCTGCTACAGTGAGTGAAAACAAACGTTCCCTGTACAATAAGAACTTGCCATTTTTCACATTTGCAAAGCTACTGCTTTCCCTCATAACATGGGCATCACTAAGGCTAGTATTGATGCTAACAAATCTTTATAAGTTTTATTGCGTGACCCGACTTACAAAAGTTAGGAACCAGATGCATATTTTGTATATTTAACATCTATTGCAGCCTAGCATTCTGATTAGCTCCATTTCTCTTCATTAAAAAGTCCGTCTCCATTCCACGCTGTACAGCGAAGCTGGTGCGGACGACCACCACAAGCGACGTACATCACGCGCAGCATACATTCTTCTAGGCCGCCCGCCAAGCGCCTTATTGAACTAAATTAACGTTGAAAAGTAAATTGCGTCAGAAAATGCGTAAAGTACGACTTATGATAGCTTCGTATTGTAATGCGAATACACGAGAAAACATAATTCTGTCACCCGGAAACTGAAAGACAAAGCCCTTTCCCAGCTACCGTTTGATCCTCATTCATCCTTATTCTTGCAGGCCTGGAACTAATTGAATTTCTCAAGGTAATCTCTGTCACAAAATCGGTGAAGTACGGCTTACACACAAACTACAGTCACGATAGCATCGGACTGTAACTCGAACACACGAGCAAACAATTCCGTTACGCGGAAACACAAAACCGTTTCCAGCTGCCAGTGTTAGGGTGAGCACGCCCCGAAATATCCCGACCAACTATAGAGCTTCGCTGTAAAACTCACAAATTTACTCATACGCCCGTTAGGACCCCCCCTGCTCCACCTCTTTCCTGTTTCTACTAGGCAAGCATTCCTTGCCTAGTACTGGCATTTTGGTTCACCCAGCGAACCAAGTTGTATATATAGGTCGGGCCACTAAGTATGTGCACTCGTGGTTGTGATGCCGTCGTGGTTATCGCAATCGTCATCCGACACTCGTCAAGGCCATCGTCATTACACAGCTGTCATATACCACTGTCGTAATGCCGACGTCATGCAACTGTCCTCGCGCCGTCTTCGTCACATTGTCGTCATCACTATTCCACAATCGTCATCTCACTGTCGCTGCCTTCGTCGTTCCGTCGACGTCTCTCCTTCGGCAGTCGACGTCTCTCCTTCGTCAATCTATTGCCACTGCGTCGTCGTCGTCTTCATACAGTCGCCATGCTCGTGGCCGACCTTGGCAGGCGAATGACATAGCAACGTCATCCGATATAAGAGAACAGTGGGCATACAGCCGGAGCAATGACCACTGCAGATTCTAAATAAAGGCGTCTTCAGCAAATACGGCGTGTTGCTAAATTGCTCGAATGCTAACCGCATTACCTGCAACCGTCATCGTGAGATGAGTGCTGCCGGATTCTTTTCGCCAGTACTCCAAACGTCCGGCCCTTGCGAGCGCCACCAGTCGGCCTGGATTGTCGCAAGAGGTCCTTGTCCTCGTCGGCTGCGGGACGTCGGCGCGCGTGGGCCAACCGCTCGCGGGGCTGCACCATCCAACTACTTGGGCGTCGTTACGTAAGCGCATGGGCTAACGTCGCTCGCCCGCGGTAAGCCGATCCGGTGAGCCGAGCTAATTATATTGGCCGTTTGAAAGCAGCAGGTTAGAAAGACAGCTCATGCGGAAAGCCACGGAACGGAGGCTCCTTTTCGGAGAAATCGTTTTGCTCGGCACGATGCGCTCATCCGGAGCGTGCACGGTGTGGAACGGAAGGTTTCAACTCCGTTTATACGCTTTTCATTTACGCACCGTATTTACTCTATTTGAGAGAGCACGGTTTTTTTTTTTTTTTTCCCCAAAGAGAATTCGCTCAAACGTGGCATGCATGCGCGTTAGAATCGAAACCAAAACCGCAATAGGTAGGGTTCAAGTCTCACCTCTCAACCACGAAGTGTTCCAATCTCGAAGGCCTTACTTTGCTGTATACTGCGGGTGCCAAAAATAGCGGCGGAAGTTTGCCATGATCGTTAGGAGATGTTCAAATCGCAACTCAGATCTCGAAGGCTGGAACTTCGTGATGGTCACTAAAAATTGCTGTCACCCAATCCTATCCAATCCAGGCGTTGCTGCAGCTGTAGGAACTGCGAGCTGCGGGATTGTTCGCGGCCGATCCGTAAGTAGCCTCGTACACGTGCTGCCAGCTTTGTGTCCACTGTGGCTCGGATGAAATACAGCTGAAACTCGATTTAACGAAGTGATGACCACGCTCGAATTTGTTAAATCGAGAAGTTCGTAAAATCGAGAAAGGGATTTTTCGGTCCTTCCAAATCTAAAATTGCAACGCAGCAACACCCAAAAGCTACCGCGGCATTAATTCGCCGCATTGTACTTGCCACCCACGCGGACTTTTAACACGCCTGCGCGTGTGAAAAGTTCGCGAGGGCGGCCCGAATTGCTTGTGCGATGCAGGCCAGGTAGACGATCACGTGAAGCTATATATGACAGGCTGCCGACATGCGAAGACGCGGACGCAAAGACAGTGGCTAGGGCGCCTAGATGTTTTAACGCGATAGCGTTAGAGCACACGCTCGAAGAAAAACCCGTCTGTGTCAAAATTAGAAAGAAATCGCCGCTTTTTTTCTTCTTTACTCAATTTGGGTTTAGCGGCCATTAGTTTCGTTAGTTCGGGCTGACGATACCATTGAACCCTATGGGTACCTGCCGGGGAATGGAAATTTCTTTGTTAGATCGGGAACTTCGTAAAATCGGGTTTCGTTAGATCGAGTTTTAACTGTAATTAGATCTGTATAACTGAGGACGAATCGCCGTTTCTTCCTGTTAATTACCATGAAAATCGAAGATATTAAGTTTAGTATTTTTTCTAAGTACGAAAATCGAGGTGCGCGTTACAATCGCGGCCACTGAATTTTCCAGTTTTGACCGAGAAAAATCGAGTGCGAAGCCGAAGGACCCAGTTCTTTTTTTTATTATTATGAAACAAATTCTGGGGTTTTACGTGCCAAAACCCCGATATGATTATGAGGCACGCCGTACAGTGGGTGACCACAGTTTAAATATGACCACCTGGGGTTGTGTAGCGTGCACCTAAATCAATGTACACGAGAGTTTCCGGACTTGGCCTCCATCGAATGCCGCCGCCGTAGCCGGTATCGAAACCGCGACCTCGCGTTTAGCAGCGAAACGCCATGTCTCTCACAGCATGTGTGATGATCGAGGGTACAGAGGGAAAAAAATCACGCAGAAATTCCTCTGTGAGTACTGTCGAAGTATGCGTAAGCATTGCGCGCTCATCACCACTCAGCCCGGTGTCATTATCACGGTTATGAAACTTGATCCGGTCAGCACAAACGACTAAAGTCCCTATATAAGAAAAGTACCGCCATCCTTTGATCAACGCCGCTTCTCTCTCTCCTGTATCTCCGATTGGACGATGATAGCGCGCGCTTTTCACTTCTTTATATTTGTGTGTGTGTTTTTTTTTTTTTCCCCGCCTCAGAGCCATGTTGGAAGTCCTCTGCGCAGTCGCCGGCAGCGGCGGCGGCGCGCGACCGGCCTGAAAGCTTCAAAGTGGACTTTCTAGGTGCGCCACCGTCGACTTGGCTTTCGCAAGCAAAAAGTAAAGAAAAAAATGTGGTTGATCCCTCTTATATAGGAATCGGTATAGAACACGAAAGTGAAACGTGTCTTCACAGAAGTAGTGTAATGTTTATTGCACATTGATATATAATGTCTATTGGTGTTTTGTGGCTAAAGCGCCCTTAGGCGTTGATGCACCCACGCTGACGCCTGGTGGCACGTCTCCTCCATCACGACTACCAACGTCGATGACCATGAGCAACCGTCGTGCATATGGAAGCTGCACTACGCTGCACACGCTAGCACAACGCGAAAGACGAAGCACGTAACTGACACACTAATACAACGCGCAAGACAAAGCACGTAACTGAATCGTCACCGAGTCAAATCAGCGCGTACAGCGCGTCGTAATTGCAGCCTCCGCGATCAACTTCAGAAACATTTTCAGAGCTAATTGCGGAGGCCACGCTCCGCTGTGCTGAGTACGGTGAACGCCACCTAGGTGGCGTTGGTAGTGCTTCTTGATGCCAGCGTCCCTTCGAATGCTGGCATCGAGGCGTCGTAGTGCTGAGACCACCGAAGCGTTCACTGTCGGTGCGCGTTAGTGTCATAATGCAGTACTTCTCTTTTCTGCTCGTAGGCGGCGGCACCGCCCCGAGCAAGAGCGCGGGTACACGGAGGAGTGTTAGATATATAAGGCGCGTCTGTGTAGCTCTCTGCAAATGCGTTTGTGGCGCAATGGGTTAAACGCTCGGCGATCTATCGTCGCGGACCGAGAGGTCGTGGGTTCGATTTCGAAATTTTGCATGTTTGTGGAACTTTTTCTTCTGGTTTCTTTCTTTGTATTATGTTCTATGACGTATTTCCGTGACGGAAATACGTCAGTGAAGTCTTGGTGGACCCCGGCATAAAACACTTTCGTGTTAAAAAGCAAGCGCTTTAGGAGAGGAGGCGGCGGAGGAAAGAGTAGATGGCGGTACTTTTCTTATATAGGGACTTTACAAACGACAGCGCTGCGGCGCCACGAACTGCAGCGGACGGCGGTGCAAGGTGAATTGATGACGAAAGCAGACTACTGCAGGTGGCGGCGCCTCCGATTATTAAAGGCCGTTATCGCTCTTGAGCGCCTCATCCTTTCGTGTCGAAACCGCGATCAACCCGACTCCGGCGGCGTCTGCGTACGGCGCGGCCACGCGGGCCCCATATTGAAAGCGATCTGCGATGGGGACAGAGTGCGCCGAGTCAGCTTTCTGCGCGCTGTGTTCTCGCCGCTTAGTTCGCGTTGAAGCGAGAGGCAGCGCGAAGGTCAATTCGCTCGCTGCTGTTGCCGCGCTTCGTCTTATACGTGACGGACGGACGGGTTTCCTCGTTGGGTAGGCATAGAAATGCTTATGCATTTAAAAGATGCATTAAGGCAGCTTGACTGGCCCCACCACTCTTCCATAAAACCGGGCAGCAGTACGCCCCGATCCCCGAACGGGCCAATGGCAGGCGGCTTTAGTGCATAACGGCTAAAGTGGCTTTGTATTGGCGGCTAAAGCGCCTTAACCACAAAAGCCAATAATTAAGCTAGCGCGGGGGGGGGGGGGGGGAGGTTTCTTTAATATGGAGTGCAACAAAAATGAACGCGGCTTACGGGTCAAGGATTAGTATATAGAATAGTTAAATAAAAGTGTTTTCGGCGCCCGTACGAATTACTCCGCATTCTGTTAGTGAGGAAGACGAAAACATGACCGGAATGTTGCACTGCGTTTTTTTTTCTTCTGTACGAATACTTCACGTAAATCTGAGGAACATTTCTTTAAAGCGGCCAGCAGCAAGCTTAGTCTTTTTTTTTTTTTTTCGTCTGCGTTTCGCAAGACCTAGTGAACCTACCGATAGAAAACTATATGCGCAAAAATACACACGAGAGAGGCATGCTGCTTGAAGAACAAGCAAGATATTTGTTGTCTAAGGGAACTACAATAACATATAAGCATAAAGAGCGACACTTCGGCCGCAATGCACGCGCAATCACGCACCGCGCGGCATAACAAAAAAAGAAAAAAAGGAAAGGGATTCAATATTTAATCTTAAGATAGTCATATGTTATTAGGAGCACCATTTGAGCGGTTCGATCGCAAATAATAGCGCGCGAAGTAGTACAAACGACCCCGCCGAGCAGTATATAACGCCAGCAGCTTCAAAGGGCCTGACCTTGACGCGGTCCAGTCCACTAAGTCCACTTCAATCGCAGCGTCGCCGCAATATTTTTTCGCCGTCGGGCAGCTCAGTGCAAAGCACGCCCCGTGCCGGCCGCTCGTTCCACTCAAGTGAACGTCCGTGGCTATGGCCGCTCGGTTCACTTCCCACATGATGATGATGATGACAATGATGGCGCACTTATGTTTCAGTTAAACTGACAGCGCAAATACCTAAGACGGACCGCAAAAGGAAGATACGACACACACTGGCGCTGTTAGGTTTCACCAGCGAAGCGACAGCTCTTCGGCGCAGTTTTCCACTGCCTCTTTAGAGCAGGATGGCACCAAGAAGGGCTCCCGGCGCAATTTGGCTTAATTGGCGCAGATGTTCTACCACTGTATTGTACTGTACATAAATAACGAAGGTGACTTGCAACAAATGACTGAGGACCTTAGCCGACAAAGTGCAAGAGCAGGCCTGAAGACTAAGACGCGGAAGACTAAGATAATGTGCGTGGCATGTGAACGAGAATTCGTGATCGGCCGTCAGCACCTAGAATCTGTGAAAAAGTACGTTTACGTATGCTGGCTACTTTCGGGAGACCTTGGTCACGTGAAGGAAATACACAGAATAAAAAAATGAGTTGGAGCAGGCATTACGGCAGTCACCAAGTCATGACCGACCGGCAGCTATACCGCTGCTGTTGAAAAGTGAACAATCATTGCATTACACCGGTATTACATATGGAGCAGAAACTTGGACGTAAGCAAAGAAGCTTCGGAACAAGTAGAAGGGTTCCTGAAACAGGTTGGACAAATTTTGTAGACGCGTAGGGTACAGATACCGTAAAACATGCGCGCCACAATTCAAGCGAAGCGTCTCGTATTAAGAGAGCTACGGACGATTGCAAGTTACCCTCCTCCCTAGCCAAGCTTTTTCGCCTCAACTCGTTCGCCGAGCGATCGGGGCTAAGCTACGCCTTTACCGGCTCTGCGTCAAGAGGCATACGTTCGATTCGCCTGCACCACCTCACCAGGTGTTGCACCCTGCCATTCGTTTCCACGCTGCAGCCATGGCGCCCGCTGGTTCACGATTTTGCTGCACCCACTCCACCGTCGGCCCCGACTTGGTGCAGGCGCACAGGTGCGAAGCAGCAGACGACGCAGCACACGGGCGCGAGCGCCGTTAAAACCCCGCTAACGCACGTCTGATGCGTCTATACGCAAGTGTGGTGTGCATTTACGCCCCAGAAAACGATCACACCTGCAGTTCAGGACCTCATACGCACTCCGTGCACATTAGTCGGACATAACGCCTGCGTCTGCATCCGTTTCGACTGTCGCGCTGTGCATGCGCACAACAGAAATCGAGCTGCAAAATTTCTCAACTTGTCATGAACCGCCGTTAACAGGTTTACAGTGGCGCAGGCGAATCGAATGGACTTATGACATGAAGTCGTGTCGTCTACTTCCGGTTGTCATGGAGCCAGCGCGCGAAGCCGGCTGGCGTGCGTTGCAAGCGTTCTGTCGCAGCGCCGAGCATGTCCGGTAACTGCAGGCGAGCTGTGCATTTTGACAGATGGGTGGAGGCGTAAAGCTCCCACATCTTCTTTCTGGGGTTTTACGTGCGAAAGCCAGTTCTGATTGCGAGGCACGCCGTAGTGGAGGGCTCCGGATTAATTTTGACCACATGGGGTTCTTTAGCGTGCATTACAACGCAAGCACACGGGCGTTTTTGCATTTAGCCTCCATCGAAATGCGGCCGTCGCGGCCGGGATTCGATCCCGCGATCTCGTGCTCAGCAGCGCAACGCCTAAAGCCACCGCATACTATACTGCCGTTGTGATGAATGGGCTTTAGTGTCAAGTGTGAGCGGCTTGAGCAGCCTGCACGGTGCAGCCACTTTGTGGTGCAGAGCTTAACCAGCCTAACACAGTACTGTTGCGGTAACCAAGCGTAAAACATTCTAAACATTTAAAAAGAGAACGTGGTCATGACTACACTCCTGCCGGAAATTTACACCAACAGCAAAGCAGAGCACATTTGGTTACTGCTTTATTAGCTCTGTGTTTGTCTGGTTGAGCTCGGTGCCACCAGGTGGCTGGCGCCATGCAGGAAGTTCACATTTGCGCCTCCGCTCATCCAGTAAAACATCCAGCCAGTCCGCTGGCACTTGCGTTTACCCGAATACCGGACACGCTGTATCTCTATTGTGGTAGTAATCCTCCGGCGTGAAGTGACGGCCGCAAATATGTAGGTGCTGGCGCCGATCGGATACCGACAGCCCGAAGCGCTACAGCCACTCCGTTGGCATGTTGCCTTGCAGAAGGCCACGATGTCTCAGCCTGACATGTCACTGATCGCTAGAGTTGCAGCGCACAACGTAACAAGGGCGATCCATGGTCCTCGCGAAAAGAGACCTCGCGACCAACACTGACCGCGCAGCTCTCGTCAACACGGATTGCGTTGTAACACAAGCAGACGACACTTGTTGTAAGTCGCATGTGCTTGAGTGTAGCGAGAAATTGTCGTTGTGTATTGTCTCTCTGTTAATTCGTTCTTATTGAAACAAATTAACCAACATTTAAACTATGACGAACATTTGTTCCCCATAAAGTTGGAAAAATTATCGAGGACGCAACCTGGGTAGCCAATCGGATAGCTCACCCAAATGCCGTCAATTGGGCTAACTACGTCACTTGTAAGGGGGCGGCGTCGCTGCGATCGGTAGCGATGCACGTTTTTAAAACCTTATGATAAATTACCCATTTTACGCGCAGCGTTTAAATGTGCCACTTAATGATCAGAGGGACTACCCTAACGACTCAGTACATTTGTGCAAACTCGTTTCAGGGTGCCTTTAAGGACCGTACAGCGAGTGATGGGCAGCAGTGTAGATTAGAGAGCAAGCGGCGGCAGCCGATATTCCAGTCGACATTAAGAGGAAGAAACGGGGAGGGCGTGTAACGCGTAGGAAACGTAATCCATTAGAGTTACACAATGGGTGCCAAGACAGCAGGGAAACTCGGCGGTGTGATAAAATCTGTAGGCACAAAATGGGGTCAGCTGCCGTCAGGCGGAGGATCGCTGGGAGACGCCGTCGTCTTGCAGAGGGCATAAACAGGCTGAAGATGATGAATCTCGGCTCAACAAGAGCTTAACTGCCACTGACGAGACCGCGGGGCTGCAAAAAGACAATCACTGCTGCGCTGAGGCACGCTCAGCTATGGGGCTCCTGCTTTGCCCAGGGGGCGCTGCGAAAATGGTGCTAAATAGCGCCCTCTTTCATGAACTGGGTAGTGCCAAGCTCGGTCATCTGCTTCGGAAAGCACGTTTACAGTATGGACCCGCCACTTTCGGTTGTGTTGTACGACGGCCTGCAGCGAATATCGGGCGCCGAAGATATTTTCAAGGGTGGCACGCTGCGTAAAGACAAGAAATTATGGAACGCCGAATACGTGTACGCCGTTCAAGAAATAAGCGGCGAAGTTTTAGCGCGGTGTCAATCGCAAGTAAAGCGAGTCGCGTACAAAGTTTAACTTCAGGTAAGGTATGCACGCGCGCTGCTAGATTTAGGCGCACAAACGCGAGGAAATGCTTGCTATAAATGAATTCACAGCAGCGATAAGCAGACATCATGTGTACGGAACTGCTCGAGCGCACGATCATATACGCGCGGCGACGGCAGCGGTTTTTCAGCATGCCGCGAAACGGCGGGCCTCCTGCAGTCTTTGTTGACTGCATGCCGCTAGACAATTAGTTATGCCTGTGCTGTAGCTACCGTAGTAGCGGCCATCTGGCCCTTTAGCAACTGATAAATAACTGATGCAATGCATATGAGCTCGCAGTAACGTACTACGTGCGAACCGCGCAGCTCGCTTGATGTAGCTTTTAATGACAGCGCTCGAACATCGATGTGCTGTAATAAATATATACTGCCTTGCTGCGCTGCCTCAACGTCTGGCTTGATGTCAAAGATGAACACGTTTAGTGAGGTTATCCAGAGCGCCCGACGCTCCGCTTCGTACGTGAGGCCTTGAATGATAACGGTAGCATCTGTTGTTGGGATTCAGGCCTTCTTGCTCGTGACAGCTCTCGACGCAGCAGTAACGACGGTGACGCTTTTTCGAGGCTGCGCTAGGTCTCTCCTGATCGGCGTCACCGATTCCTTCTGCTTCCAGCATTACGTCCCACGGCATACGGAGAGTCCGTTTTCGTTAAACTATAGGCTGCGGCCAGCTCGCAGCGTGGTCTGCGAGAAGTGACGAGCCTTTTCGCACTCGCAACAAGGCAGAAAAAAGTGCGAATCGACGCAAAACTCGGGCTAGAAACGTGCTTCGCCACAGCCAGGGCTCAATACTACCCAAGCTGGTACCACCCAGATAAATTTTCTCGTCGCCACCAGGCGCCGCTAGAATACCTCAAACTCCAGCGCGAGACGCCCATAGACAGGTAAGCGGACGAGCTCACCACAAGTCTACAGAATATTTCAATCGACCCAGCTGCGGTGGAACATATTCCATGCCGTCGCGCGCTTCGCAAACCTCCCCTTTTTCCACCGGGAGCTCTCTCTCTCAACCGAACAACTTCTGCGACTGTGCTATGGTTGCAACAGATGTACGAGCTGCCCCTGCAAAGTGCTGCCACGCGCAAGACCCGACGACCATTGTTCCATAAGCGCCGACTGGCCTGACCACCTGGGGTTCTTTAACGTGCACTACAACGCAAGCACACGGGCGTTTTTGCATGTCGCCTCCATCGAAATGCGGTCGCGGCGGCCGCATTACGATGGAGGCGACATGCAAAAACGCCCGTGTGCTTGCGTTGTAGTGCACGTTAAAGAACCCCAGGTGGTCAAAATTAATCCGGAACCCTCCACTACGGCGTGCCTCATAATCAGAACTGGTTTTGGCACGTAAAACCCCAGAAAGAAGAAGGCCTGACAAGGCGTTCCAACTTGCGTCCTAGCGAGCCAGCTGCTTTGTGGTTCAAATCATAGATGGCGCGGAAACTCGTTATCCAGAGATCCTGTCTGGGTTGGAAGTTAACCACACAATAAAGTTGTCAACCAAGTACAGGGTAATTGAAAGTGTAACTAGACAACCAGGAGTCATCAGAAAGAAAGTGAGAGAAACAGAGACAGCGAATTGGATGCAAAGAATGGAAACAAAAAGGACCATGGAGATTTTCAAGAATGTGAAGAAATAAATTAAAAGGGAGAATCTGTACGATTAGGCTCGAGCGATTTACCTAAGGTCAAAAACATACCGGAGCAAATATTCGCAACTAGATGAGGCATATGTGTATGCTGCAGCAAAGATCCGGAGACCACTGAGCACATCCTAATGGAATGCGAAGGGATTCGCACAGGGAGACCCGTAGGTGACGTACACTTTCCAGAAACGCTTGGGTTTAACGTGGACGGAAGCATCAACCGGTCAGCAGTCGAGATAAGATACGTTTAGAGTACTAGTGGCGGAAAAGCAGGGAAGGGATTGATGCGACCGGATCTGTTGCACGCATAGGTAGCGGTACAGGGCAGATAGAGAAGTTTTGAAGGAAACAAAAATAAAAGATGTATACAAAAATGCTAGAATTAAAACCATGTATAGCATACCTGATAAAATCAAGCAGGCTAGATGACTATTTATCACCACGCCGCTTAAAGGGGATTCCAGTAAATCATCATCAGAGATGCGTCACCTGCAGCGGCCTATATATGCATGGCGTGGCGTGTAGCGAGGTAAAGTGAGATTCATTCACATAAGCTTGCTTCCGCCCGTTGCCTGCGTGGCGTAGTGTACGCGCCATAGCAAGCACCGCTTGTCGCCAGCCCAAGTTCGCGGGAGGATATTTCGTTGCTTTCATATGCCCGAAAATTTACTACTGGAAGTGTCGGTGTCACGATAGCACCTGTTAATCCGATTTTGTGCAACTGTATGTTTTTACTCAAGTTACATTTGTTAATAACAAACTGCAATGAAAAGCTGGAACTGCTTCACATTTGTGTGTATTCGGTATATCAATGAGAAAAAATGTGATGCGTATAGATTATCTTACTTGTCTCGTTTTCGTATCTTGTCTGTGTTCACGAACTTGAATATTTACCGCATGTTCTAGCCAATGTCGTGGCATGCTTCAGCAGGCACATGCTATACATTATATGAGTTCTGTGGTCAGGCTAACATCTACAGCTACGATTAAAGCTTTCAGGTGTGTTTATAGAACGCTTAATTCAGCGACTCGTGACAGCAGTTCCCCCAGTTAGTAAGAACATAGCGCAGGCCCTCAGAAACATGAGCACACTTTTGCTTTCTGCCGGAACTCTGCTTAATTAAAACAACTGCAGTTTTATACAAGTGGTGGTCGCGAATGCATAGTAGCAGACACGGCGCGAAGCGTTACGTATTGTTTCTCACTTGGATTAGCATAGTGCGGCGCAAGCACCATCACAAGCCAACTGCTGCGCTCAAGCGACGCGCGCTGTTCTCGTCTACGCCAGCAGAACGGCGATGGGCGACACGAGACTTTCTCACTCTTGGAAATAGGCTGATCGTGTCTTTACCGGTTGCAACCGCAATCGAAAAACGCACAGCAACGATACAATGGCAACAGCGAAAGCGCGCCAGCCTTTGAGAGCTGAATGAGTTCTCCAGTTCGTTTGTCGACCACCGCACGGCACGCAGATTTATCGCCAACAGCTAGGGAAGGAAGAAATAACTTGGAAGAACGCCGACCACACTTTGTGAGTTGAACCATCGATAGTTCTTGCGCACCAGGCAGGGGCAAAAACTGCAACTGCTGACAGCATGCAGGTCTTTGACGTGAGAAATCACAATCGCAGTACAGTAACTGACACGGCATCGCTTCTATCTGGCGAGGATTTCTGCCAACTTGGACTGTAGTTGTCCGTCTCTTGCTAATTCGCGACACAGCGGGTTCAATATCTCGAGATAATAGCTGCAGAGTCGAAACAAATTCCGTACTTACGACAGGATTCGATCCTAAGAAGTAAAATGCGACTGCTCGATGCCCACTCCTTGAATTACGAGCAAGTACCTCTACGACATAGGTACGCGTGTAACGAGCGTCCCGGATATGACTCGCACGATGACGGTGCCGCTGCAAGCGTATACAGATTATCGCGTGCCTCTCTATTGGTGCGCTTCGTCGCTATAGCCCCAGCCAACAAAGGCCATGCTGGGTTTCTGCGGCACAGCTTGGCCTAGAGCCGGAACCGTTGTGGAACCAAGGGAGGGTGCTCATCACCACAGATAAAGAACGGGGAGGGTGCACTGCTGAATTTTGCCAGCGCAGAAGTGTCAACACGTAGGCCCGTATATATCACCCCACGCCGCTTCTGGATCCGCCAGTGGCTGGACCGCACAGTTTCTACTGCTTCAAAAAACATAGGGCACAACACATGGCACCCTATACAGCGAGGAGCACCGACGTATGTTCTGCAGAGAGCATTGCACGAGCACCACAAGCATTTTAGCAACGTTGACGAAGGGGACCTCGAATCCGGCGCGTGCATCGCAAACATTTCTCGCTCACCGCGAGTACTGGCGGGAAACGAAAGTGCTGGGAAGGCGCGGGGACGGTTACGACGACGGCTTACCGCAGCTTCCGGCACGCAGGCGATCAAATCCCTCGGCAACCGGGCGTCAACGAGGGCCAGCCGGCGCACCTGATTGGCTCGTTCCGGAGCACCTGGGCGGCACTCGCCGCATACCGCCGGCGAGCGGCTCACGTGCCGCCGGGCGCAGGACGGCGGGCCCATAGTCGCCGCCGCCGCCGCGACCACAGGTCCGCGCGCGCGTCCCGCGCGAGCAGCACTGGCGAGCGGGGCGGCGCGCGCTGCTGGAGCGCGCCGACCCCGCCCACGCGGGCGCCGCCCGCGACTTCGATCCGACGCTCGGGGACGAAGCACCGCCCGCCTGCGGTCGATACGACGCCGCGTCCAGCCCCCCCCCCCCCTTGGCGCCCATCAATGGTGGACCGGTGGATTCGAAAGTCGCCTCGATGTTCGTCGCCCGCTTCGCTTGGGCCACGCGTCTTTCCCTTTTCTGACCGAGCCTGTCCCGCTCGACGCCGGAGAGCAGCAGGTGCCGAAGGTTGCCTGCAGTCGAAGACGCACGAGGCAGACCAGTGTCGATTGTGTCTGAGGAGGAGCGACAGCCAGCGAGTGATCGCAGCCGAAAAAAAAAAGTCATCTGCTGGAAAGTCATTGGCGATGTTCGCTCAGAAGTCCCCTAGCGTGGCTGTGCGGAAGCATGCCAAGTTATACAGCGCCTCTCGCATGCATCTTCTCCCGAAAAGATTCCTCACAAGACGTGTCTGAGGAGTCACGAACAATGCCGAGGAGCGTGTGTGCAACCGAAGCGTAGCGGTTAATGTTCGCCCCACGAACATCCGCTGTTCGGCGCAAATGCGGCGCGTATTCTGTATCGATCGAGCACAAAGATACAGTTGTACGGTTCCCACTACTGCATCGCACCGGCTGTTGACGAGCCTCTGACGACGATTTCTTGGGATGAACACGGAATGGCTTGCTACGCAGAAAACCCAGATAGGCGTGCCTCTGTGGAGCTGCTGTGTAACATAATACTGATGATTTCCACTGGCGATATGGCGATACGAATGGCGATACTGATGATTTAAGACAGACCGGCGATATGCCTGCTTGACCAGGACTCGCTACGTGCTCTCGAGACTGGGTGCTTGCAAATTGCTCGGTAGACGTCTAATCACCGAAGAGTCAGACGTTTTCCGCGTCTGCCATAAACGTTCACTTGAAATGGCACGGGCTTCTCTATTTCGCGTACTATCTCGAACACAATGGTTTCTCTAGCGATGCAGTTTGTCCACCAATTCCGGAGAAGAGTGTTCACTGTCACAAAGTGCCCTCGATAGAGCTTCGAAGCTCTCGTACCATCTCTTGTGCCCAATCCTTAATGATCGAAATATGAAACTTATCCAATGGCCGACTCGCAAAGCAAGGACAACTTTATCCCCAAGCCAAGCTCTCCTCGGCGGCACATGTACTCCTTGTGGAGGCTGGTGTGTACATGCGTAAACTATACGTGAAAGGGAAAAACATTTTAATCCACCTAAGTTACAAAGGAAAACCATACGCTATTGTCGGGAAGCTTCGCAGCCGACAAGAAATGTCGCACTTTCGCCCGAAAGGCGAAGTATATTGATGGCGATAGCAAATTATTAGACAGCCATGCACATAAGGTTAGTTAGTAGTTTTATTAGCTCTATAAACTGCTGCAAGCATTCGCTTACTTACTAGATTAGCAAGCACGGTGCCATGCGCGCAGAGGAAAACATGAATACATCTCCCTCAATGACCGCGGACATACGCTGTCCGAACGGTGATGAAGAGCGGCAGCTGCGGCGAGCTGAATTCCCCTTCGTGCTCCCCTTTCGCTTCCACGCGAACAAGACGCGCGAGAACACAGCGCACACGAAGCCATCAGCTATCTCGGGTTAGCGTGCCTTCGCATCCACCGCAGATTACCTCAAAGATGGGACGCGCGCGGCCGCGCCATGCGCAGCCGCGGACAGAGCAGAAGCGGAGACGCGCGCTATCTTTCCTGCTTCTCAAACCCTTGCGCGCGCGAAAAGTCGCGCGCACCCTCCCCGCTTTCCCCCCTTGCACGCGCGAGAACTAGACGCCGCCGCACCAGGCCACCATCCTTCTCCGCTCACCCTCGCAAGCTTTCCCTCGCACCTACGGTATACGACGCGCGGACACTCCAGACGAAAATTCGTCTGGAGTGTCCATATAACTGCTCTCGTAATTAAAGTTCATCCAAGTCCAGGTATTGAACCTGAGACAATGCCTTTCCGGCGCGGACCAACCAGGAGGTCAGCGCATCCCAGGGACAAGCGCAAGGCCAATGAATATTGCAAATGAGCTCTGAGGAAACTGTGGTTGATTTTTTTTTCCTTTCGTGAGACTTGTTTAACTTTGCGGATTTTCGCAGAACTGTTCAGCCATGAATAAAATGCCTCGTCAATCTAAACATTCACCACGTTTACCACGGCATCGATTCGACATGACTGGATCGGCCAGTGAATACAACTTCCTCGTAAACTACTGCAAAAAGGATGACCAAGGAAACGGATCGTGCACATTCACGTCCATACGTATCGACAACCAGGAGCGATGTCTGTGTTTGAGTGTGTAGTACTCCTCTTGAAAGGAGTTGGCAGCATATGAACATCCCTACGACGGTCATCAAGGTGAAAATCGATTCAAAGCTCTCGCTCGCGAGTCCCGGTGGCCAAAGATAAACCAGATCGAAGCAGTGGTAAGGATATGTGCCAAATATGCCGAAACCCTAGTTGCAAGGGTGGAAACCATGGCGCTTTCCGAGAGTCAGCCTCGGGAGGCATCGAACGTTTCTTGAAGTCACCACTGCACCGGCAGTCACCAAATGTGTTTACCGCATTCGATTGACTTGGGACGCGGACTAGGACTGTTCCAGGAGCCAATTACTGCTGAAGCGTAGACACTTAGCGAAGTAGCAGAAAGAGAGACACGAATGAAATGTGACAAGGCCGTAAGTGTAGTGCGAGGCCCCGTCCGCAGCACTCCCGCGTTGCCCCTAAATCCCCGTGATAATTTTAAAGTACCGCCAATTTTCGTACTCTGCCGCCGGCGCGCGACCTCCTCGCCTCCTCCTCGGCTCTCGCGAGTCCGCTCCACAGCAGACGGTCTTGCGCCCGTTTTCCTGCACGATGATTGGTCTCCCTGCCGTTGCTCTTGGAAACAAGCGGAGCTTGTGTTTTGCTTTTTCGTTCGCGCCATTTTGCGCCTTAGCTCGGCGCATAGAGAACGTCACACGCTAACATTGCACGCCGTTTCGTGCACTGTCTGCTAGCGCTATTCCGTGCTGCTGCGCATATAAATGCAGCAAGAAGCGTGATGATGGTTATGCAGTTTTTACGATACCACGAGGAAAGCGTGATGGCTTGCGCAAGAACTAGTGGCTGCACAACATTGGCCGAAAGAACTTTGTTCCGACGAGGAACAGTATTGTTTGCGAGGTAAGGCGCCTTTCTTATTGCTCATATCAAAGCATCCCCTAAAGCAGCATTTTCTCAATTCTTCTGGCCTGCTCAATAGCGTTTTTGTTGCGGCAATTTGTACGTTGCATAAAAATGGGGTTCTCCTCAGAATGCTGAATATTCTGCTGGGACTCCATCACCTCGCACGTCGTCAACTGTTATTCAATCGGAAATGCAGCATTATAGATTCTGCTTTCCACTGAACGAATATACTCGAAGATACAGCCTCTCTATCGCACTTTTCGTGATTGTTAGGATCCGTTGCCTGTTTTACTGAAAATCGGAATAGCAGCTTGTAGAGAAGCTATTTACAGCTTCGATGTGCGTGTCAGTCACTTAAGTACAATGAATGCAGGGCCTGAAAAAAATTAGTGAGGAGTATACCCGTGGTATTGCAGGTGATGAGCGCCAGCTAGTCCACATTTAAGGCGAGACCTTTAGTTGGATATGTTTCAAGGTGAGCGTTTGAGGTACAGGAAGTAACGTGACCGAATGAAGACCAGAAGAGAGCCAAATCACGTCCAGCCGTGTACAATAGATTATTAATGATAAGAAAAGTAAATTCATGACTGATTATTGATTGGATTAAGGTGGTTTAAGGTCGATTAGGGTGGATTAAGGTTAAATAAGGAGGGCTAGGGTAGATTAAGGAAGATTAAGTTCGATTAGGGTGGATTAAGATGTAATAAGGATTAGGGTGGATAAACGTCGATTAGCATGCATGAAGGAGGATTAAGATGGATTAAGGTCGATTAATGTGTATTAAGGAAGGTTAGGGTAGATTAAGGTCGAATAAGGTGTATTGATGAGAATTAGGGTGCATTGAGGTGGATTAAGGTCTATAAGGTGTATTAAGGAGGGTTAGAGTGGTTAAGGTCGAACAAGGTGCGTGAACGTGGATTGGTGTGGATTGAGATGAATTACAGTAGATTTTACAAGACTCGCATTCACGTCTCTTAGGCGATAGCTAAGGCCACCTGGTATCTCTTTCAGTTCTTGAATTTGCTTTGAACTGGGCGCCATGCACGCGTGAGTAGGTGACGATTATTATTTGGTTTTCTCACGGATACAGGCAATGCGCAGGAGGCGATCGCGCACCCTTGCTGTTGACTTCTAGGCGGAGGCCGGAAATCTTCGCTTTAATAGCGAATGGGTTATAATCACATTTCTACGGTTTTGTTCTGTGGATAAACCTTTTCCATCCATGTAACACGAACCGATGTCGTTGTATCAATGCGCTTTGATTACGAAGATTGAGCAATAAATAATGATTATGGTTATGATGTAGCAAGGCAGGGAATATTATGTAGGCAATAATGTTTAGTACTGCAGCGTATTAGCCACTTGTACTTGTATAAAGGACGTTTTATTTATCCTGCCTGAGTGATTAACTCTTCCGATAAATGTTCTAGCTACATTTCACTGAAGACCAATTTGAGCCGCGCATATTACAAGAACTTGGGGAAAAAAGCTGAAGCCCAATGCAGTTCCAACAATTTTCTCCCACCTACCTGTCGTGAAGCACAGGAAGCCCCCTCGACAGCGGCATGAACCTCGAGCTGACAGTAGTGATTGCTGCTGCTTGCTGCTTGTCCCGCCTCTAATAATTTCAGCAATAATGATCTCGGTCGCTTAACGACGCAGCCAACGACACTATGATCCTTTATGCAGAGCCTGTCGCCACCGCATGCTTGCCCGCAATATACAATGCGGCGGCAATAGGGCCTCCCGCTAATCAAAATCACAATTTTAACTATCCTACTACATAATTTAACGGTATGTCGGTGTGAACTATCAAAATACCTTATCCAGAGGCATTTCCTTTGCCTAAAAATATAGAATGCCTTCTCCCGTAGGTATACCGAGTATTTTTTAAGCTTCATTAACACGACGCTTAAAGAATAATCTGTAAATACCTTTCCTCAGCTTCTGTTATTCTGGGCGACGAGTGGTTGCCGGCACCGCTTCATCGCACTGAAATTGCGCAACCGCCCTATTCAATGCAGAAGCCATAGCGCAGAAGCTCCTTTGACATTGAGACAAACACATGGACGGACGATGCACTCGCCAGTAATTCATTATTAGAAGGCACGCTGAATATAATACCTGCGGTGCACATGCATGCACATGCAAGAAAAAACTGCCAAACACAGAGCGGTTTGCCACAAGCAATACTAGATCAGATGCACAAAGTAAAGCAGCGTATCATGTGGCAGAAAAAATAACTGGAGTTTAGAACTCGCCTCAAATTAATATCCTTTTACATCAGTGTCATTCATACGGCTTTAAGACGAAACCAACCTCCTCATAAACGTTGCCTTCATCATTCTCCATGCTGTTACCACCATTTTTCAAAATTTTCTACTCCACTGGGGGCGCCCAACTGGCCCAAAATCATGCGCCTCCATCGAATTCTGCGGCCCGTCCGCGGGATGCTAGGCGCAATAGCGTGCCGTGCGCAGCGCGCGCAGCCGGCGGGCGAGGAGAATCGAGAAGGAAAGCGCGGCGGGGAGGAGAGTGTCGCTATTTTCAAATTATCAAGGGGTTTTAGTTTCCCCCTGACCAGCGCACCCTCTCTTGCCAGAGCTTTGTCTGAACTCCCGCGATTCCAGCCTAGCTTTTCTTTTTGCCTCGGGGTTTGGCATCGTTTCCTCGGCGGATATAGACCGTTTTTTTTTTCATGGGCGCCGCCATATTGCGTATGCAGTGGCGCCATCTATGGGCAGTCGGCATGCTGGCTTGAGCGAGCCCTCCGTGTTGTATTAAAGCCCCTCTGCCTTGTATACGACAGGTATACGCTCGGCGGCATGGCGTGTGGGAAACGGTTCTGCGAGACGTACTGAAGCGATTTAGGTCAGCATGGCCAGAGTTTATGCGGCGTTGTGGTGGGCGGAGGACACAGCCAGATGAGAGCGCGCGTGTTTGAGCCTACAATCAGCCTCCGAGTTCAATTTTGTATTTCTGAAAATTCATTTCAATAATGTCATCTTACTTGCAGCATTCTCACTATAATTTTAAGCTGTGGTTTAGCAGCAATGAGCAGTTCCGAAACATATGACGATACCAAAAGCGCGGGTACAGTTCTGCTACGGAATAAGTTGTGCCGTTTACTTTGACAGGCGTTGAAATTGTTTTCTGTAAAGAAAGTGTGCGACTACCTCGTTTGTTGGACGAGGTTTCCGCCCACGAATGATATCCTTTTGCTTAGCAATAACACCAAACCGTACAATACGAACCACACTTGTCGATTGGTCGAGTGAACGTCTGCCGACTGCGCGAGCGTCCGAAGCAGTGGTATACACGCTGGTTTATAGATCCGTTTGTTTTATATAGCACATGGTCCAAGTATGCAGCAGGGCCATGCCAGGTATTATTGCGGCGTTATCACGTTCATTTTTTTTTTCTCGCGAAAGAAGAGGACGTGAACCATTTTCCCCCGGTCTTGTTCGTGCCGTCCTCTGCGAAGCACTCACCCATCTTACTGCAATTGTGTCCGCACAAATAGCCGCCTGATTCTTTTTATGCGATCCCCTTCGGATATTATTACCGTTTTACAGGGTAAAAAGGCAATGCCGAAGTACAAAGTTTATTTTAAATGTTACAGGAAAAAAAAATTTACAGTGTATTTACAAGAACTGCAGCGGCTGACAAGATCATAGCTCGCGAAGTTCAGAGCGTCGTCTTCTTCGAAGTAATCTGAAAAACGTCTTCTTCATCGGTCTGTCACATAACCCCCGGTGGACGAAGCACCGACCCGGTGCTGGTTAGGAGGCGGTCGAATGATACGGCTTAAGACGCGCGACGTGGACTACGTCGGAGCGAGGCTGAGCCACGGTGGGGTCAAGAGGGGCGATTTCGTAGGTGACGTCGGTTACTTGACGCAATACGCGGTAAGAGCCAGAGTATCGTGAAAGCAACTTCTCCAAGAGGCCAACGCGTCGCGACGGTGACCAAAGGAGAACCAGGGCGCCCGGTGTGTAGTGGGCGTCGCGATGGCGGGTGTCATATAAGCGCCGCTGATTTTCCTGCGAGTACACAAGTCGACGTCGGGCAATGTGGCGCGCTTCCTGTGCCTGGAGTATGGCTTCCCGGGCGTACTCCGATGTGACATTGAGACTATCAGTCAGAAGGTTGTCGAAAGGTAGCGTAGGGTCGCGGCCAAACAAGAGGAAGAATGGAGAGAAGCCTGCGGTAGCGTGGCGAGAAGAATTATAGGCAAAGGTAACGAACGGTAATGCAACGTCCCAATCGCGATGGTCAGCGGAGACATACATGGACAGCATGTCAGTAAGGATTCGGTTGAGACGCTCGGTTAGACCATTCATTTGTGGATGGTAAGCAGTAGCAAGTTTGTGTTTAGTCGCAGACGAGTGTAGAATGTCATTAACTTTAGAGAGAAAGTAGCGGCCTCGGTCGGTGAGGAGCTGTCGAGGGGCACCGTGGTGAAGGATGACGTTTTCTAGTAGGAAGTCAGCGACATCGGTTGCACAGCTTGTCGGAAGAGCCCGTGTGATTGCGTATCGGGTGGCGTAGTCTGTTGCTACAGCAATCCACTTATTTCCCGAAACAGACGTAGGAAAATGGCCTAAAAGATGAATGCCTACACGAAAGTTCGGCGGCAGCGCATTGAATCGTGCACACGCTAACGAGAAATCTGCATCCTTTGCAGCCATCTCAAGAAGCGGCCGAGATAATCAGCGCTGCAGATAAGATCTGTTGCGCCCGTCAAGGCTCTACCACGTGACGAAGATAGCTGGGGGCGTTGCTGTACCTTCCTGACGGCCGACGGCTTAAATACGGTCCCCTTCAGCCCAGGCGTCCACAGTTCGGCGGCAGCGCATTGAATCGTGCACACGCTAACGACAAATCTGCATCCTTTGCAGGTGAGAAATAGTGTCGATTTGCTTTGAAATCGTTTTTGCAACTCTGCGCTGCTGCCGAACACGCCTATTGTCGTTGTCTTTTTTGTATGAAAGTAATTGGATTGATACTTGTGCTATTGTACAATGTCACCGGGGAAAGGGAAGGAGGGGGAAAGTGATGTAGCATCCTTATTTGCCGAATTTAAGCGGAAAATGCGTGCCGAACTCAGGGACCTGAAAAAGTCTGTTCAGCACTGCATGTGACACGTGTGACGGTGTCAAAGATGTGACTCAGGATCTAAAGGCACTAAGAGATGAATTAAAAAGCTTGGTCTCTGAGAATCAAAAACTAAAAGCTGAAAACAAACAGTTAACTTTGAAATTACAAGAGTTGGAACAGTATCAAAGAAGTAACAACCTTGAGATCAAAGGTGTTCCGGATGAGTGCGACTCTTTAGTAGCGGTTTCTAAAAATCTGTGAACTAGTCAGTGAGCCAGTTGACGAGAGGGACATTGATACATGAAATAGAGTCCCAACTGCGAACTCAACAACCAAAAACGTTGTTCGTTTTGTGAGGCGTGCCAAGAGAGACTCGGTACTAGCCAAGGCTAAGAAAATGAGAATTGGCGCAAAAGACGTTGGCTTGGTTGGTGATAACAGTGCAATTTTTGTCAATGAACATTTGACACGCCACAACAAGCAGTTGCTTGGAGCAACAGTGGCAAAAAAGAAAGAGCTCAAATGGAAATTCGTGTGACAGCAGGTGGCAAGGTCCTAGCAAGGAAAGACGAAGACAGTCGTGTCCTGCGAATCTCTTCTTCCAATGACCTTGCAAAAATGAACATTGCAACAGCTAATTATAAGCTTGCTTTCTCTTTACTGTAGATGAGCACGTGTGATGTATACACATCAGAAATATTTAACAACACATTTACAACCAAGCAATTTAACTTCTCTTTGATTCATTTCAACATTAGAAGTATAAAAAACAAGCTTGACAGCTTACAAATTTTCTTGGAGTCTCTCGTGCTAAGATTTGAAGTCATTGTTTTTACAGAGACTTGGTTGGCTATTGCCGATGATACACCCGTCATAAACAATTGCACCTGCATTCGCTTGAACCGCGTAGGGAAAAGAGGAGGGGGTGTGGCGGTATATATCAATCATAGCTATGCTTACAGCATCATTGAGGAGTACACAATTACAAATATAAATGTTGAATGCTTAGTGATAAAAACATCTCATTTTCAGCTTGCTGCCATATATGGGCAACCAGCTGGTTCTAAACGTGAATTCTTAGACTTTCTTGAGCAATTGCTGCAGTCTTTTCAGACAAACAAGTTACCTTTTTTCGGTGTTGGTGATATAAATACGGTGAGTAATGACCAGTACGCTATTAATTATAAGAGTATGATTATGTCATACGGATGTGAGAATTTGGTTTCGGTTCCCACGCGCATTGGTCCTAAAACAGGTACAACCATATGCATCTGTGTTACGAATATCAGTGTATCAGATCTAATGGGTGGAGTGATAGTTGGCGACATAAGCGATCATCTGCCCGTGTTTTGTGTTACTGATCACTTCACACGCAGACAACATCTTGAAGTAAGCAAGTTTCGAATGATAAACGACAAATCACTCAAAAAATTTTTTTCTTTGGTGGAGGCAATAAACTGGACTAGTGTGTATGACTGCAATGATCCTAATGATGCTGAGAACCTCTATAGCAAGTTAAAAGTAAGTTATGATGAGGCGTTTCCTTTACAATGCAGCCAAAAGAATAAGAAAGCAATAAGAAAACCGTGGATTAACCCTGCACTATACAGAAGAATAAGAGAAAAAAACAAGATGTATCATACTTTTATTATTATGCGCGATGTAAACCTATTTAAGGAGTTCAAAAAGGTTCGAACTAAACTAGCTTCAGATCTAAAGAAAGCAAAAGCAAATTATTATGAAAGTTTGTTTCTTCGCCATCAAACTAATGTGAAAAAGATATGGGAAACAGTAAACAGATTGACAAGCTGAAAAAATGCAACAACCAGCATACAAGAGATAGAGATAAATGGAAATGCGATGGCAGGGCAGCGTTTGGCTAACACCTTCAATGAGTATTTTATAGAATCAAGGAAGGCAGATAGCTCAATTATAGGCAGTCATCAACCAACCAGACACATCAGTTCTTTACCAAATTCGTTTGTTCTGTATCACGTCTCCCCGCAAGAGACTGAAGAGTTACTTAATAGAATAAAAAATGATGTTGCCGCTGGTTATGACAAATTTAGGGCTGAACCAGTAGAGTATGTTTCCAGCTTACTAAAAAACGTTCTCGCCAATATTATTAACTTAATGTTCGACACTGGTATCTTCCCTGACCAACTGAAAATAGCAAGGGTTGTTCCGATACACAAATCCGGAGACAAAAAGTCCCTTACAAATTATTGGCCAATATCGGTATTACCTGTTATCAAAAGTCTTTGAGTGGGCAATTAATGATCGCATAACAAAGTTCTTAGAGAAATATAATATCATATCTAGTTCGCAATTTGGATTTCAAAAACACAAGTCAACTGAACAAGCGCTACTTCGTGCAAAGGAGAAAATCATTCAAGGTATTGAAAATAAGGATTATACATTAGGGCTCTTTCTAGATTTGCGAAAAGCGTTTGATTCGGTTAATCACAGTATACTACTTCTCCAACTGCAATGTTATGGAATACATGCCATGTCATTAAAATTAATAGCTAGCTATCTTGAGAAACGCTTCCAATTTACAGATGTTAATAATTATTCCTCTACATCGTTAAATGTAACAAATGGAGTACCCCAAGGATCAGTATTAGGTCCTACGCTGTTTTTGCTATACATCAATGACATAACTCAGATTGACAACACCCTTGATATAATGTTTGCGGACGATACAAACATATCTTTTACTTCACGGACAAAACGTGAACTTCAAGAAAAGACTAATCATTATTTACAAAACCTATCCAAATGGCTAAATGATAATTGTCTACAATTAAATGCCTCTAAAACCAAATACATTATTTTTTCTCCTCCAAATAAACGCGACCAACATGTCATGCATATTACGTATGGAACCGAGAGTATTCAGCAAACAACTGAGCAAAAATTCCCAGGCATTTGGTTCCAAGAGTCTTTGTCATGGTCATGTCATGTGGACCATTTGGTAGTCGATATAGCTCGATCAATAGGATGCATTAGAAAGATTTCTACACTAATACCTCTTCGGCTTAAAAGAACTCTTTATTACACTTTAGTATACTGTAAGATTGCCTATTGTTCGCTAGTATGGGGTACCACCACTCAGCGCAACTATAATAGATTCATGGTACTACAAAAGTGCATGCTACGTATTTTTGAAAATTATGCTGGAGATATCCCGTGACTTACGTGCCAGCGAGTTATTTGTAAACACAACCTGCTTATGGCCAATCAAGTTTATCTTTATAAATTAGTGCAGCATATACACTCCACAAACATATACAATGACATTGATATGGCAGTTGAACACCAGTACAGGTTTAGGCAGCATAGGAGGAGGCTTCCAATATAGCCCTGGTAAACTTAAATGGATCTACAAAACGTTTCTTGTCACAACAGCACGTGTACTGTAGACTGTTTTACATTAGTTTCTACTTTATTCATAGCATTTTCAATTTTTTTTCTTTTTTTCTGTTTTGTACGCACAGTGTACTGGTGCATAATCATTCTCTACATATTTGTAACACGCTAAAAAGGCCTACTAGCTATCTAACACATGAATCCTGTGTGAACATTGTGTATGTGTATATATCTATCTGCGTGATCTGTGTGCATACGCATGCATCTCATACTTGTTATCTGATGTACTATAATTCACTTTTTTTTCCTTCTTCGGCTGTACATTGAGTGAAACTGCAACTTTTATCTAATGTGCACTTCATTGTGTACGTTATTGTACGAGTAAATGCTCTATGAACTGAACGGAGGCAGGGGCCCTGTCAGGTTGTTTCAGCCTTTAGTCTCTGTCTCCGCCGGAAATGCCCTGAAATAAAGTGATTTTGATTTGATTTGATTTGAAGAATGGTTCTGATGGTACGTCAAGTGGTCGAAGGCGGCCAGCAGGAAGTGTGGAGGGCTTTTTTTGTCGTTGAAAAAGGTCACACGCAGCGATATAACGGCAGACGTCATGGTAAAGATCAGGCCAAAAGAACAGCCGACGAACGTCCGTGACACGCCAAGGTGACCGGTAGTCGGTACATCATGAAGCTGGGCGAGAACACTCTGGCGCAGATGCGCAGGAACAACTAAGAGTCGGTCGGGGCTGTCAGGGCACATGTTAGAGCGGTACAATATGTCATCGTGAAGTTCAAACATGCGAAGGGAAGGGTCAGGCGTCGTTGCAGTCAGCCGTTGAATAACGTCTTTTAAGAAGCCGTCCCGGCGTTGTTCCACTCCGATATCGTGAAAATCACTCAAAGAGAGAACGGTGACAGGTATGCTGGCTGTAGAAAGGTCAGGTGGGACGACAGGTTGGCGCGACAAGCAGTCCGCATCTTGGTGTAACCGGCCGGTCTTGTATACAACTGAGTAGTTATATTCCTCAAGGTGCAGAGCCCAGCGGCCAAGACGCCCAGAAGGATCTTTCAGGGAAGAAAGCCAACATAGAGCGTGGTAATCAGTGACGACTGTGAATTGTCGGCCGTACAAATAGGGGCGGAATTTACCCACTGCCCAAACGAGAGCCAGACACTCGCACTCAGTGATAGAATATATGCACTCAGCAGGGGGAAGAATATTGGCTGGCGTAAGCAATAACACGTTCTTGTCCTTGTTGTTTCTGGGCCAGGATAGCTCCAATACCGTGGCCACTGGCATCGGTACGGCGTTCTGTTGGAGCTGATGTATCAAAGTGAGCGAGAATGGGAGGGGAAGTAAGCAGCCGGATCAGCTCGGTGAAAGCAGCAGCTTGCTCACGGCCCCAAATGAAGGCAGCGTCTTTCTTGAGGAGCTGAGTAAGAGGGCGTGCAACGTCCACAAAATTGCGTACAAACCGATTGAAGTAGGAGCAGAGGCCAAAGAAGCTGCGAACATCCTTGACGCACGTTGGCACGGAAAAGTCCTTCACTGCCCGTATTTTATCTTGGTCAGGGCGTACACCAGAAGAATCGACGAGATGTCCGAGCACAGAAATTTCACGACGACCAAAATGAGTTGTAGCCCCACCCGACGGAAAACAGATAGGACCGTCGATAGGCGTTCGAGGTGCGTTGCAAAAGTCGGAGGAAAAACGATCCCATCGTCCAAGTAACAGAGGCAGATGGACCACTTGAAACCGTGTAGGAGGGCGTCCATCATTCGTTCAAATGTGGCCAGGGCATTACATAACTCGAAAGGCATCACTTTGAACTGATAAAGGCCGTCGGGAGTAATAAAAGCCGTCTTCTCACGGTCCATGTCATCGACGGCAATTTGCCAGTACCCAGAGCGAAGGTCTATGGACGAAAAATATTGTGCTCCATGGAGGCAATCCAGGGCATCGTCAATGCGTGGTAGCGGATAGACGTCCTTATTGGTTAACTTGTTTAGGTGCCGATAATCTACGCAAAATCGCCAAGTGTTGTCCTTTTTTTTAACTAGTACAACAGGGGATGACCATGGGCTGCAAGAAGGTTCAATGATGTCACGAGAAAGCATCTTATCAACTTCGTCTCGGATGATGTCTCGCTCAGTAGGAGAGACGCTGGTAGGGTCGCCAGTGGATCGGGCTCGCATCCCCGGTGTTAATGCGATGTTTGACAACAGATGTTTGTCCGAGAAGACGGTCTCCAAGGTCGAATATGTCCCAGTACGAGGCAAGGAGGCAACGTAGTTCATGGGCACACTGGGGCGGAAGGTCGGGCGCAATCATTTTCATTAAGGCACTCAAGTCTGAAGGGGCAGGAGGCACAGAGAGTTGCACATGAGGAGTCGTCAGCAGTTAAACCCGAAATGTGGTAGTCTCGCGCCGGCGTGATTTGCGCAAGTGATATGCCGCGCGGGAGAACTTGTGCACAAAGTCCAAAGTTCACTAGTGGCAGACAAGATGTGTTGTCCGTAATGGTAATGACGGTGTGAGGAAACGAGACGTTATGCGAGAACTGGACATCCGGATTAGGGAATACGATGTAGTCACCGTCTGGTATGTATGAGGGGGGGGGGGGGTCAACTTATGGGGACTGAATGCCTCAGGAGCGGCCCTGGGAACTGACTGCTCCGTCGTGTCACTCAACGCGCCTTGAGCGCCAGCAGTCTTCTCCTGGAGCTCGATATTGAGCTTTAACACTTGTTCTTGGAGCTCGCAAGGGAGCACGACATCACCTTTTTCTCAAACACTCTCTTTTTAACAGACGCCTTCTCCTCATTCTTTTCAGCCGCTTTATTTCATCGTATAGCAGATTCCCATACGTAGCTGCTATTGGCCAATAGCTGACATTAATAAGAAGGATCAGTGCCTTCTTTATCCTGCTGCTGTGTATATTTATTTATGCAGTTTAATAAACAGGCTTAAGTAAGCGACAATCTGCATTTCGAATTTCAGTAGGAATTATGTACTTCCAGAAGGAAGACTGTCGTACTTTCACCAACTATCGTCTCCTAATGCTCGGCTGAACCTGCTCGCGTAGGAATAAAAATGTGGCCACACTGCTTATCAGTGTCATAGCCATCAGGTCTCACTAATTTCTATAGTTTTGAACACTCAATTAGCCTCGAACCATGTGAAACTTAAGGTCAGACCAGACGTACACTTGCCAGTGCGCTCACTCCTGGTCGCTCCTGACTAGACACTTTGGCAGACTGCTACCGAAATAAAATGCACAAAGGTCGTCTCTACTCCCAAACATGCCGAAGCCTCGTTATGTTTACCTTCACACGAGTCTAAAGTGCGGCTTCCGTCGCTTAGCCGATGTGCGCGTTGCTGAAATACTCGCACAAGAGAACATGAAGATGTTCGACCCTTGGAAATGGTGTGATTGTCGTAGAGTAAGTGCTAAAGAAAATGTGCTACTCATGTGACTAGTGCGAGAACAGCCGTAAGCTGAGAGATAGCCTCTGAGTCTGGTGCCTAGTAGGTGCCAAAATCATAAGTAGTGGTGTCTATGTGAACATGCAAAATCAAATTTTAACTGCGCACCATGGTGGTGTTCAGTAGGTGTTGTACGCATCACCTCACTCTGCCGTAGCCTTCACAGTGCAAGACATTGAAGAAGGACTGGGAGCACCACAAATGGGATCACTGGTGATCTTTGAATGCCAATAGCTCCGCTTTTGCTGAACGCATTGGCGTACTTTTTACTGCGAAGTATTTTGAAATAGTCTGTTTTAACGTTAAATCCAATTCTTGAATTCGATAAAGAGCAGTTCAGCACCATTTAAGAGAAGTGGCCCAGATAATATATCCTTAATGTTGTCTTAAAACAATACACATTAATTACAAACATTTGGCAAACACATTTTAAGTTTCTCCCTATTGATTGCAAGAAAGCAAGCATACTGCCCCTCCCCCCCCAAAAAAGTGAATTATACGTCTGCAACTACAGACCCATAGCAATTAAATCTATTTGTCAAATTGTTAAAATATTTAAAGAGAGGTGAGACAAGGCCTTGTTTAATAGCCAAAGAAAATTGTGCAGATGCCATGCACTGTGCAAACCAATGTTATTAGCTGGCTATGCTTGGGGTTCTGCAAAGCATTACCGGCTGGACCAATGTTTTTGAGTAAATTGAGTAGTTGTGTGTGTGACAACAACAGCACAATGAAGACCATGTTAAAGACGATCATATTTCGCTAGTGGCATGATTTGTACTGCAGCCATTCGACGCTAATTTATACATGGCGATTGCTAGATTCTACATAGGTACTGAACAGGCATTAGCAAGAGAAACACAAATTGTAACACAATCTGCGACTAACTGTTTGTGCATGCCTATGTCTATGTCATGTGGTCTATGCTCAAATGACGATGACATTTGTACTCTGGCGAATAAATGATAAACGCGATCAACCTGGGCTTTATTATGAAGGTGATGCAATGTCGCACAGTTTCTACATAACGTTGGCTGCTACGAGAACGGTACTGAAGTATGCGGGCCTGTCCCGAAGATAGTGCAGCATAAACACAGCAGTGTAAGCCACAATGAGGAAAGAAGGCAAGAAAGTGGCACGGAACGCACGCGCCAAATGTTTAAGGCTTTCGGGAGGATATTGCACCATCTGTTCAAAGATTTTAATTCTGTGCTTTAGGATGAATAGTTGAGCTTGCTGATATTTCACCAGGCAGGAACATGAGACACAACAATGTTTGTGACATCTAGCCTTTCAATTCTGTGCTTTAGTTCCACATACATGGTGCAGCCCTTTATGGAAAATTTTATTCAGCTCTCATGTCTGAAAGCACCACAAAAGCAACTGAAGGAAAACGAGAGCACGTATACACTGTAAAATGGCCTTGCTGGTAGACCACATAGCCACAGTTACTTCTGCAGTGACTGTCACTATTGGTGGGTGTAGCACCACACTGGTATTTTCCCAGATGATGTTTATGTGTGCGATACATTCACCAGCCGGCACGAAGGCGAGCAGAAAGACGCGCAAGATCAGCTCGCTGTACTGCCGTATGTTCAAACGCCTGCACACAATTTGAAGAATGTCGGATCCGACTACGGTGTGAAAGTTGTGCTCACAGCCCCCAATAACATAGAAAGCATTTACATGCATGTGCAACATCAGGCCGGAGGCAATTCTAAAGAATAAGGCAAAACGCCATATGAAACACACAAGCCCATTTGTTCCCCATGTCACAAATGGCATTTATCAGGTGCTTCTGTCCTGCAGCAGCTGCTATATTGGACAAACTGGAAGATGTGTGAATGTCAGATTGAGAGAACCCCAAGAAAATGACGAAAGACCGATTCAAAGACCTAGGTAGCACACAGCAAAAAGCATCAACGATAAAAATCACCAGTTTTTATTCATTTTTAGAAGAATGGCTTTCCCTGTACATGTATTGTGGTTGAAGCCGCTTCAATCAGTTTGACTTGCAACTGGGGTTTGAGCATTCGATGCACTTCACGCGACCAAGAAAAAAAAAAAAAAGACTGCGGAACAAGGGTGTGTAAGGAACACCGTGCTCTAGAACGCGTGCCACTAAACTGATGTCACAGTGACAACGTCCAGAGGCTTCTCTGCTTTTAACGTGCCAAAGCTCTCCTGCATAACTGCGCCTTCGATCACGTGAAAGCTGTCCAAATTACAACCAAAGAGTCTGCTCTTCCGATCGTGCAGTGTTGCAAGGAAGTTCCCCATTGATAAGCAAATTGTGTCTCAGCAGCTGAGTACACGATTTACAAAACATTTCTAAAGTGCTATGTGTGTAATGTGTAAGCATTTCTAAGTAATGCATGTCCAGACATTATCCAAGGCATTTTTTTTTATCCAACAGCCTCTTTAAGTGAGCTACATCAAACACTAGTATGAGGAAAAAGAACTGAGGGACTAATGGCACAAACACAATTGCACAACAGTGATGCATTGCATAACCTCCACCAGAGAGAAATGGACCAAAAGAGTGAAAACAGCAAACTGAGGATCAAGTGACGGCATTGGGCGTGGTATCAGCTACCTCTTTGACAATGACTGCTTTGCTGACTTGCAGGATGATGATGATAGCGTGCTTTAGATTCTGGTTTCGGTTTTACTAGTGAAGCAGCATGAACATAACGAGGCTTTCGTTTTTATGCTTCCTTTGGCACAGGCTTGGCGCAGACTTCCGATAACATGCCTTCTTGGAGCAGGACGGTGCAGAGAACTACTCTTGGCGCAACTGGTGCAGCTATTCCACAACTGCTGTTGCTGATTTCAGGTCATAGGGAGAAGAATGGTGGCCCCAACAACATTGCAAAGAACAACTCGGGATAATCCAGAACAATGTTATCGTAAAATACACTAGTAGGAAAGAAATAGCTGGACAGACTGAAGAGCTGGACAGCTCTCTTTAAAGGGATACGGACACGAGATCTGAAAATGAATCCTCAGTGTGTGATTACACCGAAAAGAAGTAGTCACTTAGCTCATTTTTGAGCCGATGGCATTATTTTTGGCGTTTTTGTGAGCGCGCGCCTCGCCGCCCGACCCACGGAAGTTTGAAGGCGTGATGTCACAACACTCTCGTCATTCGAAGCATGCCGCCGCCGCCATTGTGAGCATGGATTCAAGTTCTGGTGCTTCTACCAGCGATGAGTACCTGTCTGAAGACGAGGACCATTCCAACTTGGCAAGAAATATTACCGCTTACGTTACGAGCCTTCCGCGTCAAGCGACGAAGAAGAGCAGGCGGCCGTGGAAGTGCCGGTCAGGTTTTTGCGAACCGTAGTACGAAGATTTCGCTCTGCACCAGACACTTGTGCAAGAATTATTTGTAATTTCCTCGGTAAACTTGCTTTTTCAAGAGCGCACGCAGGCGAGGCAGCTGCGGGGAATAATAATAATAATAATATGTGGTTTTTATTGGCGCAAGGGCCAGATATGGCCAAAGAGCTGCGGGGAACTTCAGCACTGCGTGGATGACTGAATAGTAGTTTATGCCGTCGGCGGGAGCAACTGCTGTGAGGTATCAGTACCTCCGAGACTCTCACGTCCACTTCGCCAGCCGACCGACAGATGGCAGCACCTGTCTGGCGTTCTGCGCAGTTTTTTTCTGTTTTGGCCTGTGGAGAAGCAGAGCTGTGTGTGTGGCTGATCTCGTGAGTCGCGCTCGCTAGCCTTGTATTGTTTCAGTATGCTTTGCCAACATTTTTAAACACATTACTGCCTTCATGCCCCTCGAGCATCTCGCCCCAGCCTCACCCTCACACTGCTCAAGAAGGCTGCAAGTGAACGCAAACAGTACCATATTTTCACCTCCTCTTTTCCAACGTGCCACTGATCATTTCTGCCTTGCGTTTTCGTGAGAAGACCGATGTCACAGCGTCAGGCTTTAAGCATTGCCTTTTGAGCGGCATGCCGAGGATTTTCAGCACAGCCGAGCTGGTCACATAATCATCGTCAACGAAGTGGCCCGTGCAAATGAAGTCATTTTTTAGAGGTCTCCAGGCTGTGCGTGATGGCTGACAGGCAGGTATCCAAAGTTTACGCACCTTCTCGTCTCTGGGAAACGTGTGCGACGGCGTGTTGCAACCGACGATGCTGTTATAACAGCAATGTCTGGGCATTTCCTTCCGCCACAACGAACGCGTCAATACCGAGCGACGACCGCGGGAAGGCGCATGTAAAACGCACCACCTGCGTGAGGGGGATTATGTTTCGGACGGACCATGTGCGAAGATCGCCGAATGGGGTTAAAGAAACGCTGCAAGGGACCGACACCCTCAGAAACACTGGGACGGTTGTGGCCGACCTTGGACACGCGCGCGTGCGCGGGTGGGTGTTATGACGTCAAATTTCAGCTTCTGCCGGCGGCCACTTGGAGGCAACGTGCAACAGAAAATTGCAAAAAAAGAGGTTTCTCGTTCTTTTTTTTCAAAAGCAGCTTGTTGTATTCGTCATTTTAAACAGTTCAACTTTTGTTCCGACGAAAAAAACCACCCGCCAACCTTTGTGTCCGTATCCCTTTAATCCAGTGTGTGCAAAGGAAATGTGAAATTCAGGAAGACATATTGACATCAGGCTCATAGCCCCATTAAATTTCCGTGTTCTTGAAGCTAGGGTCGAGTCACAGATGCATTTTCAGGTAGCCTCTTAAAAGAATGTTGGGTGTGAATGTAGGTAAAATGAGACCAGGAATATAAGACTTGTCATCATAAAGTTCATGGGTTATCACAAGACGTGTGCGCTGAGTAATTGTAGTAAACTCAAGGCCTGTGCCTTCACAATCAGCAATGACCACTAAAGAAGCTGTTGACCTACTTAAAAAACTGCGGGTAAGTGCTACAGACTGACACAGCTGGTGGTCTGAGGGTATCATTAAAAGCCAAATGCAATAAAATTTTCCTTGGACTAAATTGATTATAAATGAGTAGTATATATTAGTAAAGCAATTTACACAAAGCTTAAGTATGAGAATCAAAAGACGACAACTTAAATTAACAGGCTTTAAATGGCACCTAAGCAGATGACGTAGGTGGTAAAGTTGATAGTATAACACATATCCAAGAACTGTGCACATAGGCTAATCTCACTGTCATGCCTTGTCACCTAGGTAGGTGCTAGTTCTCAACATTCTGAATTCTGATTCATTTCAGAGTAGTGGTAACGGTGCTTTTTTTGTGTGTGTAAGTACATCCGCTCTGCATCTCGGCACATTCCACTGCATGTGACGAGATGCCGCCTAGCGATGGTTCTTACGGTGCGCACAACGTTGCACACAGCCCTGCACTGGTTCAAAATACTAAAAAACGTGCTGATCAAGCAATTTTCACACTAAAAAAGAAAGAGAGGACACCTTTTATTTTGGAGCAGTTGTATGAATGTTGGTCATAAAATAAAGCAGCCAACTGTGGTGACACAGTGGCAATGCCATCACGAGCTTTATCTGTGCCATAGTGGCAGCTTTTCCACGCCACATGATTGCTTTTGGAACCATGTGACTACGTCTGACAAATGGGGGTTCGAGAGGCAAATAGAAAACAAATGCCCAACTCTTGCAGGAGTCATATATACAGTTATTTATAGATGCCATCAATCTTATTTTTTTCTTCCCATCTGTTAACACGAAAGATCAAGACAATGGCATTGATTATGACAAACTACACTTCACTGTGGAGACGAAGAACTTTGCTATAAACTGAGAAAGCATTTTTCAGTTGTTTGAGTTGAATGCAAAGAAAGCTAGCAGACAAAGCCTGTTTTCACCACGAGGATGGGGTGGGTCAAGGGTAAATGCTACAAGAAGCTCGACGGGTCCTCAATCATTACTCTCACAAAGAGAACAGTGCAAACATATCTCTGTCAAAACAACAAGAACTGTTTAAAGGCCAAAGAGAAAAGAAAAATGCAGTCCATACATTGGACATAGTCAATGTAATACAGAATAAACATATACATAGCATATAAATTTCTTATGTGCAGGAATACAGAAGATAATGCACTAAGCAGAGAAGAGCTATATATCCCGTGCAAACCAATGCTGAATTATTTCGGCGACACATCAATCCCACAAATGCAAACAATATCCCCCCAAAACATTCGGCAGAACCCATCTCACGATGACTGTCAACGGTAATGTGTTAGCATTGAATAAATATAGTGACACAATGTATTTCCATCGTTGAAACAAGTTATGTATGAGGTGTGTATTATAGTTGGACTTCTTTATCGCGCTTCGATGATGATGATTTAATGGCATCCCCTTTGAAACGGGGCGGTAACAATAGTCACCTAGCCTGTTTGGTATACTGTTTGGTATCAGGTATACTGTGCATGTTTATCATTCTAGCATTTTTGTATGCATCTCCTTAATTTGTTTTTCTTCCTCAATACCTCTCTACCTAATTTGTATCGCTACCTATGTAACGAATTCAGTCATATCAATCTCTTCAGTGTTTTTTTTTTGTAGCGTGAGCTACACTGGCCGAGGTTGAGCAGTTTCGCGTGGCTCCTGGAGAGCCGTGCTGCGCATGCGCGAGAAGCAGTGATGTCACACGGCGCACAGCTGGCGCACCGGAGCCGCCGCCGCCGTGCGCGCCTCGCCGGTCTGCGCATTTCAGAGGAGTGACGTCATAGCCGCGCCAGACGCACTGGCACCGGCGCGTGCCCAGCTGTGCTCCTCCGTTGCGCAGTAGCCAAGTCTGACGCTGCACCGGAGCTGCTTGATAGCGCCTCTCATTTTGTGCGCATGCGCAGAGGTATCAGTGGGGGTATACGTATAGCGGGGTGTTTGCCAGTGTGGTATAGCCATGGAGAAGGAGAGCGAAATTGCTGCTCAGCGGTGCAGAAGAGCGGAGAAGCTTAACTCATCGGATCCCGAAGTAGTAGCCTGGCAATTAGCAGTTGAGCGTAGGAAGAACGAACAGAAGAAGGCTAAACGTGCTGCGGAGACACCGGAGCAAAGGGAGGAACATCTAGCAAAGCGGCATAGGAGGCTGAGCGACGTGCCCGACCATCTTAGCAGCAGCAACAACAAGATGCCATCGATGACGTCAAGGCTCGCCGATTGACTGACTATACAGTGAAACTTAGCGAAAGCGCCAGTGCGACTCGGTCCTTCGAGACGGACTTCGTAAACAATCCGTTCGGATATGTGTGCAATGTGTGTGAAAGACTGGCACATGAAAGACTTGACACCGGTAAGCAGTGCCATGCGTGAAACGTTGAGTTTAGCGGCGCCGCCTGAGTGGGGTGAAACCGTGGCGCGGGTTCATACAACGTGCAAGAACTTTCTCGTTAAGCAGAAGATTCCACTCATTAGTGTTACCAATGGGTATCATTACCCGCCCATGCCACCAGGTGTACCGGTTCTGAACGATGTGGCCGAACGTTTACTTTCGCCATGGATTCCCTTCGTTCAGATCCGTCGTCTAATGAACTGGAGAAATGGTCAGTTTGGCATTAAGGGACCCGTGGTGAACGTGTCGGTAGACATGCACGAGATGCTAAAGCAGTTGCCTCGCAGCTTGGAAAATGATAAATGCATAGTGGTGAACATAAAGAGGAGAATGTTTGCTAGGACTACCTTTCTGTCAAACATGGTTTCTCATGATGTGCTTGGACCAAGGGTTGAGGTACTGAGAGACTCGCTGCTGTATAAACCCTAGGGCATAAACATTGACGAGGGACGTTTGGAGAGGCTGTATCGGGAAGCCGTCGTGCCAGATGAGGACGTTAACGTGGAGGCTCACGCTACGTATATCCTGGCATAGCCGAGCTAGGCCACTGCTAATTTTTTTCACCAATACCCTAAATGTCTCTTGATTATCTTGACTGCTGACCGGTTGATGCTTCCATCCACTTTAAATCCAAGCGTGTCTGGAAGGTGTATGTTGCCTATAGATTTCACTGGGTGAATCCTTCGCATTCCATTAGGATGTGCTGAGTGGTCTCCGGATTTTTGCTGCAGCATACACATGTCTCATCTTGTTGCAAATATTTGCTCTGGTAAATTCTTGTCCTTAGGCAACCAGCTCCAGCCTCAAATAGCAAAGCACAGCCCTTTGTATTATTGAACAGATTTTCCCTTCTAATTTCTTTCTTCCCATTCTTGTAAATATCCATGGTCATTTTTGTTTCCATTCTTTGCATCCAATTCGCTGTCTCTGTTTGTCTCTTTCTGATAACTCCTGGTTGTCTATTTACACTTTCGATTACCCGGTACTTGGTTGTCAACTTTCTTGACCTCTTCCTCCATTCTGTGTCCACGCTTTTCAAGTACAGATACTTGTGCACTTTAGCCACCCATTTACTTTGATCCATGTTCCCAAGTCTTGAAAACTAATTTTGCTCAACACTTCTCGACTTCAAAAGAGGCCCAATTCATGTCAACCTGCACTTCCTCATTTGTGGTTTTACCGCGGGCTTCTATCTACAGATCTTTGCTAAACTTCCAACCCCGACAAGATATCCAATTTTAAGCATAGAATGGCATTTGTGAACGTTAGCGCTGGCACCATTACTGCTTTCCAGATTCCATGCACCACCTCATATATAATTATTGCGGCCCCTAAAGTACTTTATGATTCATTATTGCTGGATTCCCCTTCCCCTTTATTTTCAGGTTATCTCGTTGGGCGCTTGAGTAAGTCTTTCCTTCGTTATGCATATGCCGAGGCATTTATATTGCTTGACTATGGGCATGACTTGCTGTTGAATTGACACCATGTAATTTGTCGTCTCTTCGTTACAGATCACAATTCCTGATTTCTCTGTGCTAAACTTAAGGACTAGATTTGTCGTTGTGTAGTCACACATATTCGGAAGTGTCTGTAAATCTCTTGCATTGTCCGCTAGTAGCACCACTATGTTGCACCATTTGTTCATTACGCATGTTTGTATAATAAATCAAACCCTAATTCGCTATTATCCAGTCATCTTTCTATGCCCTTAACATAAAGCGTGAACAACAATGGAGACAGAGGACATCCTTGCTTCAATCCTTGGTGAACTCCCACCACCTCATCACCTTTTTGACCTTCCCATAGAACTTGTACTCGGTTGTCTCTATATATCTCCCTCAGCAGCACCACGAAATTGTCACCTATGCCTTCGTGCTTGAGAATATCCCGTAACAATTCCCCTGTCTACATTGTCGTAGGCTCCTTTAATATCTAGAAATGCTATACATAAAGGTCTATTCTGAGCTACTGAAATCTACGCACTGAGTTGGCACAAACATATTATCCTCTAAGCGTCTGCCTGGCCTGAACCCATTCTGTAGTTCTCCCAGTACATTATTTTTCTCCACCCACTTCGACAGTTTTAATTTTATGGCTTGCATTGCGATTCTATATATCACCGACATTACCACAGCTGGCCTGTACGAGCTCGTCTTATACCCGTGCCACATGGGCACAGAAAATGGCATTAACTTCGTAATGCCTTAAGAGTTAATGTCATTCGCGTGGTGCCACACATACAAATCAAAGCCATTCGTCACCAAATGCGTTCGCTAGAACTCTATCGACTGAGAAATGCGTACTCTCGATGCCATACCTTGTTCAGTGCAGTATAATTGTAGTATTTGAAACAGTCTCTACCGTGTAAAAAGTAATTTATACATAACTTTCAACTAAAGCGCTACTGCAAAGAGTTGTATTCGGTGAACATCCTCAGGTCAGTGTTGGAACGGGCTTCGACGGGCCAAGCACCATTTTGATTTTGGGCTTCGGATTTGACTTGCAATGGCCTAGGTTGCTATGGTCGGTTGCAATGTTGTAAAATACAGCAACAAACTAAAGCTTGCGGCCCCATAGTATGCTAATTTCGACATTTCACTAGCCTTGAAGGCAGATTATACTTGAAAATGCCATGTCTATCTTTTTATTACCCTACTGGGTAATACACTTCAGAAAGCACTGTTTTCGACATCATCGGGTCAAATGTCATTAAATTTGGACGTGTGGCAGCTCCGCCGAAAAAAAAATGTCATTCAGGAACTTAAGGCCTTAACTACTGAATGCCATTTTCTGTGCCCCTGTGGTACGCGTATTATCCTTGTCACCTTTGCCTTTGTAAATGAGGTTCATCTTTCTTTCATGCCACCCAACTGGATTTCTTTTCGTTTTATTCACTTGCTCTATGGCATTAGTCAGCAGTGCATTGGTCGTTGAACCAAGGTTTTTGATTAACTGCATGGGGATTTCATCGGGTCCTGTGGCCGTGTTATTAGGGACATTTTCTTCCGATTTTTTTTTTTCAGTAAAAGTTTTCTATGCCAAATTTTTATCTCTCGGGCTTCTGTGTTTGAGTCTGAACTACGCTTTCTTTCATGCCGAAGTTATCCCTAATAACGTACCGCAGCCCTTTGTCTCCTTCCCGTCTTCCATCCCTTACAGCCGTTCGTAAACGTTACCGTCTTCCATCCCTTACAGTCGTTCGCAAATTTTCAGTTGGAGCTTCGAGTGCTCTTACATGGTTCCAGAAGCTTCTTGGTACACCTTTCTCTCTTTTAAAAGCGGATGTTATGCACGCAAAGTTCACTTGTGCATTTAATTTTCTCTTGCACGCACTCACTCGCCACCCTTTTCCTTTCTTGGTACAGTATTTGTTCCACATCTTCGTTATGTAATCCTAACATTTTGGCTTTTCGATGATCTCTAGACCCCTGCTTACGCTCTTCTATAGCTTGCTTTATTTCCTTGTTCCACTACTTACGTGGTTTCCTCTTTCCAATCTAACAATTTTTTGGCGTGTCTGTCTTATCTCCTGGTGCTTGTCTACCATTTCCTTATATTCACAGACTGCTGTAGGAAAATCCTCAATTTTCTTTATGTTGTTTGCGATCTCTGTTATTTGCTTTTCATTCATTTTTAGAAATTCTGATGCTTGGTTCGTGTTCTGCGTTAGTATCTCTCCCGAATTTTAAGGTTAAATGTCTATGCTCACTACCCAGGCTATTTTTTCCATGTTCATCTATTATCATTTGGCCTAGTCATTCGTAGACTGTTTCTGAGACTAAGGTGTACTCGATACATGACTGCCTGTTTCCGCACTGCCACACTACCTGTCCATGACAATTATTCTCCCTGTTAACTACTATAAAGTTCTGTTCATCACACAGATACAGCACTAGAGAACCGTTGTAACCAGTATATTTGTTCAAACCCTCCATGTGCGCATTCATATTTCTTACTAATACCCCCTGGCCCGATTTTTTGAACTCATCAATATAGCTTCTAATGCAATCAACCAATTCCTTATTTTTATCTCGGTTATCCACTACCTATTACCAATTACCAATTGGTAAGCTACTCCAAGCTACGTCTTTCTTTTTTTTCTTTTCTGTTTTTTTTTCTTTTCTCGCTTCGATGTCATAAAGGAGCTAAATATAAGCACGCAGACTCGATTCATAAAGGTACTGCAACAATGACTCATAAAATCCAGCAATCTTTCATAGTCTTCAGCTTGATCGATGCTATATTTCACACCTCTAAATGCACTTTCGTGAATTATCTTTGTCCCAGGGCACGTCCAAAGTAGATGGCGGGCATCCGCTGCAGACGCTGGAGCGGAGCACTTTGTACACTGGACAATGTCTTCGTGTGGTTGGCGCCAAGCACAAGTGATGACTGGTGTAAGGGCCGCCTTTGCCGTCCCACTATTCCATAAACGCTCCTTACAGGTCTCTTTTACCCTTTGCGACTTCATACCTTGCCTAATTAGCATGCCTACTCCTCCGCCTTTTCTCGGCCCAGTCACTCTGTCGCACCCCTCTAATACAAAATTGTCAATAACAGGCGGCTGCTCCAAATCTCGTAGATGCATTTCGGTCAAGGTGTACACACCCAATAGCTTCGGCATTCAGTTTCCCTTAGCACAATCGGCGCCATCTAGTGCTGCCGCAGCGAAGCTTTGGGTGGTATCTGAAATGCACGGCGCGCCAGTGTGTGCAAATGCTGAGAATTGTTCTCTCGCTTGCCACGTAACCAGCGGCACTTATTCAGTGGTGACCCAAGTTGGCAAGAGGTTAGGTTAGGCACATACCCAGTGCATTTGTTGCGCAGCCTGCTGAAGCATCGGGTTGCTGCCCTTGAGGAACCCTTGTGACATGGGTTCAATTCCGCTCAGCATCGGAGAAATTTAAAGGATCTTTTTTTGTCATTCTAGAGTGGCACATTGCTAGTGGCACATACCTAGTTGCCCAAGCTGGCATCAAAGAAGTTAATTGAAGACCAGCACAGACCGAGTGGCATCTTCAAACAGTGGTGCCTACCCAGTCCCCCATCTACAGTGACCCATGTTCAAGTGCGGCACGTAGGTACACATTGCCACCTACTCAGTGACCCAAGTTGGTCCAATTGTTGGTTTCTAACCCGGTTACCTCAGAACAGCAGCCCAATGCACTACCAATTCGACCACGAACTCCAGGTAGGTGGGAACACAGATACATACACATACATACATAACGATAATAATACAAATAACATAGATATATAGCCCCCGGAAATTGCATGAAGCACCCTAAGAATGCTAGTTCATTAAAAGTTCAGAGAAAGATGTGTTTTTGAATTCAATATTATCACTCTGCAAGCAATTCTAATATTTTGGCAATTTGTAAGATAATAGTTGTACATTTTAGTTTATGCATGAAGAAGTCAATAATAAGAAGTTGGGTGTTATGAGCCACACTGATAATGGTTAAACAAGCCAGTGTGATTAAATGATTTATATTTGGTCTTTATTCCTTTCGGATTATGAACCAAGTGGAACAACCGAGTATGTCAGCCAAAATACCAACAGTTGGGTGTTCCTTTACATGAAGATTACCTTTGCAAAATCCCCCAGAAAACACACTTCTGGAGGATCAGTGCAGTGCTATTGACCCTTTTCGCGGCGATCCCGTGGGCGCTGCCATGTTTGATCACGTGGTGACGCGTCCATTGCTTGCCTCAACTGCCTCTGTTGCCTCCTTGTTTACAATGGAAGTGTATGACGACGGCGCGGTTTAGAAAACCTGTTTTCGGAGATGTTGTAGACGGTAATTGGTGGACGACACGAAGCTTTGATCACAGCTTCAGAGAACATGCAAAAGCGTTTTCGGAGCTAATTAAGCTATGTCCAAACGGCGCAAGCAGCGTATATGGTGCTTGTTCTAATAGGGGCTTAATATCTATTCCAAGCTATCCAAACATTCCGCTCATGAATTCAGTCGGGATTAGTGTGTTTTGCTCTTTGTTCTTTATTCGGCAAATATTTTGACGCAGTGGCTTGTCAGTTTCTGACTCATTGAAGTTCCTCGGTGCGGCCACTGATTATTTTCTGCCTAATCGCTCGTGGATGTGCTCAGTTCCGATAGATTTGTTCTTGCTGCGCACAAGGCTTGAAACGTAGCTGTTTTGTACATTGTAATACCTTGTAGCAAATATATATTACAGCTAGTAACTCGCTTACTCTTGTTGATCGTCACGAAACATTCAGCTTCGACCATTCGTGCGCCATCGGTGTAGTCCGTCATTTATTGTGCATATACAGTGCGCATATATTCAAGTGTGCGCCCATTCACTTATTCTTGATACGTCGGCGATAGAGTGGGCGCAAGTTTTCCTTCCATTTGGGACAGGTGTGCATAGATAACGTGCGCGAAACTTACTATGACAGGAAGCGGCGTTGCTCCCTAAGGATTCTTATTGTTTAACGAGTGGTACTCACTCTTGCCGACGTTCTGGGGATGAAGCCCTTTCTTTGAAGTTTAGCGATACAAGAATGGCGGATGAGCAAATTTCTGTATCCGCGAGGAAAGCCGTACATCTCGAAGTGCCGGTAACACGTTCAGGACAGTTGCAGCAGCGGTCCGCGAACTTGGCCACACAGATTCATTCAATTGCTTAACATGTCAGTCACTATTTTTTGCAGCCAACTACTGCACACGTCTTCAAATCACATGATTCAATCTAGCATGATTGGAGCACAGTGTGTTAGCGAAAACTCGGTTGCATTTCCGACAGCTGATTGCACAGAAGCAAGGTAGAAGTGGTCATGGTTTCGTATTCGGGCGTGGTCACTGAGGAGATGTATGGCGTGCCGCCGTGAGCGCCATCTCGTTTCTCTAAAACAAAGTGCTCCGTGAAAAGGGTCAATAGTACTTCCAGCACTCAAAGATTGCAGTCATATGCAAAGAATTACTATACCATAATGTAACACTATTGCAATACTGTAACAATATTGCCAACTGTTGACAATACCAGTGTGCTGCAAGCTTTTGCAGCATGATTGCAAAGCAATTATAACTTCTCTAGAATTATATTACTTTGCTCAAACCAACATCACTTTATGGGAGACCTTACTCTGCAACATAGTTAACTGAAACACTTCATTGTTTCTGCGTTATTCTATGATTGTTATATTACTAGCACACCAACAAACTGATGCAAGCATGGACTTTAAAAAATATACTTAATAAGGTTTCACAGAGTAATCAAATTTTGAAGCTTTCTTAACGTATCCCCTCCCCACTCCCACCAACTTGGAGCTGACATTGTCAATAAATGAAATTACCTAAACCACATTTCTTGTGCCTAGCTTGTGACATTTGACACTGTGTCACTTCTTTTTCCAAATAATGTTGGTCACCATTTTGAGAGAGGCAATCTGTGGAACCCTGTTTACCCCCATCAATGCTATAAGGAACCAAAACATTTTCTATGAAGAATTTTAACATTGAAAAGTTCCATGCAGCTGAAGGGATGACTGCTGAGCCAAATCTCTAGAGAAACAACCCGCATACAGAATATCCAAGGCATTGCTAAGTTCGGGGACATTGAAGCCGAGGTTCAACTAGAAGACCATGTGATCCAAAAAGATGGGAACTGGGTTGGCATGACACTCTTAGTGAAGCTGCATTTTAATGCCGAGAAATCGGGATAGGCAAATCAACGGCATGATAGTAGAAACGGGACAGAGCTGTGAAATAAAATATGTAGTAGGCTCACTGTGAATTGGACCAATGCTTTCCAAATGTAAGACACATTTGTTCCCGGAAGAGAGAAATAAACATTCATTTTGCTTGAGCACCAGTCTATAAGTTGTCTAGATCAAGAGTCTTTCTTATGTGCTGTACTAGAACACTCCACCATGTTTGTCCTGAGTTTTCAGGGGGAGTGATCCATCTGCGCCAGGTGTGGGGTCCGATGTGAAGGGCAGAAAACGTGTCCTGTAGTGTAGGTTGAATGTGGGAGCAAGCTGATGCTTTGTATTTAAATATCCCAGGCAGTGAGAGCAGTGGGAACTTCCATGAAGGTCTTGTGCATAGTGTGTGTCGTGGGAATTTGTGCCAGTACACAGGGAAAACTTTGGAAGCCACAGTGATGCTCATGCACAAAAAACAATGCAATTGTGCTGTTCAGGCCTAGTTTCCTAAACATAGTACAACTATAAACATGATAATACAGAAAAATAGCAATGACAACAGATGCATTGCCAAGCAAACAGATTCCTTTGAAAACAGAAGCTATGTTCTCAAATGGTACCAATCAGTGTGCATTGATTGGCTAAGCAAGCAGACATGATGTAAGGAATGGCACACTTGCAATCAGCGTTACAATCATTTAGTGAACTCGAATGCCCAAACTCTCAGGTGACAGACAGGGGTGACAGACCTTTTACAAGAGCCACATGCTTTACACGAAGGAAAACTCCCTCGATGTGAAACAGAAGGACAAAAGACCACTGCGTTCCTGCTCCCCAATCTTCAATTCATTATTAACGGGCAACTGCAACCAACCAAATTTTGGCTTGAGTTGAAAGCCTGGCTTCAGATAGCATAGATATAAAGCAGCCTCCATGCAAAATTTTACATTTGAAGTACAAGTGGATGCATCACAAAAAGCTAGCACAAGTAGACGTTTTTGATACCAAAACTGGAAGAAAAAAACAAAAAAAAAACACCATTACCGCTCACAGGAATTCACGCCTGACTCAAAATGTGTGACTGTCCTTGGCATGCTAAAAAACCTCTGAGGGAGTGTACTTATGTCATATCAACTAACCACCAGGTGCATGTGTCGTCTGCTCAGGTGCTTTTCAAAAGCTGCTAGTCAGAAAATTAGAGAATTACCAGTCCAACAGACTCGGTAGATTGACTCAGTAGTACATAGTACTCATTTAAATCAAATTAGCCAATGTAAAATTTCACTGCAGCCGCCTTTTGTATCACACAATATTTGGTAGCATATGTCAACCATCAGAGGGAAGCATCACCTTATTCAACAAGCACACAGCTTGAGCGCTTGTGGTTTTAATGTGATTAGCTTTCTTTGGGAACTTAACACAGTATGCAGTGTCTGTATCAGGCCCGCAGCCGGGGGGGGGGGCCCTTGGGGGGCAAGCCCTCCCCCCCCACCTCCGAAATTTTAATCTTTCCGTGCCCAGCACCGTTAGGACATGGGCACAGTGCTGGGCACCTAAACGGAACGGGACGCCGTGTAAGCGACCCGGAGCATCACAAAAGAGCAGAGGACGCCGCAACTGACAGTCAGCGCCAGATAAACAGAAAGGGGCAGCTGCGCTCATGACTTTGCCACCACTGAGACCCATACCCCCCCCCCCCTTTCTTCAGCCACAACTCTATGCAAGGCCCACTTACAGTCTCCATGTCATACAGTCTTCAACTCGTGTTGCCCAATTATGCCACTCACAGCAGCTTTGAGTGTTACAGCCGGCCGTAAAATTCTACATGGCAGACATGGAGCCCAAAAATCTCAAAGTGATCAAAGGAGAGTGGGAGATATGGAAGCAGAAGTGGCAAGCAACACCTCCAGAAGAGCTGCCAAAGTTTGTGACCGAGGCCCTCAAGCAGTGCAATACCAGCCTGTTTCCAAATATCAGATACTCTGCTCAAGATACTTGCCACACTTCCTGTCACCACAGCCGCAGCTGAGAGAAGCTTTTCGATGCTGAAGCACCTCAAAACCTACCTTCGCAACAGTTCTGTTGGACGATTGAATGGGTTGGCTCTGATGTTGCTCTACAGAGAGTCCATTGATATGAGCAACATAATTGCAACGTTTATGAAGAAGGCACGAAGACGTGTTTTGGGCTTCCGAACTTAAGGAGCCAGTGTGGACTTTGAAGAGAACAGACGCACCGCGCCGCGGACTTGTGGGACCTGACACTGCCGACCGTTCCGGCTCAATAAAACGAATATTTCCACACTTCGTCTTTATATTTTTGGCTCCGAGTAACGCTTTATTTTTATTAACCCCTTAACCATTTTATTATTTTGACAATTTCTGTGCCCAAACTGCTTATTTTTTTTTAATTTGATATTGAATATTTTCCTTCTAAAAAGCAAGTTATCGGCGTTGAAAAAAAAAAATTCACGCGCATACAAAGTCACATTAGCATATTAAAGTTTATTATTGCTCATGATAAAGGAGGCCGGCTACCTGCTGGTAATCAACAATAAAAAAAACTGCGCAGGAGCAGTGTTCAGAAAGTTTTGTAAAGTCATCGGGCAAAGTTATACTGAACGTCTTACCAGAGACACCCAAAAACGGAAGCCGAGGAGCCTTCCTAGGGGTGTCCTTCACATCAATGCACCGCCAATGATGCGCACTCGCAATAGTGTCTTCTGAGCAGTGTTCTTCTGATGAACTGCTAATTTCGAAGTCATCGCTATTGTTTTCTTCCGGAAACGATGTAAACTTTAGTTTTTGAATCATTATCATCCAAAGAGCTGGACGACGGCGAAATGCTTCTTTTCCGCGACGACGGACCAAAAACACATGTGTCGCCTCCACCGGACGCCATTTTTTTAAACATGAGTTTCCCTCCAAAGAAATGTGAAATGGCGTTTGAAAAAACAGAAATTACCTGCCCAGTGCGCCATATGCGCAGCGATACACCAACTATTCCGCAAACGAGCGTGTCTCATTCAAAATGCTCAAAAGGAGATATCTCGAGTGGATGAGCAAAACGGTTTTGGGACAGCTCGACAAAGACGAGCTGGGCTCGTCCGAAACGGTTAAGAGGTTAATGAAATCTATTGAGACGAATCGTCCGTATAAAAATATTATACTATTAGGAAGATTCATCTCAAAACTAAAAATATAAAGCTATTAATAAAATAGTACTTAAAAAGTCACATAATTTACATACTGCGACTTTTACCGAAAATAATTACGGAAAAATAGGTGCTTTCCTCAAATAGTCAAGGCTTTCAGCAAAAGGTCCCCCCCTGAAAAAAATTCCTGGCTATGGGTCTACTCTGAATGTATGTATGATTGCACCTAAACTCTTTCGCGACAATTTGAGTAAGTGGGTTGTCCATGGTTATGTGGGCAGAGCACTGTGCTGCTATGCTGAGGGAACAGAGTGAAACCATCGGACCAACTTGGGTTCAGGGGTATGTGCCACTCTTCAATGAACCTCTTTAATGCCAACTTGGGTCACAGAGTATATGTTACTACTGAGAACGTGCCACTTTTCATAATAACCATCATATCACGTCCTAGGACCCCTAGAACAATACATTGTGCATGGCCTTCACCTTTTTTTTGAAGTTCACTAGGAAGCGATTACGCAAGATACTCATTCTGGGTATGAAGTACGCTGCATGTGTAACTGTAAAAAAGTGGTTTACTCATATTCTTGTCATCCGCTTTCGAGAAATGTGACACTGAACGACGGCTGAAAGCAACCTTGAGGTGTGTTTTGAAATCACTAAGGTTGCGTGAAAATACCAGAAGTGGCAGCAACATGGCAATGTACTACACGTAGTTCCATCTTCATCTCTGCGTTTAGGCAATGAAATGCAATTTTTACCATAGCAAACATGAGGAAATGATGGAGATAGTTATTTTTTTTTCCACGTACATGGAGACGCAGCATTTGGCAGCTAACCGTGGTATTTAAATTGTTTTTCAAGTGCATAACATAACAGTAGACAATAAAAACAACCCTGAAAAGCGATTATGTCCCATAGTTGTGTTCAGGTCTCAGCAGGATAAAACATATTACCAATTACACACCTACCATAAGATAGATTGCTAATCGCATTAATGTTGACAATCATCTCAAAGGAAGGATGTGCCACTAATTTTTTTATTTGAGTGCTTGCCATCAGGTTATCACCATTTTTCAGTGATAATTGAAGATGTTTCAAATTGACTTTTAGTTTATTTCCTTTGTGACAATTTTGTTGCAGCTGATTTATGTTGGCTTGCCCTTGTAGATCAATCATTGCATTATCCTGCACAAGTGGCTTCTGTAGCACTCAGCCAAACTGTAGGGTCTGGGAATGTTTCTTTACCTTACTTTTCTGCACTAATTGTCAAGAAAAGCTACGGTCACCAACGAGCCTAAGCCTTCAAGACTAACAGTGAGCTCTTTCGCCTTCAATTACATTTACAACACATTCTTAGCTGTTACTTTAATGCTTTATATATTGCAATGTTCCAAATAAAGCATTGTATAATGGCCAGATCCCCTGCTGTTTTTCGCACAACTCTGCCCATTTGCTAAGCATTGCAAGCTGTGTTATCTACTCATAAAACATTGATGATAAAGCATGTGTCCCTCCTTCTGTAATGCTACCAGGGCAACATTTTCTGACAAGCTTGCTGCTAATATTTCCGCTTGTTCTTTATTTCTTCACCCTTGTTGCAGTGAGGCTGGGAGCTGTCCCATTATCGTAAAGATGTTGGCAGTTATGCACTGTGCATCACGCAATGAGCATTTCACTGGAAATTACTGGAAACTGGAGTTTCAACTGTCACCACATAAGACATGCTCTGTTCATGCCTCATTTCGAGGCCATCACAAGACACTACAAGCAATGTCATTCAGAGCACACTAGCTCGATAGACGTCAGTCAGTGTAGCCCGTTCCATGCATCAGTAATATTACTACTACCACCGTAGTAATACTGAGAAAGCTAATGATATGTCGGCGACACAACCTTCGAACCAAAAGAGCCACGGCGTCTATCCGCAATACCGCCAAATGACTCACAACGGAAGTAACTTCATGCGCTCACGTAGGAAAGAAAGGCACCGATCGAATGCTGCCTTTCGGCACGGTGACCTGCGCTCTCGCTTTTAAAAACCGCGAGGTGCCCCATACTCGTCACTCAACCGTGATGTCGCACGTGTGCTCCCCCGTCAAGAGGATGCGAGGCGAGTGCTCCCGAAGGCTCCTTTTCTTGTTACGTCTTTGGAACGGTTCCAAGGAGAACCCCTGTTTAGGCGCACCTTTACGCCCCAGTTGGTCCGTTGACACCACCAGCATATGTGTGTATTCTGCGTCTCCCAGCTCACGTATCAGTCAGTGCGCGAGAACATTTAAAACGTATCTCAAATGAGTTTAAGGAGGAGGTCCGTGGAAAAGGTCAAGCCTACGGCGCGCCCATGTGTGTGAGCGAGCGAGCACTTCAAGTGCCGGTGTGTCGTCGGCGAAAGGAATTGGAGCGATTCGCCCGCCTGGTGCCCTCACACAATCCGCGCCACCCAGAGGTGGAGGCATAAATGTTCAATAATACGGCGCAGGCCGTGAAAGCAGCCGAAAACAAACTACACGGACTCGTAGAAAAAGTTCGTACAGCTGTGTCAACTGTTCGCACAAACTCAAATTTCTGCCGTCAACGGCCCCTGGAACGCTGCGAGAGTGCAACTGCATGCAAAGTCGGTCGAAAACAATTAACTGGACAGCAATCAGAGTCGTAAGAACGATAATAAACACTGAAAATTCTCCTTACCTGCGGCTGCTGTACCGACGATAGCCCTCTCACGGCAACACCCCACAACCAATATGGCGAATGTGACGTCACCGGAAGCTGACTTACTTCCTGTTTTCTTGTTTTGTTTCGCGACTGCAAATGAAAGGGGGTACGACGGATAGCGGGCGGTCATTCGTAGCAGGTTCTAGCCCGGAAAATGCTCCAAAGAAAACCGTGGTGTCGTGCGAGTTGGAGCAGCACGTCGAATGCCACGAACACCGTTGAGTAAACCGAAGCGAACAGCAGCGGTAGAAAAAGATGAGCTTCCCTCCTCCAACACCCGATACGTTTGAGGCGCGCCGCCTTATATGGGGAGTCTCTCTCTGTCCCATATACTGCGAACGCCGTCGGCAGTGCGCGCGCGCTTTATTTCACTGCTCGCTGAAAAAAATGTTGCCGCTGTGTAGCGAACTTAGTAAAAGGGCAACGACACCTGACAGGCTCAGCTGGTTTATATTCGTGGCAGGTGCCACGAATATAAACCTCTCTTTAACATCTCACCCGTCGATAACTAGCGAAAAGTGCTTTTAGGTCACTTCTATCCGCGTGAGCTATTAATGGAGCGGGGAAATTAATTGAAAATAAATTAACCGTTGTTTTTTGTACAACCCAGCTACAGGTAGCGCCGATGGCATGTCAACGTACACACACTATAATTTCTTAAAAAAAGAAAAAAAAAAAGAAGAAAACACTGCTGCCGTGAAAGCAATAATTAATAAAAGAAACTCGTCCTAGCTTTTGGACCTGTTTCTAAAAACAGTTACTACGTCAGATATCAGCTCATCGAGGCGATGCAAGTAATGTGTTATTCAGGCTATACCTGCTGCAACGGAATAAAACCAGCTGGGGTACACCCCATTTTCGTGCTACCTGCCGTGTCCCACCTTGACTTAGGACAACGCCAGTTGCGGAGTTTTGATCTGCTGCATCCCCATTTACGTACATCTGCGGGAATTTAATTACCGCCACGTTGAGACACGCCATCTGAGTGGCTAGCAGAATAAAAATATAAATAATAAATTCTCGTGCTGCCCGATATATTAACTCATAATTAATGAAGCACGATGAAGTATAGCTCCACTGTAGTTAATTCTATAAGCAGGGAGAAAGAGGGAGAAACAACAAAGTATAGCTTTGCTTTACAAAAAAATGTCCCAGTCAGTGTTCGCTTTCGCAGACGTCGAACTAGTTTCTGGCTCACGCTACCCGAAAACTGACACACGGTAAATACACACTCGGCCACCGGGACAGCCCGCGTTCCGTTGGCGCCGTGCGCAGCGTGGGCGCGGCCGAGATTCGGGCGCCTCGACGCATTATGCGAGCCAGTTAAATGTCGTCGTCGCGGCATACTGCGGTTCCGGACGCTGGGCTCACCTTTCGAGAATCATGATGGTCCGCGTGCGTGTACGCCGTCAAGCTGCTCTCCTCCAAGCGGCGACCAACAAGTCAGTGCGCGCGGCGCATCGTCGGCGGCGGCCCACGGCTAGTCGGGGGCGTCGCGCGCGGAGGATGTGCGGGGAGGGAACGAATTCGCAGTTTAGGTGCGTGCGCCGATGGGAAAAGAAATTATTTCTAGTTGTCAGCATTCGACTGATCAGATGCGGCGACTCCCCTTGGGCGTGAAGACGCCGGCGGAGGCCGCCACACACGCGGCCGTATATAACAACGTCGCTCACGGACACCGATTGTTCAGTGTTTTTATTATTCATTTAGGAAACACCTTACGCAGGCGCTGCATTGAGTGGAGGAGGGGATCGCAGCAACCAGCAGTAAGTGAACGATGGAAGTACGAAAGATCAACATCTGTAACAACGTAAGTTCGTACAAAGACACACACACACATGCACCAGGCCCGTAGCCGAAATTTTGATCTTTCCGTGCCCATGTCCTACGGCCCTGAGTAACACTGTTTTATTTTCAATAATGAAATCTATTGAGACGAATCGTCCGTATAACAACATTACTATTAGGAAGATTCATCTCAAAACTAAAAACATATAACTATTCATAAAATAGCATTTAAAAAGTCACATAACTTACATACTGCGATTTTTGCCGAAAATAATTACGGAAAAATAGGGGCTTTCCTCAAATAGGCAAGGCCTTCAGCAAGTGCCCCCTCCCCCCGAAAAAGTTCCTGGCTACGGGCCTGACACATGTACGTATGTACACATCGTAGTGTGTGAGCGTGGATATACGCTCCAGAAAACGCAATGGCAAAAAAAAAAAAAAAAAAAAAACAAAAAACAATTACAGTAAGTGGTAGAACAAGTTACAAGGACGGCTCCATGTGTTTTTTTTTTTATTTCTTTTTTATTTGGCGGGGGGGGGGGGGGGGAGGGTTTACAGAAGAGAGAACATATTGCAACAACACTGTTGACATTATTGTTTAGGAATACATTTGTATTATAAAACCAATATATAGGAAATTTGAAATCATGAGAACACAACAGGCGTTTACGATTCACTTTGGTGAGAATGCTGGAGCTTAGAGCATCATCATCATCATCAGCCTATATTTATGTCCACTGCAGGACAAAGGATTCTCCCTGCGATCTCCAATTACCCCTGTCTTGCGCTAGCTGATTCCAACTTGCGCCTGCGAATTTCCCAACTTCATCACTCCACCTAGTTTTCTGCCGTCCTCGACTGCGCTTCTTCTCTTGGTATCCATTCTGTAACCCTAATAGTCCACCGGTTATCCATCCTACGCATTACATGGCCTGCCCAGCTCCACTTTTCCCGCTTAATGTCTACTAGAACATCGGCTATCTCCGTTTGTTCTCTCATCCACACCGCTCTCTTCCTGTCTCTTAAGGTTAGGTCTAACATTTTTCGTTCCATCGCTCTTTGTACGGTATAAGAGCATAGCTTTTCCCAAATGAATTGTTTTATAGTCACTCTCGAAAATGAAAACATAGAATTTGTGCGGTCCGTTTAATCTGTTACGAAGTGATTAGCGTTCAACAGGCCCGGTATTTTCCATTTTATTGCGTGTCAGCCGTAGTTTAATTGTTCTAATTTCTGGCTGCAAGAACAGTGGTATACCAAAATCCATGACGCCTAGCATAATTTACTTTATTTATTTTAAATATTGCAGGCGCATGGAGACGCAGCATTTGGCAGCTAACCGTGGTATTTAAATACACATATTGCAGCCCTACAAAGGCTGCAATATGTGGGTACACAAAGATCGTCATAGTGGATTCACAAAGAACGAACCTGAACGCGAATATTATGAAAACGCTAGGTAACAGAACCTGACATAGTAGAATCAACTGCAGAAATAAAATCGTTACGGGAAAGGGAACTCACATTGCCAGGTAACAGATTCCAAAGGTCAATTGTTCTGACGTAAAAGCTGTACATAAATGTATTAATGTGTGGGATTAAGTTCGTGGTAACTTGTGGTAGAAGTTTTCTTAGCGAATGTTAAATACGCGCAGTTTGATAGACTGGAGGAAGAATGTACCATATTATACAGACATTTTGGAGAGTCTGCATCGCGGCGCGCCGACAGTGGTGTCAAGTTCAAGAGAGGAAGAGCAGCAGCGGGTGATAAAAATGTCACAGTTTCGCCCTAAGGGCGAAGCAATGAATGCGATAGCAACACAGCAATTTCATACGAAGTAAGGTGAGCGGCTTTGGTAGCAATATGAATTGTAGTAAACATGAGCTGATTAAGTAAGCAGGTGTGCTGCGGCGTAAGTAGACCGACATGAAGAGAGACTCGATGACCACGAGAAGGCGCGTGTGAAACGGTGGTGTTGATGAGAAGCGCTTCCCGTGGGCAGCGCGTGCGAAGGGACACACCTTTAGCGCTGCACTGCCGATCCGGGCAGCATTGCATGTGTACCGTGCGTTGGAAAATGTGGCCCGACTATTACGAACTGAATGAACAAGCGTGGTGTGAGCGCGCACAAACACGAAGAGATCACACTGAATGACAGCAGACAACGACTGTCAAAACGCTGGCAGCAAGCATACGCCGCAGCGGGCGAAGGTACGTGCGGTCTATCGCTTCAACGGAAACTGAGCGGCGAATACACGGTTCATAAAGGTCAGAGCCGTGTGGAGATAAGAGACGGTGCGAGCGAGCGACGAGCGCGGTTGTTGGCAGAGAAGTGCGCCCCCCCCCCCCCCCTTTGCTCCCTCCGGCGCTGGCTTCCTGCTTCCTTGCTTGCGCGTGGGAGATTGAGTGCGTTCGCTCTCCGTGATAGCGCGCGTCCCCGCACGCTTCCGCTCGGGCATACGGCGCGCGGCGAAAATTTTATCTATAGGGAACCTCACGGCGACGGCGACGGCGACGACGACGGCAGAAATCCGGTTGAAGTGTCCATATAATTGCTATCGCAATAATATCTGTGGCATATATAAAGCGCGCACAACTACAGCACTGATTGAATTTTAATAACATCACTCTTGTTGAAAGGGCACCAAACAGAGCCATACTTGGTCGGATCAGCGTTTTATATAACAGTAGCTTCGTGTCTTCAGGGGTAGCGAAAGCATGCGCTTTATATACCCAAGTTGCTTTATATACACTCCAGTTATACACTCCAGTTAACGAAGAGCTATTGAATGAATAGTTGAAGTATTTCGGGGGTGAACTGTTAGTAAAATATTTTTACCACATGTTTTAGTACAATTGATATTGTCACGTTGTAGTGACGCTGACGAACACAGTAGCGAAAGTGTGAATAACGAAACGAACAGTTAAATTTCTTCTCCTCCAAGTCTTCCAGGCAGACGATTCTTCAAAGCGTCTTCGTCACCGCCCGGTGACACTTTGCACTCAGGGAGGCCAACGTAGGAATTGATAGGTTTATTAGGAGAAAGTAGCATACATCGCTTAGCGGCGGTCGATTATCGGCTTGATCGGTCCCCTTCTCATCTCTACATACTCTTTTAAAAAGCCTTGCTAATTGGGGCGGCACCCTTCTTTTAGGTCTCCTCACTCACATTCTACCAATGAGTTCTTTTCAAAGTAGGCTGGGCCATCAACAATCCACACTGTGGCCGCCCGCCTTCTTTAGTGCGTAAGCGAACGCCACCTGGCCCACTTGCTCGAGGTCGCGCTTTATATACCCAAGTTGCTTTATATACACTCCAGTTATACACTACAGTTAACGAAGAGCTATTGAATGAATAGTTGAAGTATTTCGGGGATGAACTGTTAGTAAAATATTTTTACCACATGTTTTAGTACAATTGATATTGTCACGTTGTAGTGACGCTGACGAACACAGTAGCGAAAGTGTGAATAACGAAACGAACAGTTAAATTTCTTCTCCTCCAAGTCTTCCAGGCAGACGATTCTTCAAAGCGTCTTCGTCACCGCCCGGTGACACTTTGCACTCAGGGAGGCCAACGTAGGAATTCATAGGTTTATTAGGAGAAAGTAGCATACATCGCTTAGCGGCGGTCGATTATCGGCTTGATCGGTCCCCTTCTCATCTCTACATACTCTTTTAAAAAGCCTTGCTAATTGGGGCGGCACCCTTCTTTTAGGTCTCCTCACTCACATTCTACCAATGAGTTCTTTTCAAAGTAGGCTGGACCATCAACAATCCACACTGTGACCGCCCGCCTTCTTTAGTGCGTAAACGAACGCCACCTGGCCCACTTACTCGAGGTCCACGCACCTCGGTGCAGCTGGCCCGGTGCAATGACATGCCCCGCGAACACATAAATCGCCCCGCGAGCCACCGGACATGCTGCCGAATCGTACTCGTGCACGACGTTGCCGCCAGGTCTCCCGTTACGCACGCATTCTCGACGGCGTAATCTCCCACACCGCAACGGGAATGCCGCCATGTTCGCTCACAAGAACGCGCCTACATGCCGCTGAGTGACATGTGCGCGGTGAGGCGGTTGCTTGGCCCCTCGGAAACAATTTACGATAACTCAAATTAAGGGAAGCTCCTTATTTTTCGAAGCGAGATCAGGATGCCTTAGAACGCGCTCTTATAAAGCGAGGTACAATAAAGAAGAAGCTTTTGCTTGCTGCGGTAGAGCTAGGAAGCGATGGAGCATGTTTTATTAGTATGTGAAGATATATGCCCAGCGGTCGATTTAGGCACCTCTGGCCTCCTTGAAGCCGTTGGGTTCAGCGAGATCAGGGGGAAAGTAAGCATGTCCACAATAGAGGCGATTGGAAGATTGGTGGAAGAAAAGTAGGGAAACAAGAAACAACGTACAAAAACAAAGTTCCCATGTGTAGGGATTCAGAAAGGATGGTGATGAAAATTCTTGTTATTTTTTATTTTTTTTATGATAGGTAGGACATTAGGCAATATAACAACGAGCTTGGTGGCGCAACCCACCGCCCCATTCCAGTATCCATTCATCCATTCGCCCCGTTCTAACCTCCATCCATCCGTTGCATGCGCTTGTCCGTAAAGTGAGGAAGTGCGCCATCCCCGACCAGCGGTCCCGAGCTGTATCGAAGAGCAGCGCGTTCTAAGAACACAAACGACCGTCGGTTGCGAAAGAATAAACAACCTGCATGAGTGTGATCATGCATGTGGCCCCCGGGTTCCAACGAGGGTGGCGCTCAATGCATGCAAGGCTGATTATATCAGCCATTTTAACCCGTACTCTTTATTGGGTGAACCTGTGCCCACAAAAGCAAGTGGCACTCAGAGCACAACGATAGCGGCGAGCGCAGTCGGCGATCGTCGTAATCTAATCAGCGGGTCAAGAGCGTCGGCTTTTATAGATGACTCGTCGAAGGTTCCAGCGTAATAGCTGGTGCCTGCGTGCCTTCCAGAAAGTACAGGGTGGTAATGCCTCCAAGGTGATACCTTTTTGTGTGTTTGATAGAAAGCGCCGATACAGGTATCAGTGGAAAGCTTGCAATGTCAGCTACAAATGGTGGCATCGTTTTTCAACATAGTCCCCATTACGGGCGCCAACGCAAAACGAGGTTTTTCATGCCGTCGGCGAAGAATTGTGGTGGCTGCTGGCGACACCATTACCGAACTGCTGCTTCCACCTCCGCGTCACAACTGTAGCGTTGGCCCTTAAGATGAAGTTTGGGGAAGAGCCAAAACTCGCAGGGCGCAATGATCCGGACTATATGCAGGATGTCAGGATGTCATAGGCAGGATGTCAGTGAACCTCAGGCGCTGCAGTGCTTCCCGAGTTTTGTGTGCGGACGAGCATTGTCGTGGTTATCTTTGCGAGTGCGTTGCTATCTGGCCCGCAGTCGCTTTGGCGTGTCGACATAGCGGTCTGAGTTTATTGTCTGACCGTTCCGCAGAAATTCAGTATGCACGTGCGACACGTACCATCCCAATACCAGAAGAGGGCCCTCAACAACACTTTTCCAGCAGATGGGACAACCTCGATTTTTTTTATTTATTTATTTTCTTTTTTTTTTTTTTTTTTTTTTTGCGGAGGAGAGGACGCGTGGCGGTCCTCCATCGACTGAAGCTTCCTTTCCGGATCGTAATGGTGTGTCCACGACTCGTCGCCAGTAACAATTCTGCGAACAAAGTCGTCACGTCCTTGTTCGTATCACAGGATCGAGCGGCTGCTGTTGATACGGAAACTGCCAATCGTCAGTTGCCGTGGTACATAACGGGCGCAAATCTTCTTGTAATGCAGGAGGTCCTTAATTATGTGGTTCACTGAATCAATGGAAACGGCGAGTGTTGTTGCGATCTCGTGTTGCTTGATCCTGCGATTGCCCCGAATCAACTCGTCCACCTAATGTTGATGATCCTCATCAGAGGCCGTTGCGGGTAAAACCCCTATATTTATAAATGTGGCGCCATTCTTAGATCTTGCCGCCACCGCGCTCACCCCGGCGCTTCCTCCTCGCCCTCTCTTAGCCGCCTCCTGTCGCCCCAGCCTCCTCCGCTCCCCCATTGGCCAATCCGTGTCACGCGGAAGTTCGCGTCGCGCTTTTGTATATTTTTTTTTTCTTTCCAGCGCGCTCCGACTGCCATTCTCGGGCCTGTGCGACGAAAGTGCTGTACGCACAAACGGATCAAACGTGTTAGGGACAAGAACTTCGTTGTGATGGCATGCTGCTGCGCCTTAAGTTGCCGCAACCGACAAGGCGAGGGCAAAAAGCTTTTTTTGTTTACCATCCGGCGTGCGCAAGCGCTTGCTGCACGCTTGATATTTGCTCCGTCTCGCATCGTCGCGTTGCTACTTCCAAAACGGCATTATTAAGACCAGTTACTGACTGACGAAGCAAAATCGCGCCTCAAAAACGTCTCCGCAGGGCGTGATCGAAGTTTTCCTCGGATTTCCTCTGGTAGCGCGTTAGCTGTCGTCTGCCACGGCAGGCCCGACGCAGGCGGCGCCACTGTCGATATCGCGCCTCATAGAGTTTCACATTGTTTTTTATTTAGAAACTCTATGTCGCGCCTCGATCGCGCTGGTCGCGCCGAGCGCGATAGTGGAACGGAGGAGGAGGGAAGTGGATGGCGCTACTTTTATAAATATAGGGGTTTTAGTTGCGGGCCGTCTACTTTAAAACCCCTATATATAAAAAAGTAGCGCCATCCACTCCCTCCTCCTCCGTTCCAGTATCGCGCTCGGCGCGACCAGCGCGATCGAGGCGCGATATTGACAGTGGCGCCGCCTGCGTCGGGCCTGCCGTGGCAGACGACAGCTAACGCGCTACCAGAGGAAATCCGAGGAAAACTTCGATCGCGCCCTGCGGAGAAGTTTTTGAGGCGCGATTTTGTTTCGTCAGTCAGTAACTGGTCTTAATAATGCCGTTTTGGAAGTAGCAACGTGACGATGCGAGACGGCGCAAATATCAAGTGTGCAGCAAGCGTTTGCGCACGCCGGATGGTAAACAAAAAAAGTTGTCGCAGTTTCACCTGAAAGGTGAAGCATCAATTGCGATAGCAAATTTGTAGAGAGATATACGGAGTAATGATATTAGCTTTATCAGCTGTATAAACTTGGACATGCAGCAGCACCGGCAACGCGCCGAACTGTTGTCGACGCCGTCGGCATTTTGCCCGCGTTCGCTCAAAATGCGTGCGGCATTGGTGACTGTTGCCGGAGCCTCTGATATAAATAGGCACTCGGTGCCGCAGCTAAACGTCGCCTCCCTTCCCTCCCCCTTCCCCCCCTCCCCCACGGCCTCTCGCGCATCGGAAGAAGGCGCGTTTGCTCTACATATATGGTGATTGTAAAGGAGGAAAGAGACGCCTACTTCTGCAGCCCTTAAGGAAGCACGGCGCAGAACGCGCGTTTGTTCTCCGCCGTGCGTTCACTCCCCGTGAAAGAGCGCGTCCCTCGCGCCCTTTCACTCGCACCTACAGCGTTCGGCGGCGCGCGGCCACGATTTCATCTCCATTGACGTCATACGGAACCTCACGGCGACGGCGACGGCGACGGCGACGGCGACGCCGACGGCAGAAATCTGCTTTTGAGTGTCCATATAATTGCTATCGCAATAAAAAGCCTTTTGCCCTCGCCTTGTCGGTTGAGGCAACTTAAGGCGCAGCAGCATGCTATCACTACAAAGTTCTTGTCCCTAACACGTTTGATCCGTTTGTGCGTACAGCACTTTCGTCGCACAGGCCCGAGAATGGCAGTCGAAGCGCGCTGGAAAGAAAAAAATATACAAAAGCGCAACGCGTGCTTCCACGTGACATGGATTGGCCAATGGGGGAGCGGAGGAGGCTGGGGCGACAGGAGGCGGCGAGGAGGAAACGCCGGGGTGAGCGCGGTGGCGGCAAGATTGGCGCTGAGCCGTGCTCCCTCAAGGGCTGCAGAAGATAGCGCCAACCTTTCCCTTTCCCTCAAGAACCACTTATCATCATCAAGATCTAAGAATGGCGCTACTTTTTATATACAGGGTGTTTCATTTTAGCTGCACCAAAATTTTAAAAATTGCGTGTGGCAGATAGCACAATTGTAATCCTTGATCTAAACTAATCGATGAGGCGGCCATTACTTCCACGAGAAATAAAAACGCCGAATTGAGTAATTAACATAATTACGCTAATTAACTTTTTAATTATTTGTTTTACGGCAAATCTTTCAATCTACGAATTATAGCCGCTGAGTTCGCAAGGCGTATCCACTTGGAACGAATTCTCAGGACTGCACCAGTTTCGAGATATTAATTTTCAAAGTGTCCGACGAAATACATGGGCGTTCCAGTTAACATTGTGCTTCAATGCATAAAACAGCGTTTTCCTCAGAAAGTTAACTGGAACGCCCATATATTTCGTCGGACCCTTTAAAAATTAATATCTCGAAACTGGTTCAGTCCTGAGAATTCGTTCCAAGTGGATACGCCTTGCGAACTCAGCGGCTATAATTCGTAGATTAAAAGATGCGCCGTAAAATCATTAATTAAAAAGTTGACTAGCGTAATTATGTTGATTACCCAATTAGGCGTTTTGATTTCTCGTGGAAGTAATGGCCGCCTCATCGATTAGTTTAGATCAAGGATTATAAGTGTGCTATCTGCCACAGGCAATGTTTAAAAATTTGGTGCAGCTAAAATGAAACACCCTGTATAGGGGTTTTAGTCCACTTCGGTGTTGATCCTGGAGATTTGACGCGGCTGGATTTTGGTCTTTCACAGTCCTTGCCCACCTCCGCACATTGCTGACGTCAACACATGCATCCCCGTAAACTGCAGTCAGACGGCGATGAATGTTTATGGGCGTACATCATTCCGCAGTCAGAAATTAAATTACAGCACGCTCTTTCAACCGGACGTGACGTCACCACTGGATGCCATGGATTGCTCTATTACTCTGAAACGAGAAAAGATAGGAAGGTGAGGCAAGTGACACTCTATATAGCTTAAACATCAGTGCATTAATGATAAAGAGTTCAAAATGTTTGCAGTACTATTGGCAAAGTAGTGGGCTTGGAGACATTACTTTCTGAATCACCCTCGTAGTACGCAATTCGTGTCGCGCATACAATCAGGTTACACAAGGTTCGTTGACAACAGACAATGGATAGAACCATGGATAACATTCGAGAAACATCCGATACATGCAGGCGCGTCCTGCCCCGAGCTATAATGTGTAACAATTGTTAGTGGGTGAAAAAAAAAAAAAAACCGTCACCGGAGAAAGATACGTAAGTACACGTGTGAATATTCATGTTACAGGTTTCACACCAGGCGCAGCTAGAACATGCTAAAAGAGTGCCAATCCTCTGGTGGTCCTCTGGGGTCTTGATTACGTCATATAGTACACAATCGTCAGCATGCATGCAGACGGACCTTAGAAGTAATTTTATTTGCGCGATCATTAATATAGATGATAAATAATAATGGACGTCCTGGTAGGCTAGTTGGTTCATAGCTTTTAGAAGTTTATATAACTGCGCGAAAAAAAAAAAAAAAACGAGGACACACGAAAGAAACACACGACACCACGAGCGCAGACTGTTTATTTCTGCAAAAGCAAGCAGCATATATTTCATTCAGGATCCTGAACACGTGCCCGCATTGTCACATGTGCCGATAAACATAAAAATACAAAAAAAAAAATATCTGCTGGGTAACAATGTAAAACAGGATTGTGGCAGGCGATCACCAAAATAACCAAGAGCCGTTCTTACTATGTCATCAAACGAGGGAGAGAAAACCGCGAGCATGTGCACGAAACAAAAATGGCAGATGTCACTTAACAAATAACCATAGTAAGGGCGTAGGATGAGGCGATAAATACGTTTGATTGAAAAGAAAAGAAATAGAATAAAGAAATAATACACCAAACAACAATTGCAGAGGCGATGATGTCATAAAGAGGCATGAAGGATAAAGATATGGCTTAATGAAGAAAACACCAGGAGTAAAGATGAAGTCGACGAAAACTATAAACGTAGCTTTGAAAAGAGTAAAACCTGGTGAAAAACTAACGCTGAGGCGTTTTCGGCATTTTTTTTCCTTTCTTCTATTTTATTCGCGCAGTTTATGTCACGCGCAGTCTAGGCCACGGTTTCAGTATAAAACCAACGAACAAACAAAAACCAAAAACTAGCAAAAAATTTTTTTCAACGCCAAGAAGGAATTTACAAGGCACATTCCAGAAAATTGACTCCTTCTGGTAACAACGAGAGAGACGGCGTGCTGATACACTTGTCGCCCGATTTTCTTATTGCGATAGCAATTATATGGACACTTCAACCGGATTTCTGCCGTCGGCGTCGCCGTCGCCGTGAGGTTCCGTATAGATAAAATCTTCGCCGCGCGCCGTATGCCCCAGAGGCAGCGTGCGGGGACGCGCGCTATCACGGAGAGCGAACGCACTCAATCTCCCACGCGCAAGCAAGGAAGCGGAAAGCCAGCGCCGGCACTTCTCTGCCAACAACCGCGCTCGTCGCTCGTCCGCACAGTCTCTTATCTCTCCCACGCGCAAGCAAGGAAGCGGGAAGCCAGCGCCGGAAGGAGCGGGGCAGGGGGGGGGGGGGGGGGGGGGGGGGGGGGGGGGTGCGCACTTCTACGCTGCCAACAACCGCGCTCGTCGTTCGTTCGACCGCACCGTCTCTTATCTCCACACGGCTCTGACCTTTGCGCATTCGCCGCTCAGTTTCCGTTGAAGCGATAGACCGCACGTACCTTCGCCCGCTCCTGCGGCGTATATATCCGCTCGCTGCCAGCGTTTTGACGGTCGTTGTCTGCAGTCATTCAGTGTGATCTATTCATGTTTGTTTGTGCGCGCTCACACCACGCTTCTTCAATCAGTAATAGTCGGGCCACATTTTCCAACGCACGCTACACATGCAATGCTGCCCGGATCGGCAGTGCAGCGCTACAGGTGTGTCCCTTCGCACGCGCTGCCCACGGGAAGCGCTTCTCATCAACACCACCGTTTCACACGCGCCTTCTCGTGGTCATCGAGTCTCTCTTCATGTCGGTCTACTTACGCCGCAGCACACCTGCTTACTTAATCAGCTCATGTTTACTACAATTCATATTGCTACCAAAGCCGCTCACCTTACTTCGTATGACATTGCTGTGTTGCTATCGCATTCATCGCTTCGCCCTTAGGGCGAAACTGTGACATTTTTTATGTAAAAAGCTTCAACAATCTCCCTTTCGGACTGGTCCCTCGATTTGAACAAGAACGTTGTGTTTTTAAGAGCTGGATTGCAAGGGTTGTTTCTTCCGCCCTCATCTTTTCCTCGGCATCTGTTACAGTGCACGTTGGGCTTAAGTGCCTCCGGCATTGTTCTTTACATGCCACTGGTGTTCCCGTGCCCTTTCATTAAAACACCTGCCCGTTTGTCCAATATAAATGCTGTCACATGTCAAGGGAATCGAGTACACTACCCCACAAACGCACTCGGTGTAGTTCGTTTCGTACATGGTTGAGCACTGGGGCTGAAACTGAAGGACATTATCCCTGGCTAGCTCGTGGGTGAAGGTATACGCCCTCCCGAAGCTGATTGAAATTTAATATGCGATCTATGGCATCATTACGTTTATCATTTTTGGACACGTGGAGTATGACTAAGTAATCATCGACATAACGGAAAATACGCACGCCATATTCCCCAGAAATTAGTTGCTGAACTCGTTGATCAAAGACCCACAGATAGATATCGCAAAGAACGGGTGCAACTGCAGAACCAATACGAATTTCAATCAGCTTCAGGAGGGCTTACCTTCACCCACGAGCTATCCAGGGATAACGTCCTTCAGTTTGTGGACCTCAGCCTCTATTTTGACGCTATGCACATCTGTTGGTATTACAACCGGAGGACAAAGAAGGCCTCACTGCCGTTTGAAAGTGCTCATTCCAACATTCCAAACTAGTTAAGAGAGCCAACATAACCCTAGCTTGTAAGTCCGCCCTAGAAAAATCCTGCGAGCACAAATTAGAATTCAGTTTCAATCAGCAAGTTAGGTGCTTCCTTTCGGCTGGTTACCCTCAGAGTTTAATCACAGGTTCCTGTGAAAGTCTCTTGCAAAAACTGAAAGGTAGAAAGCAACAGAAAGAGGACATTATGAAAGATAAACTGCAGGTAATGCCCTACATTCATCGAGTTTCGCACACCATCAAAAGATTTACACCATCTTTCCGTAGTCGGGAACCCTGAGTAGTATGCGAACCAGTCATGGGGTCGACTCAAGGTAGTTTTATCAGCTGTATAAACTTGGACATGCAGCAGCACCAGCAACGCGCAGAACTGTTGTCGACGCCGTCGGCGTTTTTCCCGCGTTCGCACCAAACGCGCGCGGCGTTGATGACTGTTGCCGGTGCCTCTGGGGCGCCTAACGTCGCGTCGCGCCTCTAACCTAAGCTGCTTCGCATTATCGCGCGCGGAGCCGCAGGTGTTTCCATTCGTTGCGCAATCCGGAGAGGAGAGGAGCGTTGGAGAGGAGAGGAGGAATGCCGAGAGGAGAGGAGGGGGAGGGGGATGCGCATGAATGCCGAGAGGAGAGGAGATGAGACAAGGAGAGGAGAGGAGGGGGGAGGATGCGCATGCGCAGTGCGGGTGTGGACGCCGCACGGCGGAGGGAGGGAGAGAGGGAGTGAGGGAGTGACATAGCCCCGACCGTAAGATGCTTCGCATCTAAAAGTGGCAAGCCGTAACGGGGTCAAGGTCGTTTTTCGGCTGCATGTAAGCTTAGTAGAGTGCACGTGCCCTATGGTGACAGGCAAGAAAAAGATTAGGCCCCAGTGCTCAACCACGTACGAAACGAACTACACCGAGTGCGTTTGTGGGGTAGTGTACTCGATTCCCTTGACATGTGACAGCATTTATATTGGACAAATGGCAAGGTGTTTTAATGAAAGGGCACGGGAACACCAGTGGCATGTAAAGAACAATGCAGGAGGCACTTTGGCCCAACACTGTAACAGATGCAGAAGAAAAGATGAGGGCGCAAGAAACAACCCTTGCAAACCAGCTCTTAAAAACACAACGTTCTTGTTCAAATCGAGGGACCAGACCGAAAGGGAGATTGTTGAAGCTTTTTACATAATAGAATCAGGCGACAAGTGTATCAGCTCGCCGTCTCTCTCGTTGTTACCAGAAGAAGTCAATTTTCTGGAATGTGCCTTGTAAATTCCTTTTTGGCGTTCAAAAAAAATTTTTTTCTGGTTTTTGGTTTTTGTTTGATCGTTGGTTTTATACTGAAACCGTGGCCTAGACCATAAGCTGCGCGAAGAAAATAGAAGAAAGGAAAAAAAGAAAAAAAAATGTCGAAAACGCCTCAGCGTTAGTTTTTCACCGGGTTTTGCTCTTTTCATAGCCACGTTTATAGTTTTCGTCGACTTCATCTTTACTCCTGGTGTTTTCTTCATTAAGCCATATCTTTATCCTTCATGCCTCTTTATGACATCATCGCCTCTACAATTGTTGTTTGGTGTATTATTTGTTTATTCTATTTCTTTTTTTTTCAATCAAACGTATTTATCGCCTCATCCTACGCCTTTACTATGGTTATTTGTTAAGTGACATCTGCCATTTTCGTTTCCTTCGCATGCTCGCGGTTTTCTCTCCCTCGTTTGATGACATAGTAAGAACGGCTCTTGGTTATTTTGGTGATCGCCTGTCATAATCCTGTTTTACATTGTTACCCAGCAGATATTTTTTTGTATTTTTATGTTTATCGGCACATATGACAATGCGGGCACGTGTTCAGGATCCTGAATGAAATATATGCTGCTTGCTTTTGCAGAAATAAACAGTCTGTGCTCGCGGTGTCGTGTGTGTTTCTTTCGTGTGTCCTCGTTTTTTTCTTTCGCGCAGTTATATAAACTTCTAAAATAAATAATAATGGGCCGAGTACTGAGCCATGTTGGACACCAGACGAGACAATAGCAGCATAGGAGTTCACATATATAAAGCTAACGTATTGTGAGCAATTGCTGAAGAAACTAGTAATCCAGTGTATTCGTTTAGGGTTCTTGAGAATAGCACTGAGTTTTAACATGAGTTTGGAGTGGAGCACGGTATCAAACGCCTTCGAGAAATCAATGAAGATCATATCTTCATCACCCTAGGTCTAGTTGATAGGAAACGTCAACAGTAAATACCGTGAGTTGGGTTACACTAATGTAACCATGCCGGAAACCGTGTTGTACATTAGACGGCAAAGTGTTATCATCAAGAAAGTGAATGATATGCTTGTGAATGAAGTGCTATCATCATGAAAGTGAATGATATGCTTGTGAATGATGAGCTCAAGTGTTTTGCAGGAATATAATGTCAAGGAAATGGATCTGTAATTACTCAAGGTATGCTTATCACCTTACCATAGGCAACACTATAGCTAATTTCCAAGGTGAGGGCACCACGCCTTACGATATAGATTTTTGAAAATTATTGTCAAATACCGAGCTGTCCACACGGAGTATACCGAACAATGAAGGAGTTAGGAATTCCATCGGGGCCAGTGTATTTCTTAGTGTCCAGGTTACGAAAAAGGTTAAGTATGCGCAATGTGCTGATTGCAACTTCGGTAATAGAACCATCCTTTAGTTCCTCGTAAGAGGAACTAAAGGATGGAATATCGGTATTGTCACGTACATAAACGGAATGATAGTAGGAATTAAATGCACTAGCGATTGTCGATGAGAGTCAGTGATAATTTCACCATTAAGCATGAAGGAAGTGCTAAACGACGTACCAGGCAAGACTGAGCGCCCAAACTTTCGCGAGTTCCTCCTTAATAAATTTGGTAATTCCACCTGGAAATATTTTTTGTCGTGTTTGTCTTACGCCTAAATGCGTCCTTCGCAGCCTTGAATCGTGTGAGGTTTTCAGAATCGATTTCTTACTCGGCGTGAAAGGTGAATTAGGTCTCGCTTCATTCAAGGGATTAGGATTTCTTTTTTTTTTTTTTTAAGTGGACCAAAGCACTGAATGCATGATTTCACCAGAGTCTCGAAAACCATTTAAACTATCGCTTTATTTTGCCTTAAAAGCCGATAGTGCTTCAAACAAAGTGCGTGCTATACCGGCTGTCCCACGTAACTTGAGCCAAACTTTAAAAATATACAAATTTCACGGGAACCAAGGTAATGTAGTTCGCCGTCGCTTGGAGATACGCAGATCATTTTTTGCATCCCGCCTAGTTGTGAATGAGTCTTAATTAAATAATCAACTTCTAAAATAATATAATTCGATTAAAAGTGTCAACGATGTTCTCCGTGCGTCCAACACCATCCATAAGACGACTTCCAGTGCACCCTCAAACTAATGGCCTCACAAAGCGCATTCATCGCACGCTGTCCGACATGGTATCATGTCAACCCTGACCACACCAATTGGGATGCAATTCTGCCATTCGTGACTTTCGCAGACAACACCGCCGTGCAACGCACTACGGGGTACTCGCCCTTTTTCCTTGTCGTCAACTGACCACTCTCCTCGACGTCTCTTTCTTGGGTGACCCGGTGCCCTCGTCGACACCAGTGTGTGAGCAGTTCGTTTAGCGCATTGCCCGGTGTCGCCACCGCGCCCGCCTCAGCACTGACGCCAGTCAACAAGACCGCAAAATTCGCTATGATGCATCCCATCGTGTCGTCTCCTTCCACCCTGGAGACGAAGTGTTGCTGTGGACCAACAAGTCATCAACATCCTGATACGCATGGCGTACAAAACCGCCCTGGGGCTACCTAAAGATGCCGCCACAGATAGACTGGAGGCCCTCGGTTTGTACAACACGTACGAAGAGCACGCAGCCGCGGTGATCCCAAGCAAAATTGGCCGAGGGCCGACCATCGGGCGGCACTCGGCAGATCGCTGGGAGCCGATCATATCGGCTTGAAGAGCTTGGGCCGTAAAAAGGCCGACTTATGTTGCCGACCCCGTCGGCGCTGGCTTGGCCACGGGTGCTGACCCGGTTGCGTAGGGCTGCATAATGCCGAGCCCGAAATTTTTTCGCTGGCCAGAGACGTCGGCTTCATTCTGGCGTGACGCTGCTGGCCGATCATATAGGATGCCCCCGCCCGCCGCCTAGTCGGCGCCGTCATCCGCCTGGGCTAGAGGATTGGGGAGCGAAAGAATAGAGAGAAGGAGGTCGCCTCAACCGTCTGTGGCAGTCGGAATTCAGGCAGCATTCACGGGAAGGAATCGGCAAGAGGCAGGTGCGTAGATGGTGGCTGTTCTGGGGAGCTTTTGGCGCGAAGAGACGTTCAGTGGCTGCTTGATCGGCGCAGCTTCGCACGGTTTCTATGGCGCTGCGCTTCTTGTTCGCGAAAAAATGGACATTTCCAGCCTACGAATTTTCCCCTCCTACGGACGTCCACATTACTCGTAAGTTGCACGTATTATTTATGCTATTAGAGGCTATCTTTTGTAACGTTAATTTGGAAGGAGAGCGCGTAAGGCTACGTTTCTTTGTTTCGAGAGCTCGTCTGCGCTTTTCGATCTGTTGAAAGCGACATTATAATGGCGCGGGGCCGAAATTTGATGTCTTGTGGTTTCTGGAGCTGCACTCAATGTGCAAGAGTTCGCATGCCGAAGCTTGTCTTGCAAGAGCATTATGAGACTGTGGGGGGCGTCGTGATATGCATGGAGCGCCGATGTGTGCATGCAGTGCCCGTAGCGTACTACACAGGGTGTCCCAACTATCAGGCACCACGATTAGAAAATATGTGAATGCCACGTAGTTTGACAGAACCAAGGTAATTTTGTTTGCCATCGCTTGAAGATACTGATATTATTTTTATTGCGATAGCAATTATATGGACACTTCAACCGGATTTCTGCCGTCGCCGTCATCGTCGCCGTCGCCGTGAGGTTCCCTATAGATAAAATCTTCGCCGCGCACCGTATGCCCGAGCGGAAGCGTGCGGGGACGCGCGTTATCACGGAGAGCGAACGCACGCAATACCCACGCACAAGCAAGGAAGCGGGAAGCCAGCGCCGGAGGGAGCGCTGGGGGGGGGGGGGGCACTTCTACTCTGCCAACAACCACGCTCGTCGCTCGCTCATCTCCACACGGCTCTGACCTTTATGCGCCGTGCATTCGCCGCTCAGTTTCCGTTGAAGCGATAGACCGCACGTACCTTCGCCCGCGGCGGCGTATGCGCTCGCTGCCAGCGTTTTGGCAGTCGTTGTCTGCAGTCATTCAGTGTGATCTATTCATGCTTGTTTGTGCGCGCTCACACCACGCTTGTTCATTCAGTTAGTAATAGTCGGGCCACATTTTCCAACGCACGCTACACATGTACTGCAGCCCGGATCGGCAGTGCAGCGCTACAGGTGTGTCCCTTCGCACGCGCTGCCCACGGAAAGCGCTTCTCATCAACACCACCTTTTCACACGCGCCTTCTCGTGGTCATCGAGTCTCTCTTCATTTCGGTCTACTTACGCCGCAGCACACCTGCTTACTTAATCAGCTCATGTTTACTACACTTCATATTGCTACCAAAGCCGCTCACCTTACTTCGTATGACATTGCTGTGTTGTTATCGCATTCATTGCTTCGCCCTTAGGGTGAAACTGTGACATTTTTTTGCATTCCCCCTAATCACATAATTAGTCTTAATTAATTATTATAATTAGATGAAAAGTGTCAATGAGAAAATTGTAGAGCAACATGAGAAACTCCCGATACAGGTTTCTGTTGCTCAACACGTGCTACATAAAAGCGTTTTTCCGAGTGTGAAAGTACCTCGAGCGGAGAGTCGCGCGGCAGTATTGCATGTCGAGAGCAGCCCACTTTTGCCTACATTACGTGGGGAGTGTAATTCGCGGCCCCCAAATATCAATTCCCCCAAATTAGGGCAATACCCAGAAACAGGCAGTAGAAGACCTGGCTTGCTAGCACGCAACGGGAGACAGTGTTGCCAGGTCGTACGAGGCGGCGTAGCCCAAAGCTACAGAAATTGTAGCCCAAATGTAGCCAAACACACACAAGAAGAGCAAGAATTTCGTAGCCAAATATAGCCATGTTTATTTGCACTTTATTTGTGTATACATTTTCATATTCGACTACGACAATCTTTTTTGCACGACCCGACGGAACAAAATGTCCGTGTCGCCGTGACGGTCTACCCTTGACATCAACATAACGACATCATGCTTGCACACAGAACACTTCCAACGAATCGCTTCAGAGGAAAAATCAGTGCTTTTATTTATGACATATATTACTAAGTTATTATTTTTAGTTATTTACAGTAATGTTAACTACGAACTCCACTTTTTAGCTGTAGTGAACACGAAATACTGTTCAGCATCATCGACCTCTCTCACGTACGAGACCTCTGCCTATGACATATCAGCAGTCTGCAACGGTGACGCGCCCACGGCTCTTTCTTTTATAAGCCAAAACCAGGCTTTCGCGCTATGATATCTGCGTTATTAGTCTGATCGTCATATCTTGTTTTCTCATTTTTTCTGTCTTTGTTTGTAGTTAGCTTGGGTCGGGTTAGCTGGACACACTCTATATAATATTGTCCATTACTTCAACCTGGCCGCCATCTTAGGTCTCTAGCACACCAAGAATATGCGTTAAAATAAAGTGACAGACAACAGATGCCACTCACTGTCTGAATCGATGTAAGTGAACTTTAAAAGATTACTACGCAAAACGGCACACCAGTGTAAGAAGTGCGGGGTCGTTTTCGGCGACGAGCAACGTCTCGCGAATGTAACTCGCTCGAAATGGTGAAAGCCGAGACGGCGCACAAAGAGCAAAGGTAAACGACAAATTGAGAACAGGGGTAATTCTGTGAAAACCGGTTCTGTCAAAAAGCAAAGCATGTTGATGTGCTAATATAATAATTGCTGTTAGCAATCTAGAACACACTCTCTGGCGATGCCCCTACAGGGACCCAATCGCACCACGGAAGAAGAATGGAGCTCTGCCATCAAGAGCTCAGAATTTTCACGACAAACTTGGGCTGGTCCCGTGAGCCCACGATGCGACGGTTAGGCTCGGCCTACCCGTCCCCACGTGGGAGCGGCCCGCAGCTCTGCCTAGGCAGGGCTTCTCAGAACCTAGTTCTTTGTCTGTCGTCTGCATGTATGAGATTTTACGTGCCAAAACACGATCTGATTAGGAGGCATGACGCAGTGGCGGCCTCCGGATTATTCTGACCACCTGGGGTTCTTTAAAACGTGCGCTTAAATCTAAGTACACGGGTGTAATCAGAAATGCAGGAGCATTCGCCTCGATCGAAATGCGGCCGTCGTGGCCGGGAATCAACCCGCGTCCTCGAGACAACAGTGCGACACCTCACCTGCTAAGCTAACACGGTGGTTGATGCTCACGTGACGTGATGCACTGATGCCATCTTGGCAAACATGTTGGGATATCAGCAAAATGATATCGGCTATGTGACGTTAAGCGCAAACCATCTATAAGTAAAGCACCAGACCCACTTTCGAGCTCGGGATCTTGCTACCATTCTTTTTTTATACTTTCTAGCATACTTGGCCCACTTCCCCAGGTTCGATTCTCCTCTCCGAGGAGGATGTGACCTTAAGTCCACCTATCGAATGAATTTCGAATGTAAGCACGAACAAAATTAATCTCGCAGGGAAAGGAAAAATGACAGTTTAGCGTGAGAACGTGGATCCAGTCGAAAGCTGTGCCCGCGCGATACTTCCCTAGAAACCATAGCCATGAACACACTGAGCGTGTCTTCTACGCGTGCTCCCTTCTTTGATGTCGGCGGCACGATCGCCCGACCCTATATTATTGGTCTCACTTTTTGAGCATAGCCATGTAGTACAGTGTACTGTGAAAAACCATCTACCCCCTTGGCTCCATCCCGATGCCCGGGATTGGGTGTCTGGTGATGAAGCGGGGTGTAAGTTTGAGTGCGTCAAA